>NC_092817.1:67279251-67646126 GCF_023375885.2 Dermacentor andersoni | reverse complement strand
ACTCCTGGAGGCTGCATAACACGTAAAGGTCTGTCCTAAGCCGGAGAAGTTTAGAAACATTCACGTCGAACTGTCTACTGCTTGACGATTGCCTATGTTATCTCCTTTACCTACAGAGCTCCATGTGGGAACATCTTTTTTGTTCTGCTTTTAACGATGGTTTCATAAACGCATCTGCAAGGATTGTTGCTGCTCTACAGAAGATATGTATAGCTTCTGCGAAAGCACAAAAGCATGCGAAAAAATACGCTTTTTGAAGATAAAAAACATTCATCATGTGTACAAATGCACGGTGCTCTGTAACGATGCCGTTACTTTTCGCTTCCTCAGGCACAACAATGCTTGGAGTTGTAAACGACACATCTTTTCTGTGAGTAACTGCTGTTGGGTTTCTGTCAATCCATGAGGATCCCTTAAGAACAATAAAAAAAAGTTTACGAAGTAATTTAGTTATCGCATAACTCATACAGCTGGGAGCCTTTGATTTTTCATGTTTCATTGGGTGCACGTAACTGAACATGATAAAAAATTTAGTCTTCTTTGATGTTTAACCTTTTATTAGTGCATATGAGTCGAATGCATCACGTGAATTGCAGCAAGGTTAGGCAGCTTAACATTTAATGGACAATTCCATATTGCGATATAGAGGGTGTTTTTTTAACCATAAAAATATTTTTTAAATGATTTGCGGCAGATAGCACAACCCTAGTCATTGACCTGGATTACGCAAAGAGGCGGGCATTACTCGCGTAGTCAATTGAAATGTACAATAGACTAATTAAGAAAAAACACTAATTGAAGAAAAATGAACATGTGACGAAAACTTGAAACAGCTAAGCACAGGTGGGAAAAGTAACAAAATACTTAGCATCGATGAGTCATCTCGACGGCAAAACGGCCTTCAGTGAAATGCGGTACAATATTGCAAGACAGAAATGGAAAGGGTACACTATCGCATGAAGTGCAATGCGATAGTTGGTTCTTTACGTGCACCCGATGCTCGGGTGTTTTCCCATATCATCCACGTATAATCTGGCTGCCGCGGCCAGGATTCGATCCCGCGACCTCGTGCTTAGCAGCGCAACGCCAAAGCCACGAAACCACCACGGCGCGTTGTGTGATCGTCTTCCATAGGCTGCACAGAGACAACCACTCGCGACTGCGCTATCGCACGCTGATAACATACCAATGTCAGAACAAACCAATGTGGAATGTGAACATCCTCAGTGGTCGCAGCCGAGAGTCATGAAGGTATTGCTGCAATTCTTAAGGACTACAAAGCTGCGCAAACGGCTTTTAGCATAATTTAGGGTTCCTGGTGACCATGTGCTGTGATCGTGCACCCTAATAATGGTGTGAATGTGCTCTGTGCGTTTCTTTGATCTAGTGGTGGACGCTTGTGTGCGTAACAGGGGAGACTGTGACCTTCTTTCTTCCTCCTCCTCTTTCAACCCCTTTTCCCGCTTCCCCAGTGCAGAATAGCGTATTGGGCTCAGCCTGGTTAACCTCCCTACCTTTCCCTTATTACTTGTGTCTTTCTCTCTCTCTGTTTCCTCCGTATCCATCGCTTGTCGGCCCTCAAGGCAGTTGATGAACTTTCGGGCTTCTTGAGCGCGACTAGCCTTTTCGAACGTCTCTGAATGTGTGACTCCGTCTGCATGTGTGCACGTATTCGCAAGATCTTTACTTCCTCTCTCTTATACCTATATTCCCTTGTTCCCCTCCCCCAGTGTAGTGTGGTCAACAGAATGCATTTCAGGTTGTGAAATTAATGCTATTTCTCTTTCCTTTTTTTTGATCTCCTATTGTACATTTCTCTTTCTTCTTTCGACCAACTCCGTCCATATAATGCAAGGTGGCAAACCAAATACGTTCTGGTTAACCTCCTTGTTCCTTCTCCTCTTATGTCTCTCCCTCATTCATGTAGTTTTATTTAGTAAATGACTAGGAAGCCTTAATGGCAAGACGTATTCATGAACACGGCGATTAATGTATTCGTTCCTTTATCCAAAACAAGAAGCACCTATGAAAAAACTTTTTGTGGAACTATCGTTGACACGCTCCAAGCGTGTTGAAACTTGTCCAATATCAACTACCTGCGCCTTGCACCACCAAATATTCAGGGGACGAATTCACAAAGATTTTTGTTCATAAATGTTGCTTGCCATAGAGCGACCGCGTTCGCTAATGATATGTTAGCTTCATGATTGGGTGGCATGAGCTCTTACGAACAGCTATAGCGTTAGGCAACATATGGAGCTCGCGCCGCATTTACTTAACTAATGCAATAGAAACTATTCAGAATCGTTCAGTATGCCTCGTAATATCGCAATATGGCCCTCACCTCAGCATTACCTATGTTAAATTATCCCTTGGATTCAACCCATTCGTGCATCGCCGCAAGATAGTAGACTACGTTTGCTGCACCGATTACGATAATTTTCCATAGCTGCACAGGAAGATACTGACTTTATCAGCCCGCGCATCACTTCAACATTTCAACTCTTGTGCAACTCTTGTGCTCAACTAAAGCTTTTAATAAATTACTTTTATCGAGTCCCACAGAACAGTAAAATAAATTACCTGACATAATTGTCAGTGAAAGTAGGCCGCTAATATTCGGGCAGCTCCTCACTGGTCACTCCTTAAATTACTACTTGTTCATTACGATTACTGTGGTCTATTCATTTATTTTTCTGTGTTCCGCCAACATTGTCTTTTTATTTAAATATTTTCGTTAAATAATTTGCCTCTTTTGGAAGGTTGCAAGCTTCTTGTGCTTTATCCTGCATATTGCAGCCCCCCCCCCCCCCCCGGATATGTAATGCCCCGACAAAATGTGATTTTCTTGTGAATACGGGAACATTTGTACGGACGTTTAGCATGTGTTACTAACTTGTCCGCTTTATGCCCCGCAGAGGCGAGAACAATGTGCCAACCTTAGAGCGCCGGAGAATCGCATGCTTTCTTTAGGAACGCCTTTACAGCTCCCCAAGGGATGAAGTGTCAATACGTTGTGCTCGTGTTCTGCCATTCGCAGTGACGCGTGCGCATATCTGCAAGCAAGTAACCAGTGGTCTTAATGATTATGAAGCCTGTATATTATCTCAATCTTTACATGTATAAATTGTCATTTATCAAGTGTCAAGTAAATGTCATTTATCAATAAATGTTACCTAATCATACAAACGACGCATTCGCTGCGCAGGTGCCTAGAAAGGTGAACCTCAAGGCTTTTCCGTTATGCATAGCTTCGAGGCAACATTAAGTAAAATGTGTTTGTTAATGGTTTCGCCAATGAACCTTCATGTTCTGGCGCCCATGCTATGGTAAGCGTCGATTCGTACTTACTGAGGCACTTTGAACGAATCAGTGCAAGGAACGTAGATGCCCCAAACAGTTTTCTCACAGAAACGCAATTCAATCCATAGTTGACAACTGTCCACTAATAGTACATTCGACTCGTCGTGCACTCTACATTCGGGTGCATGGTTAAGATTGAGCGCTCGGAACTCATTCGTCTCGCTCATTTAGACCGCCGAACTCCAGCTCAGGACGCTCGAAGGCGCTTGCACCTTCAACCTGGGAGCGCGACCGAGATCCGACTGAAAGTCGGTCACGTGGCTACTCCGAGCATCTAGCACGCTCGGCTGGGCTTTCGCTGGCTCCAATCTCAAGAGACCTTCGCGTCACTGAAAACCGAGTTGGAGCGTTGCAGGAACTAGTCGAATGTACCCTAAGGACTACAACTACTCGAAGCCGTGTTGTGGCAATGTCACTGGGAAGCTTTCTGCGAGACTGGTCTAGTTGTCTTGCAACAATCGAAAGTGTTCGCAGAGAGTTACGTATGCAAATAAAGTTGTCAAGCTCATGCGAAACAAAAGGCCAAATAGGTAGTACATTCCTCTCCGTAAGCCTCGAACCTTTAGTTCGAGGAAAGTGTAAAAATGATAAAGTGTGGTGTTTTACGTGCCAAAATCACGATATGATTATGAGGCATGCCGTAGTGGGGGGACTGGAATAATTCGGACCACCTGGGGCTCTTTAAGGTGCACCTAAATCTAAATACACGGGTGTTTTCATATTTTGCTCCCATTGAAATGCGGCTGCCGTGGCCGGGACTTGATCCCGCGACCTCGTGCTTTGCATCCCAACACCATAGCCACTAAACAACCACGGCAGGTGAGGAAACTGTACGAATGTTTAGGCAGCCCAGTGTCGATGGTTGAGAGCTCAGGAATCCACACGAGCTGCATAGAAAGCTTTTGTTAGTCACCTGGTTGAGCTTCCTGGTATAGGCAATGATAGAGCGAGAACTTTCATGCGAAACACAAAACTAGCCCAACATGTCATCGCCTTGTCTTGTACCACTTAGTTTTTACTTTATTGAATGCTCGTATGCCCATCAAAACACGGATGAGTCACAGGAAGCGGTCTTCATTTCTATCCGTTGCGTGCGATGACACACGGGAAAACCTCGCGGGCGGACGTCAAGGGCGGCCGAGTGTCTTTTCCTGGAAGGAAGATGATGCGTTACACTGACTGACTTCCATAACCTATTACACTCCGAACGTCCTTGCGCGGAAACTGTACAAGAAGTGTACAGCATAGAAGGTCATGTTGTCGACGCCATCGACGCACTGCGGGACCTTAAAGCTGTGATAGCGGCTTTTTGAGAAAAAAACGATTAATGCACCTTGACAGCAGTTCCGTCCGCGCTAATGACGAATGTGGAGGTGTTCAAAAGCGTCATGGGGGGTCCCTTCTCCTCTCTTGTGAAGCTTTTTCTGTGTGTGTGAGTCTGTGCTTCTAGATTTCGATGTTGGATTATTTATTGTTATTGCACGACTGACTCATAGCTATAGCTGTGTGACAAGTCACACGTTTGAAGTCACACGAAACACACATTAACTACAAGATCACGCGACAAACTCATTTTGCTCCGTGGTGCGCAGATTGTCATACATTTACAAAAATGTTTTGATGACAGTAAGACAAGCTGCACGTAGAAAGTGCACTGACGGAAATAGAAAGCGAGCGGAATGCTGACAGAATGTAGAAAGGATTTTTGCAAAGATGATACGAACACCCTCTTGGCCAGAGCGCTGCGGAGCCATTTCAGTTGCCACCTAACAGAATGGGAAACAACTCACAAGGCTCCCAACAACTCTTTGCCAAAGTACGCTCTGTGTTTGTAACGCTCCAGAGGTTACTTGACGCATGAGTGATAAAACTGAATGAATGAGCTCTTATAATTCTTATCTATGGTCAAGAAAGCAGTAACATTCGAAGCTCTTCTTAATGTCAACAAAGAAAAGAAATGAAATTGATTGCCTAGTGGTAGACAAACGGTTCTCGTTTGAAAAGTGTATTATATTTATTTTCAGGATAAATAGTGGCAAATAACACCATTTAGAGGGATTAACCAAGAGTCGATAATAATTAATAGTCTGCGCACGCACTCGTGCATCGCATGTAGCCGCGTACTCAGGAGCTGCTTTAAACACTTACGTTTTGATGGAGCGCGAAATGGGAACACAAATAAATGGTGATAATAAGAGAACTTGCTGCAAAAACAGGGCAGATTGATTCAGATATGTGCAAAAGTAATCGGCGCCGATGACAGTGTGAAAAGAATTGATGAATCTTTTAACTTTGTCACGTTTTCACCGCCGCGATCACTGCACTGATAATTGATTGCTTACAGCCTACCCTGACGTTGTGGTAGACATGCCTGGTGGAACATGAATGTGTACTGCTGCGCTGTAGCAGTATAGTATGACCAGGGCATAGCAATAAATCTGCACGGCTCTCTGCTCTTTCAAAAAAGTGTTTCCCACCCACTGGAACGATCAGAATACAGCAGCATAATGCCATGGACAAAGTATGGAAGTGGGACCGGGCGCTCGATTATATGCACTCTTAAATGTACACCCTTCGGGTGGTATCTTGCCACACAGCGATAATCGTCATCTGTCTTGCTTGCGTTTCCTTTCTTGAAAACGTTGCGCTCGCTACTTTCCTGTCGAGAATGCTCTGTCATGCTTATAACGCGCATGACGTTCGTGACTTGGAATTACCGGCCTCGCAGCATTAAAGGAAGGACATGCGGACAAGGCAGATGATCATTTTTGTGTGTCAAAGTACGACCCAAAGGGTGTACTTTTGTTTAAGAGTGTGGTCTAGTATATTACTGCATGTCCGATTCATGCGTTTTGACATTCATACTCTCTCATAACTTGACCTTAGGACGCGAAACCTTGACCTTAGGACACGTACGGGGCAGAAACCTGGAGGCTTATGAAAAGGGTTCTACTTAAATTGAGGACGACGCAACGAGCTATGGAAAGAAGAATGATAGGTGTAACGTTAAGGGATAAGAAAAGAGCAGATTGGGTGAGGGAACAAACGCGAGTTAATGATATCTTAGTTGAAATCAAGAAAAAGAAATGGGCATGGGCAGGACACGTAATGAGGAGGGAAGATAACCGATGGTCATTAAGAGTTACGGAATGGATTCCAAGGGAAGGAATGCGTAGCAGAGGGCGGCAGAAAGTTAGGTGGGCGGATGAGATTAAGAAGTTTGCAGGGACAACATGGCCACAATTAGTACATGACCGGGGTTGTTGGAGAAGTATGGGAGAGGCCTTTGCCCTGCAGTGGACATAACCAGGCTGATGATGATGATGAGGACGCGAAATTCGGCGCTATCAGAATTTTTCTGATCCACTCAGATTCAAATTCGTGAGATGATTCCACATTCAAATATGAAAATATTGCCACCTCTTTCTTTTTTCTTTCTGTTTCTTATATTACGCACGGGAGTCGGGAGTCTCGCTAAGTAAAGGCGCTGACAGAAAGTACAAGAGGAATCAGAAAAAAAAAAACACCGCCAACGCAATGTCAAGGCCGGGGCAAGCAACTGCTTCGCAAACAAAAGACCACGAGCGAATCAGGTGCACCATTGTCCTTTTCGTTTTTCTTTAACTTTGTTTTTGTTTGTTCTTGTCTTATCGCCGGAACATCTTTCTGTGAATGGGAATGAGAGTCGCCCATATATATATATACGCGGGAAAGCCTTTTTGCCGCTGCAAGTATGAGGCAAGCATCCGCCTCCGCTCTGTCACCGTCGATAAATGAGCAGCATGCAGGCAGGAAAGTGGCACATTCGCATGCGACACAATCAGGCAAAATCCGGCAACGTCGTGCCCTCGTTTCACTTCCAATTAGTTGCAAGCCAAACGGAGTCGCTCCCTGCTCACCTCTTTTCCGTTCTAAGGGCACCTCGTGACAGTTACACGGGAAGTGCGAGGATGAGCGAAAGGTGCCGATCGTGCGCGCAGCTCAGCATTTAAGCGATCGATGTGTACGTACTGTGAGAAACGGCGATAAATAGCATCTTTAGAGTGTTCATATGCCTTCGGCATCACCGCGAACATCAGTGACTGTGTTGCCTGCTTGTTTCGAGGCTTGACGGCGCATTTGTATACTTCATGGCGGAGTACCTGGACGCGCTTGAAAGCAATGGCGCTTCTTTAACGAGCACTGATAACCAATACCACTGCATTCGTTATAGTGGTAGATAGATTTAGCTTGGGGGTCAGGCGGAGATGTCGGAAGTGCGAACTTCCTGCTATTCCATTTCACTTCAATACGATATAAAGCGCTACGGGTGATGCAAGTTATTCGAAAAAATAAAGGTGATTAACATTAAAAAATATAAAGAATGAGAAAGAAATAAAGTGTTTGTGCAGTACCGGAAACAAACAAAAAGAAACAACGAGCGCATTACCGGTGTCGCTCTTTTATGTGTGCTTCGTCTTAGCGCTGGTCCTCTAGAAATTGAAGTAAGAAGCAAAGTGGACGAGCTGCATGATGTTTCGCTTAAGTGCACATGCTGGAATCTATGTGAAGCGAAGCGATCTTGTAGCGGGTAATCAAAGACTATAAGCAAGTAAATGCGACGCCTACAATTGTCTTTATTTTCATTTTCCGGAACGAGTAATCTCATGAAATCTTTGCGAACCGCACATGCCACAATTTAAATGTCACGTTACTTTTATTACGTTCATGCACTACACGCAGTTCACAAGCCATGCCGAAGTGCAACCGCCAATTCAGGAGCACGCACACCATGAGACGTCGGTAATGTTTGATCCTTGTCGAGGGAAGAATGGCGTGGAGAGGTGCATGCAGAGAGAACGACATATAATATACCCTCAATGCTAGAGTACAGATGTGTAAGTAGCACATACGCAGGGATCCGAGAATGAGGGCAGGCACTAAATATAAGAATTCGAAATTCGCAAGGTGGCGTCGCTGCGGCAGCTTGCGCAACTGTAATCTTTTCGGGGAAACGTATGCGAGAGCGCTACGTATTTATTGTTCGGTATGTTGTATGCGCAATTTCAAAGAATGTATGCACTCTTTTCTGAAGATTAGGCAGGCGTTATGGCCTTTCCGGCGGCAGTTGCCAGCCTGCCCCTTGCTTTCCCTTTCCTGTCAAATGTAAATATGTTTTTAAAACAAATAATAATAATAATAATAATAATAATAATAATAATAATAATAATAATAATAATAATAATAATAATGCACTATTCGCTGCCCTTTGCTGACTGCTTGTAGCCTCTTCCTTACGGGGCTATGAGCGACTTCATCTTTTGCTTGCTTAGGGGGGGTATGAGCCATTGACGATAATTTTTTGTCGACAGACGCGAAAGAATTGCCCGATCCTAGCCATGGACGCCTGCGTTGTAAAAAAATTGTCAAGGTGCGCAGAAAGGCAGAGCGGCAACCACGGTTTTGCAGCGCAACATACTGCAGCGCTAGCGCACTCGCTTTGTACACGTGAATGTAAAATAGTGGATAGGTGGGATACAAGATACACGGATTGCAGGGCGTTCTCAGTAAGAGCCTTACGTACTGCGGAATCACTTTAAGCACTAGCCCGAGCACAGATCTCGGAACCTCGGCATTCCGCCACCTTCGATACACACGGCCTTCATTGCTGCGAAGTCGCCGAACGCCATATTCGCTAGGCCTCGATGGCTGGCGCGAAAATGAGAGAACATATTGGCACACCAAGAAAACTTCGGGCCAAGAGCTCCATTTATGGATTCGTAAATCATTTATGAAAACCGAGTGTTGAACAGCGAGGGTCGTTGGGCTCCCCAATTACACAATTGTCAGAAGCGGCCACTTCTCCGAACTAGACAGCCTGGCTCCCTGGTAGCTTCTTTCGCTCGTTAGCGGGCTTCTCATTTCAACACTTCTTCACGGCAATCATTCATCGATTCTCTGTCTGTAATTGATGGGTGCTGGCTTGAGACAAAATAGGATAACCTCGCCTTCCTTTCACAACAGCTAGCGATGGCGACACTATTTAATATCCAACACTGTGACGCAGAAGGAGACAGCCGTGTCAGCCTTCCCTTTGCCAAGGGCCTATAAACCGCTTTGCCCCGAAGCGTCACCACCACCGTTTATTCCCGCGTTTGCTTGCGCCACTACACTAGCGTGACTCAGCAGAGCCGTCTTACAACAAAGGGCCGAAGAAGAGGGCGTTTGATTTATGCGGAACATCGCTCGCGCGTCGTCCCTGGCGGCGCCTCTGCCTGCACTGCACACACTGCGACAGCCCTTCCAATCCACGCTTTTTGTTCCCGACGTGGCTGACGTGAACCTGTACCGTAGAATTGCTTCACCTTGCGAAACTTAATCACAGAGGCCAAATACAGGCACGCAAAATGTACAGGCATGTAAAATGAAATCCTGTAGTGTTATTCACTCGGTTGATGCGAGCAACGACATGGTTTTCTTTTTTTGAATCGGAACCGTAAACAAGAATGGTAACTAAGAGTTGTACGACTGGCATCATTGCCAACGACATGTTTCTTTTTTCCTTCTACCGACTCTTAAAAAGTATAGTAACTAAGGGCTTTAAGAGTGGCATCACTGCCCGCAATGGCAAAATTAGGACGTGATGGTGAAGCTTAGATGAAAGAAGCGCTACACCCCATGTGTAACGCCCACTGTAAGAATACCAGTGTTGGTGGCCACGGGTGGACATCCTTAGTCATGAAATTGTTTCGTGCAGTGAAAGAACTTCTGGTACAGCGTAATATCGCTAAAGAAGTGCTGTAAATAGCCCAATGAAGTTTCGTACCAGCTATCTTATTTCGTCCTTCACCCAGGCGTAAACGAAGAAGAAAATAGAGGTCTGTTTCTGCTTTAAGATGCAATAATAGAGGTAAATATAGATATGGAGAAGGCATTTTGGTGAAAGGAAACAAATGGTTGACGACCACTGCATATAGACGGAAAAGTTGACAAGAAGGATTATTCCGAACAGTGTTCACATAGCCGACAATTCAGTACATGTATTCAAAGCAACGCTTGACTGTCACCCTAAGGGAGAAATATTGCTAAAGTCAGTAAGCGCGGGTAATCCAGTCTTATGCAAAGTACAAAACACAAGAAAAGTAAGCTATGAAATGACAGAGTATAATACACATATACTGTATGAAAAGAACTCCTACATTGCTCTCGGTGAAGGTTACTTGAGGGCAATTGTAACAGAGGACACAGCAGTTTTCGCCCCGTTCCTCTTAGATTATATCGTCTGGACTTTTCCGGCTAAGTTAAAGGTTGTCGAAGAAAGCAGTGAAAAGGGTGCGTGCGCGCATGCAGCGTGCACGTGAGCTTAAAGCCGTAAGTAGACGCGACACCGAAGGATCGGGGCGCACGTCTACCGACTGATAAGCAACCACGGGGGAATAAGAGGAACGCTGCGGGTCCGTGGCCCTGGAATGCTCCCGGCGTGAGACGACCACATGATGGGTCGACCGGCGCCCCGTCGCGCCTAACACGGCGTCCGTCCGACCGGGCTTGCCACAGGGATGCTCATCGCGACGGCGACGACGAAGACGAGAGGCGCCCGCGCAGAGAAGAAACGCCGCACATATCTGGCCCCTCCGCCGCCTCATCTTCGGCGCCAATCAAGCCGCCGCTCGCCCAACACCGGACAGAGCTGCCGGGTGCAAAAGCTCACTCCCTTACCATCCGCACCCCCAAAACACACACACACACACACACACACACACACACACACACACACACACACACACACACACAAACGCGCGCGCGTGCTACCCCCCTCCCTCTCCCCTTCTCAAACTTACCCCAGACCACTGCCCAGACTCATCTTCTCTCGGTCCTATGCGCTCCTCTTCCTACCCGTCCCGTGCTGCGGCTTGCTACCTGGGCGCCTCAGGTGGGGCATCTGAGGAGAGAGCGGGGTTTAAGGCGAGGAGGAAGGGTACGCTCGGCCGGAGCTGTTGGTTCGTGATGGTGATGGTGGCGGCGCGGCGGCACGGACGACACAAAACAAAGCGCGAAAAAAAGAGAGCCCCGTCGGGGCGAGGAAAGGGGGAAGGGGAAGTGCTGTGGGAGGGGGTGGGGGGAGGAAGGAAGGGTCGTCCGTAAAGCCGACGTGCCATCCTTCGGAAACGCCAGTACAAGCTGATCGCGCACGCGGAACGTGGGCCCGGTCGCATCTCTACCGTTCTCTTCTCCACGGTCGAAACACCGCGGTACAAAAAGCTCGTTGGAGCATTTCCTGATCGAGCCTATAGGAGCCGCACTTCCAGTCCGATTCGTTGCTTTCAGTGCGGACAAATATCTCGATTACATCTCCGGAAGCAGTTGGTCAGCAGAACCTCCACTTCCAGGGCTGATATCACTTTCTCGTCTCCGCTCGAGGTCCTTCTGAATTGGCCGCTGACTGTGGTTGACCCCGGATCCTTGCGGAATCAAGCTAAAGCTCAGCCAACATCCTGCCTGTTTGCTTCATTCACCATGGTAAGTACTCGTTATTTATCGCATGCTGCGTCTACGCCGAAGTAACCGGCTTCAACACCGCGGCGTCCGAACGGTGGCGTAATTCTCGAATTGGAAATGACTCAAATGGAAAGAAGTTTTGACGCGGAAGGACAGGTCGATCACTATCTGTCCTCGACGCGTCACTTTCGCCACTTAAATCACCGGGGTCATCTCATGCATGAACTCATACGGCGCAACTCCCGTGTAGCCATTTCACTTAAGTCCGTTTTTCTTCCCCTTTCTTAAGCTGCGCTTAGCTTGTCCCGAGGATCCAGGATCAGATGTGAACACCCCTCATGATATCCCCAGGACAATATCTAGCTGCTCAACATTTTCTGCTCGTGTTCACCGACTTTTTTCTTTTCGAGAGAGAAAAGTTACAAGAAGTAGGCGACCGCGAGTTATTCAACGCGCCGGCAACCTGCTTTTCAGAATTAGCTATGCATCATACTCATTGTCAGCTGAACTGAACTCATTGCAATACAACAACACATATACAAGTCGTCCGCACTTGCCATATTCGACGCCTCCTATTCCTACCTTACAGCTGCCAATTTTCCGACCTTTTCCCTTAGTCTCATTATTTGTCTTCGGAACCACAATTCTCTTCCCTTGGCAGCAGTTCAGTTACTCTGGCACCCCCAACCTAGCGTTATGTACATCATGAAGCACATATGGTTCAAGCAACAACAAAAAATAATCAACTCGGGCAAATCAGATCCTTTGGAAGCTGAATTGCTGCGGCGACATTGCCACAAAATTCGAGAGGGAATAAGTGCGATACCGCGAAATTAATGGACAGCTGTGCAGAATATGGCCCTGAATTGCGCTAGATAACTGGCATCGACAACACTGTGCTTGCGAAAAAGAAAACCTCCGGAAGTGCGCTACAGATAAGACGGCACCGACCACATTGCGCTTGAGAAGGCGAAAACCCGGAGGGTCGAGGGGGACAAGGTGGTAGCTGCATTTAGTTGCTTCCTGTAGTTGCAAGTCCTTTCGCCTTCGTTCCAAAGATAACAGCTTGAAACACGGAGGCGAGTGGCCACCCTCGTTTAAAATTCTGCTCGCGTGCTACGCGACCGCCTCGGCGCGCGGGAATCTGAAAAGGAGACGCGCGTGGGACGCTCTCCTTTAGCGTGCCGTTGCACAGTTCTGTAAGGTGCACTTAGGTCAAGGATAGGTAGTGTGCTGCCTGTCTCAAAACAACAAACTGTTGGGGTGTGCGCACTGCTGCGCATTGATGCCAGACACGCGTTGTTGCTGAACTAAATGACATGATCTTTTGCATAAGCGTCCATTGTGTTCTATGCTACAAGAGGTTACTACACAGCGGTGGGTGTTAAGTGTTCGGCTCTCGATGTGTCTATGGATCATCATCAGCATAGTTACGCCCGCTGCAGGGCAAAGGCCTCTCCCATAATTCTCCAACTACCCCGGTCAATCCCGGTGTCCATGGGTAAGCGGAGCCAAAATGTAGTCGTATCCAAGTCCGCTGGACATTGACTAAGCAGAATAAATGGGAAATATTCAAGTACGACGTTAAGCGCGTAGATCCAGGGAATCATTCAGCTATTGTCTCGTATTGGGGTCAGATGACTCTACTTGTGGTGGCACTTAAAGGTGCTCTTGAGTGACACCTTTGAATTTTTTATGAGTCTTTCTTTCCCCCTTCGATATCTAAGCTAAGCATTTCTTTCTAAGGTTTGTAGCATTAACATCCTGTCCATTAGTGTATACACACGTTCTTTTCATTTCCATCTGCCACACACACAAAGAAGAATCAGTCGGCTTGACTTGTTGCCCGTATTCCTCTTGCACCTTCCCATTACCACGCTACTCTTCGCCTTTCGAATGACGAGTCTTCAACTGCTTGTTGGACGTAGCACTTGCGTACTACATGTTTCCCATGAGCAAGCCATACAAAACATGCGACGCAATCTTGTAAAATAAGGGCGAGGTTTTTGTACCCAAATATTTGTCGTCTCGTGCACGCTTACATCGCCCTAGCGCGCACAGAAAGCGACATCAGAGGTATAAAAAAATTGAGGTGACTGGGCAGGGGCATGGCTGTACGAGGCGTAAGGATACTACCACTACTGATACTCAGAAAGCCACGAAAGCGCTCTTGAAATACCTCATGTCTACAGGTCTTGGGAACCGTGTGTAGACTCGGTGCGAACCTTCCACTGTGCGCGAAACTGTGGTCTCTCTCTCTCTTTCATCCCCATACTCTTTTTGCTATCTTCTCTCTCTTTCTCGGCCAGAGAGCACAGTTGTCGCCAACTGACGGCGCCCCACACTGAAATATTTTGCACTCGTAGGAGCTGATCGCGTTCCGAAACGATAATCGTCACCTATCTCGCGCGCACTTCCTTTCCTTAACAATGTACGCTCACTAGTTGTCAGCTACGTCACCGCTTGTGGTTCGTGACCTCAAACCACTAGGAGCGCCGCGTTAAAGAAAGAATGGTACTTAAGATAGATCACGAATATTGCTTCGCGGCAAAGCAAGCCCCCGAAAGGTGCAAATGTTTTTATAAAGGGAGCCCCTTCCGTCTTACAGCCACCGAGCAGTTACGGTGCTTTTGGCCGACAGCGCAGTTTTTCTTCCTCTTGCATGTTTGAGTGATTGCACGTGGTAAAGTGTTCTTCGTGGTAATAATTTCTAAGGCAAATTAGTATTTATTCCACTAGTGATTACTCCAGATGGACTCCAAATAACCGTACTCGCCCACCTTGACACGTTGTTTAACTCACCTGAATTGTTCGTAATTCATTAGGCTGTGCACATTGGCTTTCATTAAATGCTTGCGAACGCACGACTCAAACTCGTGTCGCAAACATCTCGCAACTTAGTAGAAACGCGATGCTCGGTGCGCACGAGAAACGTTTCTACGCATAAAAAAAACTACCGTCCTACACACCTGTGCGTGTCTGGCCTTAGAGAAGTAACGCATCAGGTGTCGGTAGTCAATACGTCACATTAATTTCATGTAGTCG
Organism: Dermacentor andersoni; assembly: GCF_023375885.2. Lineage (NCBI taxonomy): Eukaryota > Metazoa > Arthropoda > Arachnida > Ixodida > Ixodidae > Dermacentor > Dermacentor andersoni. Next base: position 67,631,240 of record NC_092817.1, on the reverse strand, counting down.
GTCAAGCCTGCACGCAGCCAAATCATGCACGGAATAGCAGTGATCATACGCATACCAATGTGAACCTTGGAAAGGCACATGCCCAGTGACAGAATAGTAATGTTATAGCACTCTTCAGTTCCCTTGAATAATTTTCTATCGTTCTTTTCTGTTTTTTAAATTACTTTTTTCTCAATTTATTACCGAGCTGGCTTTTCTAGTGGTACATTTCTTCTTGGTAGTCTGCTCTTCAGCGGAGTATTTTTCCTTGTTTACATCAATAATGAAAAAAAAAAAAATATCAATGGGATAAGAACTCTCCGTATGATTGGTGTTCGAACTCCACCTGAATGGCCGCAGATGCATGCAGCAGTTCAGTTCAGCCTGTCAACATCAAGTAATGAAATTTATACGTCCTGAACTGCCTGACTAAAAAAAGCACGAAAGTATTGTAGGAGATAAAAAAAAAGCTGTTCAAGTTATGATAACTTGAGGAGAATGAAAAAGGCTTCCATTTCTTTTTTATCTTTCGATGTATACGTAGGTGTTACGCAAAACATGTACTGCGCTGTACTTATGCATGCGGTGAATGCTTGCCGCACCAGAATTATACTTGGAGAGAGTGACCTTGCTACGACGTTCTTCCTGCTCATTTTGGATTTGGCGCCGAGACTCTGATCCGACGGTCGCCCAGTTCCCAAGGTCTCAAAGCAGCTAGTTAAACTTTCTGCTCTAACCAGCTTCGCGTGGCATGCCATATACACGGGTGTGCATCAATGATGCACTCCTTCGGATAACTGCGAATTGGTTGGTATACCTACTAGACAACAGTACGGTCGCCGAAATTTATGCACGTCATCATGTGAGAACACCGAGATGTCCATAATGCAACGACCGTGTTGTTATCTAGTAGTTCTCCTAGAAGCACCCACGCTTTTGCCTAGAGCTTTCGGATACTACTATGCGAAGCAAAGATAACACTATTATTGAATTGCTGCTTGGGTTAAAAGGCTACGCTTGTTGCTGCTAAGCACGAGGCCGCGAGATCGAATCCCGGCCACGGCGGCCACATTTCGACGGGGGCGAAAAACACCCGTGCACTTAGATTTTAGGTGCACGTTAAAGAACCCCAGGTGGTCGAAATTTCCGGAGTCCCCCACTAAGGCGTGCCTCATTATCAGAAAGTGGTTTAGGCACGTAGAACCCTAAATTTTAAAGGCTACGCTTGTGAGCAACGGTAGTTACCTGGACACGTAAGTCACAAAGTTTGCAGTGCTGTGTCCAAAAACTAGTGTCTCCTTTGGTCTTACTCTTTGTTTTGCAGCGTGTTGCTTGAGATCACTAGGCAAGAGTGTGAAAGTTTGTACATTTTTGTAAGCTATGGACAACGCTTAGCGGTAATCCCCTCACCTATCCTGCAAAGCATGGTTTTCGGCTACAGCGTCAGCCTTAATAAATCACGTCGGAGTCTGAGCGCAATGGCCTCCCGTTGTGTAGAAAGGTTTCCGTGGTTGCTGTCCTTAAAATCTTACATCACAATTTGCCACGAGCATTTCCCTATTAGGACGCATACTGAAGGCGTCATGAACATATTTTTTCTTTTTCAATTCCCTTTCAGCGCACTGGTAACCGATTCAAACTCCGTGCTTCATATATATTTCATGCCATGAGATGGAAAGTTTTAAAAATACGGCCCGGTGCATTTATGCATGAAATGGCTTAATGAAAAGTCCGGGATCTAACAATTGGACGCCGTCATTACGCGGAATCAAACGGACGCAAGCTATGACAACCGTCATATACACCTCAATTTTCTCTTCCGAGGGCTGCCATTTACTTTCGATATTGCATTAGCTTCTGTGGTGATGAACACTGGCCGCAGGTAGTTGACACCATGTCGTTTTTTGCAGCGTCAAATCGAACTGTCGGTGCTCGTGCAGCAAAGCCCATGTCGAGCCAATACGTGTGGTAACATTTCATCGCAATCCTCAAAATATTTTAACAGATGAATAACTCGAAACACAATCTGCACCTGCTTCCTGGAACCAAGCGGATGACTTGGAAGAACCTAGTTTAGGTTTCCCGTTCAAAAGACATTGGGAAAAGCTTTCAATTAAACATTCATTATTTTGTCTTTTTTTACGCTCGGCTTTTCATCTCCTCTTACAAATTCAAGTGCGTTTCGTGGTATACATGAATGCACGCGGAGCCATGTGTGAAGCTCTTGTGACACTCGGCGCGTGTCACGCACAACTCATCTGCACTAGTTAACAGGAGTGCGCAAGCTGAATGGGTCTAGCGTAAATCTAGTGCACGTAGATTCGTTGCGAAACCTTTTGGGCAGAGTAAAGAAAAAGAAAAGAAAATCGTGTAAGCAAGTAACACGTTTGGGTGGGACCTTTATTTGTGGTGTTTTGTAGGCTCCATTTTTGAAGCAAATCAGAGGGCGCACGACGATGAAACAAATTGCTTAGAAAAGCTGAGTCCATCCCGAGTTGTTCGCCTTTTCCGAAGCAATATTTGGCACGAAGATAACAGAACACCTTGAGCAACAACGATTGCCAAGACAGGAAGCTATGTAAACAAATATCTGGCTGTGACTGTGACGGTGTAATAATGAGGCAGCAAAGACGAGTCTCTGTTGCACGAATGTCCGTGCCGCAATCGTGTAATGGCATATTCCTTAAATATATTAATCCAACCTGCTTCAGAGTTACCCGTGCTACGGTGAACATTCTGTGCTCTTTTGTTGGAACGAAAATGTGCCAAGGGTGGCCCTCACGTTGCAGTGAGTACCACAGTTGTATGAACTTTCAAGTGCATGCATAGAACGAAGATTACGACGATCTAAAAAGCAGAAAAAGGCCAGAAGGTCGTGTTGAAGGAATGCTATAGCATAGAGCCTACAGCTATGAATTTTATTCCTTTCATGTTTAAGCACCCGAATAATACTTAGCCATCAAGAGTGCAAGCTTGATTGCGCCGCTTGAACCGCGAAAGATGTCTACTTAAGCTGGCATTGCAGTATATGTACTCGCAATAAAATGTGCGTATGTCTGCGAAGGGAGGGGTGGGGGCTAGGGCACTATGCGTACGTCAGCGCCGTTGGGCATTTTCAGCGTGCATGTAGCAATTGTTATCGCGCCTCATCTACATTTCACGAGCGACTTCTGCGGCTAGGAAACGAAGAAGCACAACACTCTGAGTTTCTGCCAACGAGTGTGGCAGGCGCCCTGCACACTCGAACGCGGGCGAGGCTGCAACTGCTACATCCTTACTGCGCTTGCAGCAGCGCGCACAGTGCAGAGAGAGAAAGAGAGAGACAGCAAAAAAGCTTCAGAGTAACAGCCGACTAACGAACCAACTGTCGGCAGGGCTACACGGCTATGTAAGATATCTCTGAGCAACGCGTTGCAGACAGGACGGAGGCCTTCCTCCGTGCTTGTCGCCTGGAGCGCGCACGCTTGCATGTATTCATGGCGATCTCCGAATGGCCCGGGACGTTGCTGCGCGGGCCCAGGAGTAGGCAGAGGCGCGCGGAGGTAACCCCGCTGAATGGTGGCGAGGGCGACCTGTTTATCTCGGGGCGGCGGCCTCGCACGTACAGCGCCGCGGTCGGAGGTCATTACCAGAAAACGCCGAGCGCGAGCCGCGGAGCGTTTCCGCGCGCCGCCGCTGAGCCTGCGACCGCAACGGCACCATTTGTTAATAAGCTTCGAGGTCATTAACAATTAGCTAAAATGGAAAAGCTCCCCTGTAAAAAGGAGGGAATGCATCCAGCGACGTCTCTCCAGGGGAAGCCGTGGGGTGAAATAATTCACTAACCCACGTTGTATCGTCAGGGCTGAAGGAAAATGGCGTCGCTTGTTTGGTTCTTGCCTACGCATTACGCCTCTCTTCCGTTGTCTTTTACACACGTGCTTGCAGTATGGTAACAATGACTTACGGCAATGATCCTTACCGTTTTGTCTTCCTCGTTCCCGCAAATGAAAAGTATGACTTCGCCATCACTTCCGTCAGTATATAAAAAAGGGGCGTCTTTTATCGTACTTCAGGCTTCCGCTAACGGGTAACGCTCGACGTGACATCAGGGCCGGGATAATGTTACGATTATATTCCAATGCTACTTATCGCGTTCCATCAACAATTCGAACTGCGCCCCGCTTGCGTTATCAACGAAATCGGCTGGTCATGAACAAGTGGGCGATAAGAAAGGAATAGGAAAAGAGCACAAGAAATATTTACATTATACTAGCCGAGATGTCGGACTAGTGGTTCTGACACACCAGAATCAATTCTTGAGTCATTCTTTGCTTACCTGATTCTAATGTGCACCGGTTACTGCTACCTAAGCCCGTGTCGACTTTCGCTTCGAAGCTCCGAGCAGGTTAATTCTGTCTCTACCGACAATTATTGCACGCGCGCAAATGAAAACGTCATCAATAGATCGTGACGCTTGTCGTAAGAGAAAATGTCGCGTTATGTAGGTGTCAGCATTTGCAGAAATGAATTGGCGCAAAATTTTGATGATTGTTCTCACGATATTTAGCAGGACACATGGGACGTCAGATGAGACCTTTGGTTCACTGCGCAGTTTTTTAACCAGTTTGCTCAACAGAAGCACACAGCAACTTTGTCGAAGTGGGGGCACGTTTATATCGCGCACCTGCGATGACGCAAGGCTAGAGTTATTTTTCGTATGGTGCTGTCACTTTACGGAAGACAACCAGCGCAAATTTAATTGCCCATCAGGTGTCGGTATCTCAGGAAACGATAAATTGTTATCTAAGACCACACATGTTAAGAGTCGTGCACAACACGCGAACGTCAGCCTTTGGATACAAATTGATGCATGTCAGGCATACGTGACATAATGCCCAGTGCCCCGTGAGAGGTTGGAATACCGTTGCTAGTCAACTTTTCCTTTGATAGAATTGATTCATGTTAGGAGGACTGGCGTTTAGGAAAAAAAGGGGAAAGTACTCCGCTTCTAACTGTATCACTAATGTAATGACCGTGAGCAGCGCCATATAGGCCAATGGGAGATCGGAGAAAATGAGATGAGGGAAGTGGAGAAAGAACACCCACTGGCTAGGGTGCTTGAACGCGCACCTCCTCTCCCGCTCACTGTGCGGGATGAGGTACAGAGTGGTGTGCGAGAAGGATGTCGAGGTCGAGGCCCCCCAGCGCCGGCTGGAAAGGGGTTTACGTACGCTCTTAGAGCGCACGTGGTCATGGGTAGTTGCTAAGCGAGGAGCCACCCGCCAAAGAAATCCTCCCGTATGATTGACGCCGTAAAATTCTGTCTAAGGCTTCGAAAGGGAGTGGGACCGGCACGAAGGAAAGACACCGTTCACCCCTCGAGGGGGCGACTACAATGGAAACGAAACAGGCCCATAAAAAAAGATTTTCCTTCCGTACAAAGCGATGCGCGGTGAAACGGCTGCAAAAGGCTGAGTACTGCTGCATTGCATGCTGCTTTGCCAAGGGCCATATTTGCGGGTGAGAACAATGACGCGTGGGTCAGCAAAGGCGACCTTTCTGAAAGCAAACTCGGACGTACATATGTCACCTGCAAACCGGACAATGAAAAAGCTTAGTGGTCAGGCTGTCAAATTTAAGTCGACAGCTGAGACGGCGCGAAGTTATGCGTGGTGCTCACGGCTTTGCAGGGTGCATGACCGCAGGGTCTGGAAAGCAGCGCGAAAGTGGTAGTTAGCAGTGAAAGTGGAAGTTAGCAAAGAAATTCGTACACAACATGGGTGAACACGCCGAGTCCAGTTGTTCTCGCATCATACTTCTTACTTCTTTTTCTTTAGTTATAGTGGCCGGACATCGACCGCACTCATAGGTATTGCTACCTGAGAGTGTTTGTCACTGTCTATACGTAGCACCTGTCCTTGAACGCACTCTTCGTCGCCTGCACAGCCGTTTCCTCCCCGGGCAAACATGTTGTGGGTTGACAATGACATTTTGCACGTGCGGAGCACGAAGGCTTGGTCGAACACCCTGTGACGCCTTCCACAAGTTCAAATTGCTTGGAGCGAAGAACGCTTAGCATCAATAGAAGAATATGGACAGGTGAGAAATACCATAGATGATGTAGGTGCACGCGCCTGCAGACGACAAGTGGCAAACGTTTATAAAATGACCACGCACTCAGCATCGGGCAATTCCTAAGACAGCTTGAGCTTATTTGGAAGTTGCAGAAGAAAGCGCCACCAGAACGGATGACATCGTGTGACACATGAATGAAAACTCGCGCCCATGTTGACTCATCTCCAGGTCTCTCCGAGACAGCATGCCATTCGCGTCTACCTGCTCTCACGACTTCGTGGCAGCTCGCCAAGCGTTTCTCGTCTGTCAAGCGCCCAAGGAACCTTTGACAGCAACAACAAGAAAGTTGGCGCGAAGCGGGGGGGCCAGTAATAAGAATCGCGAGGGGTAATGACTGCGATAGCTGGCAGGAAAGGCGTTTATTGTGATTGATAATTAGCGCATACCTTCCTATTCTATCCCACAATTGTACTACGTTTACCACGGGTGTATTAAATACAAGATAAAAAAAAAGAAAAGGATTTCACCGAAGTGACAAGCTTTATAATTTTTTTGAAGGCTGCATCAGGAAAACACACTTTCAGAAATCATTCGTTGAGTATGAACACAGTATGTTTGATCAGGTACAAAAGAAACGTATTGTCTCTGCAACATGAATGCATGAATTCAGTAACCTGTGTTTCCCTTGATGTTGGGGCCCAACAGAGATATGTAAAACATAATAAATAAACATTCCATTATGCAAGAGAAAACACACTTTCAAGGATGCTTTGAAGTGTGACTCAGGGGAGCAAAAGAAAGCCAGGAAGGCATGGTATATCGTTCCACATGCGCATAGATACTTGGGTAATACAAGTGATTCTATACATTAATACTTATTCTTTGTCTGCGTTTCAGCCATTTCCTTTTTTCCTGTCATCCAGAAATAACTGTAAGCGGCGCCGCAGCGCAGGAACTAAGCAGGCCGGGCGCTGCTAGCCGCAGCTGGCTTCCGCAGAGAAAGTACAGAGGCGTGAAAGTCAAAGTGCAGCCGGAACACATTTGACCCACATGATGGGCCCGCGTTTTGCCCTCAACTATAGAGATCAGGAATGTATGTATGTATGTCTACCCACAAAGGCGCGTGCGGCAGTTCGCTCACGCGTGCAGCGGCAAACAATAGCAGCAGTGTAGCCGCTATAGGTCATTACCCGCCTCGCCGAGTGGTGTGAGGCGGAGAATAAGAAGGCCGGGCCGCTGCCGGGTTCTTCTTCCGCGCAGGTCGCACTTTTGTTCTCCTGGACAGCCGGGAGCGTGCAGTGCCCAGCGAAGCCCGAAAGAAAGGGAGCGCGGGCGCGCATTGCAGAGTGAGCGAACGCGTGCGGCGAAATGTATCAAGCACAAAGGAGAAGATGCAACAAGCAGCCATGGTTGAAATATGGGCCGCTCGCAAGAATCATATGCCCAAGGTGCCGGCGTTTGACACCCTCCTAACTGCTGCCTTCTAACTTCCACTGCGCGTGCCGCTTCAACGGCATGCACAGGTGCGTGGTCGATTGTTTGACTGAGTTCCGTCAGGTCGTTACACACAGCAGTCGAAATGTAGATCAATATTACACCTTGATTATGCGGCGATTTCGCTTGTGATCAAGATCCCCCCTTTGTCCTCGATAATGTTTGGTTGTAGAATTCGTAAATGTTCTGGAACCTAATATTTATGCTTGATTTGGTCTGTGACCGCAGTTCAACTTCAGAGTGCGTGGCTTGTGGGACACAGGTATGATATGATCGGGTGCCGCGAGCAGTCGTCAATGCCCAGCTAGCTACAAGTAATTCGCTTTAACACCTGGAGCGCACATCCATTGTAACTTTGCATCAGGATATATATGAATACACGTAAGATCTTGACCACCTTTCCTGCGGAGCCTCCTGCTCGAGCAATCACTGGTGCTTAATAGCTGCGGTGTCTTGTATTCATTCTGCCATGAATAGGACGGGCTGCACACAACCTAACCTCTCCCTCTTTGCACCACACTTACTATGCGGAAGGAAAGAAGGAAGGAAGCTAGGACGGAAAAAGTGGAGAAGGAAAGGCAGGGAGGTTGTCCAGTTTAGCTCCACCGGTTTGCTACCCTAAACATGGGACCGGGATAGGGAAAAGATACAGTAGCATCAGGGACACTGCAGCATCAAGGACACATTTTAGTGAAGCAGAGACAAGTCGAGTATTAGATGCTAAATTAGGTCACCTTCATAACAAGTATATAAGGTCACGGTTATCTGAGTAAACCGCAGACTTGTCCATTCATGGTGCATTTTGCTTTACAACAGCCAAAAAGCCCTGTCGTGATCCGAATTGAACCTGGATCAAGGAGCTTGTGAGGCGAACACATTTGTTCCCAATGTAGCCGATTATCTCACCCAAAGTTCATGCTCTCTGCGTTACTGGCAACTTCCTCGTTCACATTGACAAGTTGAACATATAATGTAAGATTTGCAGGAGAGCTCATGAAGCAGACTCGTCTTTGCTGCCTAATAATACACCGTCTTTGTGAATAGTGTCCGTGATTAGATTCTTTATTTCGCTTGCGTGTTTCGACGCTTCCTATCGGTAGTTATTGATGATTGTTAGAAACTAGTTAAAGCCCATTGTTGCGCACTTGCATCAAAGAAAATTCAAGGCCGCGCGTTGTATTAGCGAATAATTTCTGTAGGAAATACATTCAGATCCGGCGCAAACAAAGGATCAAGGCACTGAGAGGATGATCAAGAGATTCCGGGTGAAAGACAGAAACATTGGATCCTCCACCTTACATACATTGTCATCGATTGTAATATCGCACATTAGGTGTTAACGTTTGAATAACTCCTTGTTATGTAAGATATCTGATTTCCAGGCGAAGTGTTGGAAACGTGAGGTAATCAATGTAGTCAGGAAGTCCAGTACTTTTGGCCCTCTGTTTTGGGAGAGCTTTCAGAGCTAGAGCTGTTGTGCCTTTATCTTTATCGGAACATTAAAATAACCTGTTCATTTTTTCTGTTTGTCGAAAACCAGGACATCTCTTACAGCGTGTAGCTTCTGTTTTGTTGCTAAACTCTCTGTGTAAAAGAGTTGTCAAAATGTACCCGCTGTCTCCTTTGTGGCCTCACATAGTGCATCATATAGCTACACTACTGGGGTTCTTTCGCGATTGAACGTTTCCACAATAGAACTACACCGTTGCCATTCGTAGAGCACGATACCGCGGGCCCAGCAACAGCTACCTATTTTTCCTGTACTTCTCTAGAAGCGGTAGTGATGCGCGGTTCGGTATACGTGGCTACGTGCTTGCACTGTCGGAGCACCACATGGTAAACCTATGGACGTGCATGCGCGCACACGCACACGCACACACACACACACACACACACACACACACACACACACACACACACACACACACACGCACACGCACACGCACACACACACACACACACACATGTGCAAGAGCACGCCGAGTACAAGGTAGTCTGAGGCCCCAGTCCGCGGTTCGCTGGCCACGGACGCCGGCACCGCGGCAGTCGATAACAATGACGGAGATGAAAAGGACAGGCTGGGCCTGCCAAGGTCGACGGGCCGTACGCGACCCGCGTCCCCAATTGCGCCCCCGCCGCCGAGAACTTTCCCGTACGAGTGGCACGTTCGGGCCAAAGCTGCCGCGCTAGGTGACCGCTTGCGCGTGCAGGGCTGGCGAGGAATTTCGTAGGCTGCCTGCGCTGCCCTTCGCCAGATCGCTGCTTGTCACTTTCGTTTTGTTTCCTCTGATATATACGCAGACGAGAGAGTCACTGATTCTAGTTGCCGTCATGGGTTATTTGACGAACAGGCGACAGTGTGCAGGCTTCGTTAGGTATCATCGGCCTCTTTGTTCAAAACAGGCACAAACAAGGTTTTCTTTTCTTTCGATCTTTCCCTGACTGAAAGTGCGCAGAGATTAAATAAGGACAAGTCATTCTGATTTGCATCGAAGCAGTATAATGGCAAAGCGGTGAAAACTGATGCGCAATAAACAAACAAGAAAGCTAGTCACCGTTGGGTTCATTGATGGCGTAGGTACAGCAGTGCTGGCTTGAGTGGCACTGAAGCAAACGTTGAAGCCGAGCATCCCGAGCTTACCTGGTTGCCTTGCGTATTAGTGAGAAAAGGATATTCTTGAAGCTTGCGGGGTGTCAGAGTTGGCGCGTGTGAGATACGCAGCTGTCTTGGCGCGTAAATCGATACTACCCTCAATCCTGTTGATATAATGCCGTATTTTCACTGTTATTGAGGTGAATCAGTGGATTAAGAGCGTCACAGATCTTTCCAAGGCACACTTCGTGTCCGTCTGGACTGCGTCGAAGGGTGGGCATGTTTGCATGGACTCGTTACCGCTAATACAAAAGTTAAAAAAAAACTGACATGTTTCAACCACGGTTAAGGTTTGCAGGTAACGGCATTGAAAAATCTTGACTTCTTTATTGAAGTGCGATATTCCCCGCCATGCAGAAGACTGCACTAGAATCATAAACACGAGTCATTAAAATGAAATTATTTGGAATACACGATATATCAAAGGACAAAATTTTGTCTGGCTTACTATATACATTGCCGCGGCTTCTTCGAGGATGTGTTCAAATGCTTACCAGCTTAAGCATCTAACGTTTACTTGTTACTATTCATAAAAATTGCGGGAACCTTTATCGCAATTATAAAATAAGCTAGAGCCACTAGCTAACATATGCCGTAACTAACGTCATTGATCCCTTTCAAAAATTCGACGCTCGTTGAGGTTTACCGCTATGAATGCGCTACTGACACTTACATATCACGCATTAACTGCTCTAACTATTGTGTCGTGCGCTGTAATAATTTTCATAACGCCATGTATGAAAGTGTGTTTGCTTTTATTTGTCCTCTTACGACATCGCAATGCTGCTGCTGCAGGCAGAAGGCATTGTTTAGAAAAGGAAGAAAATAAAGTTTGTTGTACCTCAGTGTAGTGACTCAGTGGCCGTGGCGTTCCGTTGCCGAGCACGAGGTCGCCCGCTTGATTGCCGGCAAATGTGGTCGCATTCCGAGCATCGCGAGTCTGTACCAAAGCTCGCTTACTAAAATTCATGTTCATGATGAACAAATGCAGGAGGTGCAAACTAATCAGGAGCCCTCAACTACAAGATCCAACATTGCCCCCTGTGGCGCTCTTGTATGTAAAATCTCACAGAATGTTAAACTTATGAGGTCCTTAGTCCAAAGCCGTGGATTCACTTCGGTACATGAGGTCCTCGCTCGAGACATGCCCATTACTGAGACCAATTTGAAGAGGATACTCACTTTGCTAGCGCAGAGTAGCAGGCCCACAGGATACGTTGCAGGAATGACAATGGCAGCACTGGTCATTTCTGGTTCACTTAAATTTAAAACACATCGTGTTCCAGTCTCTTCACGGTCTTTGTTGTGTTTGCTCGTAGGCACGCAAGATACGGCTCCCGGTTGGCAGGTCCGGGAACACAATATTATTTAGTGACAAGCAGCACACAGGTGTTTTCGTAGCGATACGCATATACCTTTTAAGAAAGCATCGGCTACATCTGAGAATGATGTCGCTTTCGTCTGTCTTATTTAGCTGAGCTGCATAAGGCCCCAGAGCAAGCCTTGATAACGCAACCATAATCTTAGCTATTATTCTTCCTTAACGCGGAATAATCGCACTGTAACTAGCGTCGAGTAAACAGTCGAGATTATTTGGCCCCACTGCGGTTGTGATCTGACTTAGTAACGACGGCCTCATCCTTGCATTCAAGGAGCCCTTCGCTTACCACTCTTAGATTCATCATGCAAATAAGAAACGTGCTAGCATTCCACGTGGCGCCCTGTTTGGCCCTCGGCGCGTCAAGGCAAACGTCCTAAATGAAGCTGTTCCAACCAGTTTCGAAGGAAGAAAAAGTGGGATCTAAGCGAGCGCTGTTCTTTTTTATTTCCGCTTTGAACAAATCCGCACAAAAACAACATGATACTTACTATGCACGAACGTTCTGCAGGAATTCAGCGTTTTCTAGTGATAGAGGGTTTCCGTGCGGAGCAAAACGAAAGCTTTGACCGTAGTAGCTCGAAGATGCGATGTGTCTAAGGAGCAATCATTGAAGGAACATTGAAGTCGATAGCGTACAAGTCGTAGTTGATTCTGAGGCACATCGTGTAACACGATGATGAGACACAGTTTTTACGATGGCGGTGTATTTTCCTGTTAGAACAACCTGCAGACAAATTTTTTCTACCTTGTGCCATTGGCGTCGTTCATTGCATTTAAGATGACACTGGAGAAAGTGCAAACCTGGATGAACAATATACGGATCTGTTTAACAAAGTTACCACTGGGCAATTATAAGTGTCCGTTACGTTCTGTTCTGCACTTACATATGTACATAAATGGTGACATTTACGTTTGATTCACGGATTGGCATGTGCGTTCTGGTTTCTGTCCCACATCCTGTGGCACTAGGCTTGTATACTATAGCATTGCACATCGCACATTTCATTGAGAGCTTTTCATTTGGCTCAAGTATCCCCATAAATACAAGGAATCCAAAGCGTAAAAGAAGTATTGCGGAACTTTATTTGCGGTTGTTGCCATGCTGAAAGCTGGAAAGCTACGCTTCATGCAGCGTATCTTTCCCGGCTGGAGCTGGAATTTTCTTAGAATGATGTGATCTAAGTATTCAGTTTGCTGTGACCTTAATCCAAATTTAAGGAGCACTTAGTCATTGAGTTTGCAGAAAAGAACTGATTGCTGAAGTGTCATGATGTAATTTATTCTCCTGTTTCATTAAATGCGCGACATTTTACCAAGGCATTTGAGTCATCCTTCATCTTGCGCAGCCAAAACACTGGTTCGCAACGTATATACCCCTTCGATCACACTGGCCCAGTGGCAAACAGTCACTTTGGTCTATCGAAGGCTAGCCACTCCACATGATCTTCACAATCATCCGCCTGAATATATTCGCTGCGGCAAAAAGACCTCTCCGAAAGATCTTCTATATTATCCGTGACCCACATCAACGGAACTCATGCTATGGCACTGTGGTTTCAAATATAATCACTTCATCTAGTTTCTGTTCGTTGTTTTCGGCTTGTATTTCCTTTAGACCAACTCTGTTCTCAAGTATAGGTTGAACTGTTTATCACTGTCATTTTCTATGCCATAAACAATGTTTCGCGGGCCATTAAAAAAGCACGTGCCAGACTTATAGAACAAAATATACCTTCGCGAGATTCAGTTCACTGATATCACATTGCTTTGCAGTCGAAATCTGCAAATTCTGCATCCCAACATTTCAGCTGGGCGAAGGTCGGAAGCAGCATTAAGCTGTTGATGAGTAGAGTTCAGCAGGATGCCAATGAAGCGAAGTTCATATCGTCTGTAAAAATGTATAATATCTCAGTATGGCTTCACGCTCAAGTAATGTCGTTGTCATCGCCGTATGTCATCGCCGTATGGCATCGCCGTATTCCGGGTATGCAGTTCAAACAACTCGTGAAAGACTGCGTCCGTGTTGTCACAGTAGGACTGCGCCATATTTGTCTACTTATCTCAATATTCTGGCATTCTTAGAGCCCTGATATAGTCTATTACTTTATGCCCTGATTGATTACAAATTGCATAACTTCTTTTGTTACCCTATTTAAATATGAATATCGTGATGCCGGTCGAACAGCCACAGATTGCGACTTCAATTCACTATTGCGTAATGCATCAACAGTGACTATAACCTCACTAACGTTGATCAACTTGTCAAAAAAGTCACAACACGTGTTTCCGGAGCTGCTGCCAGTGTAGTGCAGCTCTTATAGCGTGTTCAGCTTCATATTGCTTTGAATATAGTCAGTTGAAGTCGGCTAGTAGTACAACTGAGGCAACTAAAAATTTTTCGCATAATAATTCAGTTAAAACAAGACCAAATGTTTTCTTCCTCACACTATTCAATTTCTCTGTTTGAAACCTCCGAACAACTTCAGCAATTCCGACGGGGGTGAACATTGCAGGTTCGAACTGTAGTACTTTTATGCTTTGAGTCATCATGTTGCACAAAAGCTTGTGACTGTGACTGTGATTGTGGCAGAGTACAGTAACACATGTGTTACTGTACTCTGACGAAGGCTGGTCCCCCACTCGAAGACGTTAAACACGTTTTACTTCCAAAAAGTTCGTCGTCGTCTCCTGCACCCGACGCACATATATATATATATATATATATATATATATATATATATATATATATATATAGATAGATATATATATTCGTTCTAAACACTCTTGCGTGCAGGAAAGTTAACTGGAACCACCTATGAACGCCCTGATTTTTCTGTCCTCTTTAGGGGTCGGCCAAGCTAACGACAATGGCGTTCCTGGTGTGCGTCACCTTGACATGGTCGCTCTCCCACGCGGCGCCGGTTATGACACTGGTCGGCTCCTCCACTCAAGTGAGCATCCACGCCGTCACCGATCCTAGCCCCACGACCGCCCCCTCCGACAGCAGCAGCGCCGTCTTCAAGGCGGAAGTCCAGAGCGGTACCGAGGCCGCAGCGTCCACGGTCGGAGCCGCCTCGGCATCCGTGACTACAGCCCCCACTTCCGCCGAGTCCACGGTGGCGGTTTCCTCCTCAACCGAGAACCCTTCTTCTCCCCCGGAGTCTGCTTCGACAGCTGGCACGGTAACCATGGCGGCAATGGAAGCCGGCCACGAAGACATGTCCGTGAGAGTGACCGCCACCTCTGGCCCCGAGACCTCGCCGGTGGTGTTGGCGGCCAGCGAAGGTAAGTCTGATCGCTTCCAGGTCGAAATGCACGAGGGTGAGCAAATTTCTGCCCTGGGCTCCAATAGCGGTCAAGCAAATGATAAGTAGAAAAACTCAATCTTTTAACCTTTTATATATTCAAATGTTGTCTTGAGCTCTATCGCCACTTGTGTGGTGCGGAACGAGACGACAGCTTTTCCATCGTGTCAACATGACATCTGATCTGGCTTCCAAAGGGGCAGTGAACCTACTTTGTAGATTACGCAGACAGAGGAAGCAAAAGCTGATTTTACACAATGGGGCACAGCCAGATTAGACAGCTAGGCCGGCAGTAAATCCCTGCTAATAGCGCAAGCCGATGAACAGGATGATGATTGTATTTACTAAAGTAAATCCATCTAAATATTCTAATTTAACCTCACATTTTTGTGTTATCTCCACTTTTTAATATATTCTGACTGGAGACGGCACTTACCCCAATCAACGCGCACTACTCCAATTTTCACGCGTTTGCACACTGGCTGATTACATTAACTGTACTGGCTGATTGTACTTTTCATACGTTGAAAAACATGTCTCCATCTCTCATGCATTAGAGAACATGCGCTGCATCTAAGCATCGCAGCTCAATAACAATATCTTTAAAAAACAATCAGTTACAACAATCAACAAGTTACAATAAGTTACACTACAGTTAAATTTTAACTCGATTCCTTCTAAGCACACAAGCAATCGTCCCCCTATAATATATATGATTTGTCTAAAGCAGAAGCATTCTCGGAAGTTATTTTCTCCTACGAAATGCCGAATACTTTAGCTCTGAATGTGTTCCTTTAAGCCTGTATTCCCGGTCTAAGAATCTCGCGTGTTTTCTCTACTTGGATGTCGACTTGAATTTTATGAGGCGGAGTGGGCTTGCTCCTAATTCATGCACCTCATCGCAGCATGTATATTGTAATGTTGTGCAAGAAAGATTTATATTCTCATTCCCTGTGCACTTAGCCTGCCTTCCATCCCAAGGCAACAATGCGCCGAAAATCCCGTTGTCGATATCTCTATGCCATAACAGACATTTAGAGTAGGAAGGGATCAACAGAGGCAACAGAAGAAAATCCTCAACTTGGAGCAACATAGTGAAAAAAGGAGAAGACAAGTCTCCTTGTAGAAACACTGGCTCCAGGCCGAAGTTTCTCTTGTTTGACTAGTGTTGACCAATTCAGGTATCAATCTCCCAGTGAATCTTTTGTATTGTTTGTTTCCGTCTCTCTACATATTTCGTACAAAATATAAATGCAGGCGCCAACAACTTTGTTAGATGAAGTATGCGCTAGCTATTTTGAAAGGGAAGTCCCAACATTAGCAAAGTTTTCTTATCGATTCTTCAACCAAATCACATTGTTCGCTTAAAAGGTAATCTTTACTGATGTAAGTTAATCGCTCTTTTTAAACCTGTTGGATAAGCAACTTTACAGCTCTAGAAATTACAGCACAACAATATAGCCCCCATCCCTTCAAAAAATAACAGATAAAGAAAAGCTGTAAGCAAGGTACATATGCCTATGCTTTAAATTACAGCTTGAAAAAAAGTAATTTATGCTGGCGGTGTGCCGTATAGACATCGATGTCGATTGTTTCTAATTGCTATCCCGGCTATACCAGGAGCTAAGCTCTAGATGTGGAGGAACAGCACTCATGGGGTTTGTGATTTTAGTATAGAAGACAACTTATGCCTAAGCACCCCAGGGCACTGTAGCGGGAGCACCACTGGCTCACCACGCCTATAGACCTCCGCAGTATAGCGTCATCAACCACCCAACGACGCAGTCGACAGCACGCATACAACCTGCCTCGCTTGTCTGTTTCGATCATGCTTCATTCTATTCGTTGTTGGTGCGTGCCCTTCCACTGTGGACTGTTTGTCTCGTTCTAATGACAACCGTTCCCACGTCGCAGAGCGGTCTGACGAGTCCAAGTCCGCGACGGCCACGGCGGAACAGCCGGGCAAGAGCGACGCGACAACCGGCACGGACGGGCCGACGCCGGTTACAACGGCCGCTCGCCAGGAGGAAGCGGAAGGCCGATCGGGAGATCAGGTAGGGAAGGAGAAGACAGAATAACGCACGTTCCTACTGCGACTCGTTGTCATGCATGCAAGCAGGAAGCAACAATGGCCACCACTGGTCGTGAGCACGCACGCACGCACGCGCCCGGCCGCCCGCCGAGTCGGATCAAAGAAACCCAGCACGCACCTTCGCCCGACGATTATGATCAAGACAAGCAAAGGGATGATCACATAGCCGCATAAAAGGACGTGTGTCCCCCAGACGCTGAAGTAACGCCAGCTGGAATATAATAATTCACCGCGTTCGCGTCTGAGGTCGCGCACTGAGTAGAGTGTAAGGTCGTATTCAGGGTATTCATGCGTCATTTATGTACACGAATAAGCGCGGTCATCGCTTATAATAAATTTCCTGGCATCCGAAGGACGCAATAGCGTGAATTCCGATTCCATTCGTCTTTTCAGGAACGGCGGGCAGCATATATAACACGCGACCTTCTGGCTCGCAGTTGTTTCGCCACTTAATGATTGCGCGGCGGTATCATTATTGTTGTCGCTAGCAAAAAGCTTGGAAATGAATCTATTGCGGCTTGAAAAACTAAACGTCGCTATTAACGAAGCGCTTCTACTATTACTTTGAGCATTCGTATGTTTCAGCGAAATTGCTTTCACGAGCATTGAACCGTTTGGTTAAACAAAAACCCCAGAGCCATAAGTCATTCAACGCATTTTATTCATGTTATTTTCTTCATTGGGCTTGTACATTTTTCAGAGCACAAACTCATCGCCAGTGACAACCCCCGCGGTCGTTGCCGAGGCAATGGAGAAGGCATCGGAGACGTCACCAGTTCCGGTCGCGGAATTCAGGGAAGACGCTCCAACCACGGAAGTTCAGAGCAAGGATACGTCGGCATCATCACCCACTGAGTCAACAGCCACCGCCACCAGCACAAGCAACGCTCAGGAGGCAACCGCGAGTCCGAGCTCGCAGGCTTCGACCGAGGCATCGTCCGTGAGTACCGAAGCTGCGGCTGCCGCTGCCACTGCGCACGCTGCCGTCGAAGCCCACAGCGAGACACCAGTCGCCGTCACAGCAACAACAGAAAACGCGTCGCCATCCAGCCCTGCCAGCACCACGGGATCACCGGCGAGTGCCGAAGCCAAGGCGGAGCCCTCGGAACCCGTCCAGGCTGCGTCGTCTGTGAACGAAACCAAAGTGGAAGCACCCAAATCTGTCGTCGACGCAGCGGCACCGGCCGTCCAGAAGGCAGCCGACACCGAAGGCCGCTCTGAAACCGGAGTCCCGGTGACCACCCCTGTCCTGGAGACCAAGCAGGAGAACACCGAAGAGAAAGCGTCGGTGACGACCACCGTCGCTGGCACCACAGCTCCGGCTTCGACCGAGAGTTCCACAACCGCAGCGACGGAAGTGGCCGCGCGAGCAGCCGCACAAGAAGAGCAGACAAAAGGCAGCACGCAGGTGGCTCCTCATAGCGAAAGCACCACCGAACCTCAAAAGACGAACGACGCCGCCCCTTCCACAGTGAAACCAGCCGTCTCGGAGGCTCAGCCGACGACTGCGGCCGCGGTCGCCGAGGCGATGGAGTCCGCGGACAAGGCTAGCGTTGAAGTTTCCAAGCCCACAGAGATGGCTTCGTCCCAAACCGCTGAAACCCTGGCAATGACCACGGCAGGTGCTCCGGCAGCAGCAGCTATGAGCGAGGTGGCAATGCCGTCTTCGACGAATGGATCGACAGAGTCCAGCTCAGCCCCGGCAGCTACTACCGCAGCTGCTGTGAATGAAGAGTCCTCCACTGCTTCAAAGGTAGTGACGACGCAAGCAGCGACGACTACCGCTGCGTCATCGACCACGACTGCGTGATTGTCAAACTGACTTTTCGTGCTTGCTTCAACAATTCAGTACACGGAGTTCGGCCACCAAATTAATTCGTGAAGGTGTGTTCTCCTCAGCTAAGGAATTTGGTCTTGAAAAGAAGAATGAAAATGTTCTAAAAAAATATGCGCTGAATATTTTGCTGCTTCAACACTCCTCGAAATGTACAGTCTTTTTTCTTCTCTGCCAGCTTAAAGAAACTGTCCTTGACAATCACGATGATTTTTTAAATCTACTTAAGCTGAAAAAAATAAACTCGTGTTAGGGGGTGTTTTGTTCCTATTTACGGAACGCAGTGTGATTGTTAAATAAAGATGTGAGAACCAAACTATTTTTATTCTTATCGCTCTATTTCTCACGACGGAAACTTTAGTCCTGCGGGAAGCGCGGTTTGCATCATATAGCCACTGTGTATATGTAAAGAACATATCCGACCAGAAGTAGGTTACTGTTGGCCACGTATTGAGGGACTTGAAGCTGGGTGACCTTACACTGCGTAACCCTTCATGTAATTTCATTGAGTTACGTATACGTCGTGCAGCTGAATGCCGAAATCGGTCATTCATCGTTTTCACCCCCCAGGGAACGTACACTAAACGCCGTTCAAGGAAACTCGAAGTGATGTTACATTGATCACATTTTGGCAGAGAAGACCCGGCAAAAAAAAAAAAAAGAAAGGCTATCGCAAAGCACTTTCCAAACGCCGGCTTCAGAACAGGCAATCGCTGAATTACGTGGTGTCAAAAGGCGGCGAGGTCCTTAGAACACGCGAGTTAACGGCGGCCGCCGCGCGAAGAATGTGGGACGGCCAACAGAAAAGCCGGTGATGTAATGTGTTGCGGGAGCCGGGAGGCCTCCACAAATGCGGTGGCGAGGCCCTTAG
Source organism: Dermacentor andersoni (assembly GCF_023375885.2). Classification (NCBI taxonomy): domain Eukaryota; kingdom Metazoa; phylum Arthropoda; class Arachnida; order Ixodida; family Ixodidae; genus Dermacentor; species Dermacentor andersoni. The sequence goes on along the minus strand of NC_092817.1, from coordinate 67,611,574 downwards.
CAGCGTCAGCCGGACGCCGCGGGTCAAGAACGTCGCGGAACGGCGATGAAAAACGCCCGCGGTGTCTTCCGCTTCAACGCCGCAGACGCGATGATTCGAGACGTCTTCGCAGCGCTGAGGCGATGATCGCAAGCGACGCGTATACTTTGAAATCCTTGAAGGGTGACGTAACAATCAGGCGGTAAGAGATGCATGGCTAGATGGGCGCATCCTAACGGACTTCATTATTTTTCAGTACATGAACACGCCCGTATTTGTCGCTCGTTTGTAGGGCAATGCTGAAACAGCATTGTCATTGAGGGTAGGTCGTTGGGTGATGTCGTAGATAGCAAGGGAATGCCAGCGAACAGAACAGGAAAAAGGAAAATCGAAACAAAGGACAAGCATAAGTTGAAGATAGGGCGCTCGACTTGCAACTAACTTCCAATCAAACGTTGCCCACGACAGGCCAAACTAAACGTGTGCATTGCAATAATGCGGACCATAAGGAAGGAGCAGGGGAGTTTTCTCAAAACAAGCGTATGTCTATCCGTGACATCGCCAAATAAAGTAAATAAAATCAGTGTGATGATCTTTCCAATATCTGGGGTGCTATAGCGTAAAGCTATTCCAAACTTTTCTATTCGATTTCTGCAGTCAGCCCTCCACGATTGGTACAAAATTTTTTCGGTGCACCCCCATTTAGCTGGTCTGTCAGGAGACGTCAGGAAAACCGCGATAGCTCATCTGATATGACGTGACACATTGATTAGGCATGACTAGACCGAACAAACTAAAGAATAATAATTTCCGGTGCTATGCATTTATTTGCGCCATCAGCCCTCCCCAAGTGGCCAAAAGTTTTGGGGCTGCTCCCACTTCGCCTGTCTGTCACGCGACGTTACAATACCATGCTAACCCACCGCATCATATTGACGTGTATGCCTTAACGATCCATTAATATGCCGAACAACACTGAGTTTTCTTTTTTTTTAATAGTCAGAGAGAGTCTTGTCACGAAATGAATAGAAGATGGCTGCACTCCGGTTGCTCTATACACTGGCTACTCGGAGCTGCCCAGAAGAATAGATTTATTTGCGCATAATAAAATTTTTTTCTTCGCATTGTAAAGCTTTCGAGCCCTATAGTATGTACACAATATCGCTTTGCCAAAGTTTCTTCGCTGAAGATCCATTTTAGCTGCATTTTTACCATTCCGTTGTACGCCACCGCAATTTTCTACCAAACACCGAAAGCTAAGCAAAAAGAAGCGGGCCACTCGCAGAAGCTGGCACCACACTCCTCATCAGGTTATCCACTTGCACTCCGCTAGCCTCCTCGACTCTGGTCAGTCAATTAGATACGAAAAACCTTTGACGTAAGGCGATGCTATTCGCTTTGAAAGCAAACAAAAGTGTCCTCCTATAAATGAGGAGAGCGTTGGTGGTTACATAAATTTGAATCCAGAGATCAGAATAAAAACAGATTAGAATAGTTTTACAGTGCAGGGCTCTTGTGCCTGTCAAGGCTTTGACGGCACTTGTTATTGTTAGGCAGCGGCACTAAAGAGCAAAATGGTAATGTTATCAAGACCACTGATTAAGCCGCTGCTGCTACAATGCTAACTATCGCAGGAGGCAGTCAGGGAATTTGCAGAAGAACGACGGAGTGGTGAGAGAGCTGGCAACATACACATACGATTATGTACGCTGTGTTGGGAAAGAAAGACAAGGGAAGGGAAAATTTCACCCTTTTTTATTTTCATAGCGGAACTAATCTAAATGGAGAAACCGGGTTATTTTTAAACCTCGACCTATTCGCAGCACAGCAGGAAGAGATGGGGAAAGTTTGGGTCCGGTCGGCTAGAATGCCGTGGGGAAGATGAATAATTCGGAGAATGGATAACGGAAAAAAAAAATTGTAAGCATTGTACAGACTCGTGACGACTACACACCCAACCCGTCAACCGATCTGACTGATCATCTGTGACCTAAGATTTTTACAAACCAGCACAGTGTCTTTGATCTCTTGGGGTTGTGGACACAGCAAGGTAGAGCCTTGCTTTCTTAGAATGGTTTGCTGTCTAAACTGTATTTATGATGATGCAACAGGCCTCTATTTACCCTTTAAAGGAAGAACAATTGCGTAAAGAGTGTTTTACCGCAGGTTTCTCTTCATCACAGAAATTGGAACCTGCACGGTGCGTAATAACAATTTTCGTCGGTGATTGAAGCTCCATGGATTAGTCAAATACAAACATTGTCACTCACATGTGGTGACGTACGCGGTTTCGAAGTCTTCTTACGAGCGAGTGGGTGTAACTAGTGCACCGCTGCCGTTCTTAAACAAAAAAGAAAAGTCACGCACACAGAGTTTTTTAAACGAAGTCTGCAGCTCCTTCGTCAGTCGCCTTTCATTGTGTAGAGGTTCGCTACCCACTGCGGCATCAGCGCAAGTTCCTATGTTCGATATTTAGCGAGTGCTCTTGTGGGTGCCTGTCAATTAAAACACGATGACTTAACTGCCAGTGCACACAATTCTTTCATGCACAGCGGGGCTATGCCGAGACCACCTTCAACTGCCCTTTCTGCGCTGCACCAGTTTGGGAAGGTGGGCCCGTATTCAAAAAAGGCTCTTACGCATAGTAGTGTTCGTAAGCGAAAATTTCAGCCAATCCTGATGCTGGGCATATCATTAGCGAATGCGACCAGCCAATGGCAAAAGAGCGCTTCCGAATGAAAAGCTTTGTGAATTCGGCCCCAGATTTGTTGAACTTTTCGATTTGCGTTGCGGCAATGCAGATTTAGAACACACTGGAGTAATTTGATGAAGTTATCAAATGACCCCAGACACACTTCTGCACATGGCACCGCAAGCGCAGACAACGAATAAATCCATTTAGCTTTTCAGGAGCTCTCTTCAGTCACGAAATAAATGTCACCAACTTAATTGGTGACATCTATTCTTCCACTTACAAGCAAGTGCACGGAACCCGTATGGGCGCGTCGATTTCTGTAACCGCTGCAAATCTGCCTATGGTTTCCATGGAAAGCCGGGCTTTGGCTTTCTTTTATCCTCCTCCGAAAGTTTTCTTCCGCTATCTTGACGATTGCTTTTGCGTTATAAAAAAGATGCCCTGGCTGCCTTCACGGATCGCCTAAATAGCATTGAGAAAGCCACAAATTTAACCGTCGAAGAGGAGGTTTCTGGACGGCTACCTTTTCCAGACGTAGTGGCAGAACGGGACAGACAGCGGTTATCTGTCAACGTTCACTGGAAGGACACGCACCAGGGCGGTATCTTCATTTCACTTCTGTAAACCCTGTGTGCTACAAGCGGTCCGTGGTATTCTCATTAATACAAAGAACCCAAAGGATTTGTAGTAAGCCAGAAGACTTGGATTCTAATTTCGCCCGCATTCGACGCGAGCCCAACGCGTGCAGCTACCCAAAAAAAACTTTATTGCTTCTTCGGAAAAAAGTGCCTCGCGACCTACGGAACCACGTGATGACCCCGGCCAACGTAGCCTCGTCATTCCGCATGTTCCCGGCATCAGCGAAGCTCTGACACGTCTCCTGCGTAAATATAACGTGTAAGTCGCCCATGTTCCCAACCGCAACGAGCTTTTCAACGTCAAGGACAAACTAAGAAAATAAAGGTTCCCTGGCATTGTATATAAGATGTCGTGCGCGGAATGCAATTGTGTCTACATTGGTGAAAGTTGCAATATTGAGCGATGCTTAAGTGATGCAAAAAATAAAAAAAAAGTCGCTTCCAGTGCACTCGCTTAACACGTAGAAACCAAGCAAAACGATTTCAACTGGAGCCAAGCTTCAGTCATCACCCGAGAAAAGAACAGGACGAAGCGACAGAATCTGGAACCCTAACTGTCCGAACAACCGCACACACGCTTAATCGAAACGATGGCAATCTCCCGCCAACATACGCAAGATGCTCGAAGCGATTATTGCCGCGGATTTAAGCTGAAGGTTTTATGCCTCTCAGCTCAGTGGACATGGCTTTCCCTGCGGAAGCCGAAACGTTTAAGAATTTTTACGCAACACCAGTTTGGTCGGCGCTCTGTTTCTCTTGCTATTTTGCCGTTATTCCCCGACAAGACGAGATTTCGTCATACCCTTGATCATCATCATCAGCAGGAGCAGCATCATCATCATACGAGGTTGCATGGACCAAATATAAACGAGACTTTTTTTGTAGAGTCCGTTCTATGGGGATTGGCACACGCTGCCGCTTGAGGGCGTGTTAAGAAGGTGAGACAGGAGTTACGTGAGACGCCGGCCGATCTCGTTACATTCTTCATACAGTGCGTCATACGAATTCTAAGAAAAAGCATACCCGTCGATTGCGCAACGCATTATTATTAATTTTCGTGTTCGTGAGGGCGTATAAACACGATCTAAATAGTACACAGACTGACCGCCTAGCTCGGGTTCCAAGCACTGTCGAAGGTGCGTGTATGTTTGACTGGCGTAAAAAAAAAGTTAGGGGAAGGCCGTGAAGAGGTTGAAAACGAGAATCAAGATCGTCGACCACGGACTAGCAAGTCTCGGTTGTGAGCTGGTAAGATGCTTGAAACAATTTTCTTTTGTACCATCGATGAATTTTGTACATTGATTTCGTGCGCGATCATCGCACCATCAACGTTGCATATTATTATGACCTTTTGAGTGAGTTAAGCTTGCATATCGCTTCGAGAGACGCCACTAACCAATGAGTGAAGTGATTATTCTTTATGACAACGCCAGACAACAAACTGCATCTGTCACTTGCGCGTAATTAAGGTGAGTACGTTGGACACCACTGGAACCTTCTCCCTATAGTCCTGACTTATCTCCATATGACTCTCATAACTTTTGGGGAAAACACGGGGAAGGCGGGAAATGGAAATTCAAGACGATGAGCAAAACGAGAACAAAGTAAAAGCGGGAGCCAACATTTCGACAAGTGGACTAGTTGGGTACTTGCCTTGAAGAAGACAAGTCCACTTGTCAAAACGTTGGCTCCCGCTTTTACCTTGCTCTTGCTTTGTTCATTGTTTCATAACTTTTGTGACTGAAAGAATCTCGGGGAAGACAATGATTCGAGGACGACTGTACAGTGGAGGAGTATGTGTGCAAATGGCTGCTGACACCACCCACCTAATTTCATGATGACATAATCAAAAAGCTAATGACTTTCTCGGAAAAAGACACCTAAAAATCAGGAGATTATGTAGAAAACTTATGTATCGTTGGTTCATTTCTTATACCAATAAAATAAATAAACAGTGAAAATTTTGTTTATATTTCATCCATCCTCGTATTATTATTTTATTATTATTATTTAACATAGCAGGCGTCTGCTATGTTCTCAAACTCGGGCCCTACCTCAAACACTGCATATTGCGATCATGAACAAGTGCTAGACATCGGACGCAGACGACCTCATCATACGTATCACTTAATTGTAAAAAAAAAAAGTGCACCCCGACCTAATAGGAAACTATCACCTGTTTTTGTCCCAAAACACGCCGACCAGGTAACGTTAGTTTTTAGCCTCGTTATGTCAGGGCAGAATATCCGCATTTAGCACGAAAGAGGTTACTGTTGATACAGGGTGTCCCAGCTATATTTTAGCCAGAGTTTAAAAATATGCAAATGCCACGTAGCTGGACAGAACAAAGGTAATGTTTGCCGTCGCTTGGAGGTACTCAAACTATCTTTTTTTTATTCCGCCTAATTAGATAATTAGTATTGTATAGTTAATCAACTTATCAAATATTATAATCAGATGAAAAGTGTCAATGAGAAAATTGTAGAGCGATATGAAAAACTCCCGATACAGCTTTCCGTTCCTCAATACGTGCCACATGAAAGTGAGTTTCTGAGTGTGAAAGAAGCCCTCGAATACGCGCAAAGTGCCTCGAGCGCATCGGCGCGCAAATTTTGCGAGCATTTGTAGGCTTCTTTGACGCGACTTTTTGTGCGATCTCCGGCCATATCGCCGGATTTTCCGCTTCATGAGCCGTGTAAACCTTTCGCATTAATAAGATGGTCGGAAGCAAGGACCATTCGGCATCCACGAAACACGTCGATGCGGAGCCCACAAAAGAGAAACGTAAGCACAGCACCAAGCGAAAGAGCCGCCGTAAACCTGGATGCCGCAGCCATCTGTGTTTATTTGGACAGTGTTGGTAGCACAAGTAACGGATTCTGGAGTTGCCAATAGCCCAACTCATATTTATTATATTCACGCGATCCCTTATTGCAGTTTATATACCGAAAGAGCTGAACAGACCTGCGTGGACATTTGTTCCCCGTTGTGATTGGTTATTGCCTACTAGAAACATCTTCTACACTGCACTGGTTGTGATGAAAGCCCTCCTTGCGGAAGCGGACATACATATGAGAACACACAACGTCTTTAAGAGCGCAGCATATCCAATGAGACAATACACAGACCGGTGTTGAAACTAGTGAGGCTTCATTAGAGACCCAGTGGCATAAAATCCAGCTGGGTTTGTGGCTAAGAATGCTGCACAAAAGCACGAACATGTTTCTCTAGAAGACTCCGTAGAAAATAGTGAGAGAGAAAAAGAAATAAAAGAAAAGGCAGGAAGGTTACCCAGGTTGCACTTGGTTTGCTACCCTAATCAGGAGGAAGTGGAAAAAAAGGAAAAAAAAAAGGAAAAGACAAAGGAAATGGATAATGAGTGGTGCATGCGCACACATAATAGCGTTCACGGCGCTTTGAAAGGCAGTCACGGAGCTCAGTTGTCTTCAAAAAAGTTCAGTGGCGCTCTTGTGATCTACTGCGCATATCATGGTGCCAGCATTTTAAAGCATGAAATACTTTTCGCTGCCGTTGTCGGCGACCTTCAAGTGACCTTGAGCCAAAAGCTAGATCCGCTATCCGGGCACTCAGACGACAACATCTGGGAAAATTGCGAGAACAAAACGAGATCATCCGGGCAACCAGTAAAACATAAGCAAGTGCGGTCTCTGGTCACCAACCCTTTGCACAGGGGCGCATTCTAATTACTGCCCAAACGATTAAAAAAAAGTATTGCTTTCGGGTACTTCCTAAGGTTTATTCACAATATCACTCAAGCTGTGACTTCTAGTAGGCTGAAGTTTTATTTGTCATTTCCAATAGCGAAGTTCAAAAGGCAGATACAGGGCACCATACACTTGACTGTCATCTTTTGGAGCTGAGACAGGGTTGCCTGTACTCTTTTAAATGCCAGCGGTCCGTGAGTTCCACGACACGGGTTTTGCGTCACCTCGAGAGATGGCGCCACGCTGCGTGGCGCCTCCTTCAGGCTCTTTTCTTCTAGCTGGGCAGTCCGCTCTGTCTCTCTGGCTTCTTTCACTGCCTGTCCTGTCGCCTTCAGCCGGTTTTCTTCTAGCTGGGCAGCGTCCATATGTACCAGTACGCAATATGGCGTGGTGCGGTGTGGAGTAGTGTACCGTTGCGAACATGCAGTACACCCTTTTTAAGATTGTAGCTATAGTATGATCTCCAACCAATCTGCTTTCGCGGTTGCCATTTCATGCTTACATCTACTCTCGATTACGGGAGAGCCAGCAATTTCTTTCTGTGAACGCTCTGTCGTCCAGTATGCTTAAAGTCTATCTGTAATCGTTAGAAGAAGGGCTGTCGAGGAGGAGACGTTCTGGTCGCATTTACAAACGCTGCACGATGTCCACCATGCCAATACGGAAAGAGTAGGCGTTCGTAAAAGGGACGCCCGACCACAAGCGACCCAGTAAGGTTGCATTGCATCGAGATAGACCAGGTGGTAGTCGAATGCACTATGAATGGTAAAGTTTGTGGCACTCGTGAGTTGGCCCGAACCGCTGAATTTCCATGTTCTAATGCATTGCATTGAGTAAGTGGGCGAAGTTGCCTATTTAATTGAATTAGGTCTTGATAATGACACAGACACACGTTGGACATCTTGGTGGGCGGAACGCCCTGTTTCGTCGGCTCTATCGCTGCCCATGATGACACAATGAACCGGCAGCCACTGGAATTTGATTATGTGCTCATTTTTAACATTGCAGTGTTGACATTCTCTTATATACAGCACCAGCTGCTCCAAGAGGGCCGTGAAGTAGGCTTGACTGTAAAGTTTGGAGTGCTGCCTTCGAATCACGAAATATGGCTTGATGGTTAGGTGTCTGTTGATGTATGTAGTCGACAGCGACTCTGAGAGACACAAGTTCCGCTTAGATCGCTATTGTGGCATAAGAGCACTCGAATCTGATCGACGCCAATCTTGATGGGATGACGACCGCACTGGACGAGCTGTTAGCAGTAACCGAATCATCTGTACAAACGTGCGCACAAACAGCGTAGTCTTGTGTAAGTGTTGTAAAAAGTGACTCGTTTAAGAGCCACTGGCCGCAAGGCGGCCTAATGATATTGTCGCCCAATATTAGGGCAGATACAAGTGAACAGCCGCGTTCTGAGTGGCGCAAATAATAAGTAAACAGTGAAACTGTTCCTCTTTTTTGTGATATTATATCTGATATTTTGTCGGTGTCTGGTCCGAGTATTATTTTTGTTATGTTCTATGCCTTGTCTGACCTCTGTATATCATTGTTGAAGTGCTAGCAGTTCGTAATTGTTTACGAGCGTCGCTTATATGTGCCTTTTTTTTTTGCGTTCCCAAGCAGCAGCTGCCAACGTCTCCGGATGTCAACATCTTTTAGTATAATCATGCAAATAGTGGACATATATGCACGCGAGCAATATTATAAGACACATTCATGATTAAACGTTGTTTGCCCAGTGTGGCAGCGGTCACAATTACCGCCACGTTCAGCTCCGCGCACTTAAGAATGGTAAAGTTTTTTTCTAGGAACATGTAATACACATGGAGAGTGTGTCTAATGCTCTGAAAGCCCAGATATCCTTTGTGTTGTAGGTCAGCTTACGTTTTCGAAGTGCAGATGGAGTAAAGAAATGCATATGTCATAATAATACGCGCCTGCTTATGTAATACTTTATGAGAAAATAAATGCCCCGATTAGTTCATCGAATTTGTGGCGAAATATCCAACTGCAGTTTTCCTCGCCACGCTAAGCTAAAGTGCTCTTTCCTCGTGCGCCGTCCTGCCTGCGATATAAGAGCACATTAATCGCAGCCATTGTTCAGCCATGCACGACAGTAGTGTGAGCACGTACCTGGGCGCGAAGCTTTCTTTATTTTTTACATCCGGCCAAAATCACCTGTTTTGCTGGCTTTTGTATTTTCTCCAAGAGGGCCAAGAGTGTTCATGACTCATAGGGCATAGATACGCGCTCAGGCTTATCCAAGGTACAAGAGGAAAAGTCTTCAGCCATACGCGAAGTAGCCATAGCAGTCTTGTGGTGAAGGTGACGCACAGGATTATGTAGGGGCCTGACGGTGACTACACGATAGAGATGACAAGACGTCGATGACGCAAGTTGAGGGCGGGCGATGATTACGATTTACGGGTGGAATGACAAACCAAAACCTAGTTTTTAACATTTGGCTGTTGTATAGCAGTAAGAAGACACTGAAAGTACTTAACCTCGTACGCATGGAGACTTGTTTGTCAACGCTGCAGCCGAAGTTCCAATGACCACGCTGTATGAAATCTTGCGCCACGATACGGAAAATTCCAGATACCGTTATAAAGTTTTCAATTAAAAGCAAATTTTTGCAGTTTTCTACACTTTTCACGCAGCGCATACTAGGTTCGGCACGGTGTTCAATTGATTAGTCGTGTTGCAGGTGGCGTTACATCGCCAGCTCGCGCTTATCACCAGCCACGATTCCTGGCGTTTTTGGTGTGCACAAAGCACCACCGCGCGCAAGGACTACGACACAGAAAGGACAGAGTACACCGCAACAATATGGAGAAATGACCCGAGCAGCACAGAAACTTCATAGCAACGGGACACGGTTGTCAAAAATATTGCAATAACGCTACACATTCGTCAACGACTACAATATAATAAGCTCAACATATAAGGAATTATTGTGCCTTCAACATTGATAAAATCTCTGAAGGTATACCCTTAATTAGTGCATTGGGAGCCTTTAGACCGCTTCAAAGCGCGACACACCCTACTAGCCATGGTCTGTTGCACTCTTGAACCAGGTTGCGCTGCTAGACGTAGGCATCCTGTAGCAACTCTCTCGTTAATGCCGCATAACAACTGTTTCATGTATGTTGTCAGCCTGCTCCTCGCTTTCCCTTTTCTGTCTATTGCATGTAGGTTTTCAAAACAAATAATAATAATAAATAATATACCTATTTTCCGACGTAAATAATTGACTGCAACAACCTTTCTGAACAAGCAGTAACACATGCAGGATTTATTGCCACATCTCGAAATGTATTTCCTTTCGTGGCATTGCTTACATATGTATCTGCACATTGTTCTTCCCTCTGTCGTTCTATTTAAGCGAAAGCTATTTGCTTTGCAATGCAACAGCAATATGCTTTGCAATTGTCATTGTTGGCTAGATTTAGCATATTTACTACCTGCGAAGATTTTGTACAAAATCACACTATATATAAATGAATAAATACGTGAATAAATAAATAAATAGCTTCACATATACATTTAGAAGAATATTGTTCAAAAAGTATTTCTGTTTTTCTAGCGGTATTGCACCATTGGAAAAAATACACTTAAAGCAAAATTAACATTTCATAACCTTTTGGGCCCTCTGAGACGCGGCGGCGCTCTGAGTCTCAGCTAGTGATCCATGTTAGCAATCTGGCCAGCCTTTTCCCTTTTCTGTCTATAGAATATATGTTTTCAAAACAAATAATAATAATAATAAATATTTCTATTTCCCGACGTAAATAATTGACTGGAACAACCTTTCTGAACAAGCAGAGGGCCTAAAGGTTATGAAATGTTAATTTTGCTTTGAGTGTATTTCCCTGAACTCGAATTTAAGCTCAGGGAAGGGTGTCGGAGTTGACTGTTAAACTTCTTGTCAAATGCTTCGGGATTAAAAAAACTGCGTTTTAGCCTAGTTGGTATTTGCTGAAAGAAATATTTGCCCCAAGAAGGACTCACACAAAAAGGAATATATATTGACGACGACACCGGCAGCCCGTCTCGTCATTCTTGTTCCTCCTCATTGCGGCACATATGTCTTCGGTGATAACGTTTGCCGGTTTCAGAACATGCTCTGAAGATGCTGCGAACTAACAATCCCCGGTGCGCTGTGACAAACATGCCAGGGTTATCGAATGAAACGCAATGCAGAAAAAAAAAGCGAGCACACTCTGTTCTCCTTTTTTTTCAGTCTCAAATTGTCTCACGCATTGTTGGAAAGTCAAAAGAAAGGAGAGACTACTAGCAGGCGTGATGGCTGCGTAGATAACATAGCCAAGGCAGAGCTGTCAGGGCAATTGTTTAAATTACAGTGGACACTCGGGCGTGTTGATGCCACTGGAAACACTGAGTCCAACAAATGTGCTTCTGACGCTCCTATGTTTGTTCGTGTTGATCTCACTCAAGGCAGAGAGGCGAACGCAAAGGCAAGGTTAAATCAGTTCTGCAAGTATCACATTTTCACGGCACCTCAGCGAACTGCATTTTATATAGTTCTAGGGTGTTCCAGCCAACGTTAGCCAAGCTGTTCAAACAAAACGAAAGCTTACAAAAAATTGTTCTCAGATACGACTACAAGACCTACGGTGTTATCTCCTCAGACCTCTGACGACTGGAAACTGTAGGTCTTGTAATCACACCTGGCGCCGTGATATTTTAATCTTTTTTTTTTAATTTGAACACCTTGGCTGACGTTAGCTAGGACGTGGATCCACACACATTGCCCGTTGCATATTGTGGACTCTGTGATAAACCGATCGACGATACATACAGGCAGCTTTCTCTATTCCATAGCTTGTTCACCTTTGCCTTGTTGCGTATATAGACACCTGTGAGAAAATGTAAAAAAAAAACTCCTAATAAATTATCATCGACACGTGTTAGAAGACAGATATTGACTTGGTTTGATTTTAATTTGAAATGACTTGATTACCCGCCTTTTAACATACGAAACCCTGGGGGAGAGCAATAGAAAAAAGGAAAGGAGGGGGTGCTGAATTACTAATATACAGCGAACCTCCTTTGTATTTTGTGTGTGGGAGTGCGTTTTATTTCCTGACATTCTAGTTTTCTCTCTTGTCGGTTCCACAAGTGTGATTTTGTGCTTACCTGTGTATTCGACTTTGATCATCTATGATGTCATTCGTGCAATACTGAAAAACCGTGCGAAAACTCCATTATTTTATCTCTCTTTATTCTTTTGTTTAAAGTGACTATCTCCGAAGTGTTTGTGAACACTAGAAGACGATTTTCTGCTGTCCAAACCTCAGACTACGAGGAATCTGATATATATTATCTATGTGCCATTATTTATTTACTATTATTCTTAATTGCAATTGACTGCCCCACGGTTTGCTACGAACAGCTATATAGCAGAAATTCTTCACTCCATCAATCATCACCTTTCATACATTTAGCAATTTAGTTTCGGAGAAGCCGGTGTCATATTGTGCTTGTTGGCAAAATTTGTAATAAATAAATAAATAAATAAATAAATAAATAAATAAATAAATAAATAAATAAATAAATAAATAAATAAATAAATAAATAACTCACACAGAGGAAGAATCCGTCATGGTGGCTTAACGGCTATGACGTGTTGCGCTGCTAAGTACGAGGTCGTGGGATCAAATCCCGTCCATGGCGGCCACATTTCGATGGCAGCAAAAAGCAAGAAGTCCGCTACACCAGGTGGTCACAATTAGTCCGGAGTCCTCCACTACGGCCTGCCTTATAATCATATAGCGCTTTCGGGTCGTAAAATCCTAGAATTGAATTAATTTTGTTACGAGGAGGATTCTCGTATTTGTATAGCACGATGCAGAAGAGGCCCATTGTGAAAACTTTGAGTATGGTTCAAGATCTTGGTTGATGTTAGCAAAGAGGGACTGAATGGTAGTAGGAGTCACCCTCTCAAGAAACATAATACAAAAATTTGCAGGAGCGAAAATCAATTCTGACACAGTAATGCCAGTGAAGCGGCATGTCGATTACATCATGCATATCATCATTATCATGTCCCTCAATTTAGAACAAGGCAGCGGAAGAAAGTGACACACTTTTGAACTGCAGCGTAAAAATCAACACAGACGAAAGAAAAACTAGACGTAGAGAACTGTGTGTCCATGCAAAGAATGCAATGCATTCAGACCTTGACTTGCGTCCAAGAACGCTATCGGTATCAAAGTCTCAGTGAAGCAAAACGCTAAGTAAGCAAAGCAAGATGTACATGGAGAAAACTATGAGGACAATCGACTTTTGAATAGCTTTTGTATTGTCAATGTTCTACTAACCTTTGGTAGTGGCTCGAACATCTTCAAAGAATGGTGCAAGCAAAGAAAGCGGCGAATAAAAGTTTTGATGTCATTTAAGTCAAATCTGCTTTCAGTATAAACTTTCTTTGCGTGAATGCTAAGAGCTCAATTGAGAGAAAGCACTTTTCAGGACCGTACTTTATTATCCTGCCTACAATAGTGCGCTTTCAAAAATGAAGGCTTTTCAAGTTGCCGGGTTTATGTACATTCCTTTTGAATATTGAGATAGTTTGGCTATTTTGTGAGAAGAGATAAGAGAGATATCAGTATGAAGGACATGAAACCGTTTCTGGCTAGAGGAAATGACTCCGAAAAGAAAGGGTTTTTAAATGCCCAATTAAACGTGGGGAAAGAGGTTAACCGATAGCCGGATAATAGCCGAACATCATATATGTAATAAAGCCACGAGGCACCAGCATGAAACGAAAACGAAAAAGAAATGTCAAGACGAAAATTGGACAAGGAAGGAAATTTTGCTGAATAAGATGAACCATTGCCAGAAACCACAAGGAAAAGCCTTAATGCCAAAATGATGCGGAGGGAATCGGCAAACAAGAGGGTGGAAAATGCAAGTACAGGAAACTTAGGCATAAATAGTAAATAACTGGCAGAAGGGGTGCTATATATGAAGTGGGCGGTTTTCAAAGCGGGCCAAGAGAGTAAGGAGCGATAACAGCGGGACAAGCTCTTTATCTCGCGTACCCAGTTCCTGTCACTGTCAGCAGAGGCAGTCAGACTTTGGTACCTGTAGGCCTGTAGGCCTGCTGCTCCTGGTGTTTCGACCAAGCGTTGAAAAACGTATTACAATTTTCCCGCCGCCTAAAGTTGGCTCTTCAGTCGGTCGCAATATAGAGGCGGCCTCTCGTGTTCAGGAAGTGAACTACAAAGTAGAATTTGCTTCCCTTGTTTGAACGCTAGATGTCCCACCTGTACCATCGTATCGGCCCGGTATATGGGCCCAGTGAACATATAGCGAATTCAAGTATCTGCACTGCAAATGGTGGTCATTCTTAGACGTTACAGATCAGCGACATACAAATAGAAATGGGGTGGACAAGGTACAGAAGTAGCGCCGGCAGCTGCTGGAATAACTATCTACCTATATTTATACGGCATAACAAATAACTATAGGCCTCGTCCTTTCTTTCTTCTTTTCTTTTTTGTAGAAGGGGGCGGGTGAGCTTCCTAAGTTGTCGGTAAAAATTCCAGGGCGCCAGGCTCTAATTTTGTCAGATATTGCATACTCTAAACAACAAATTTCTAATTGATACTGTTTATCTTTATGTGTTACGAAAGTCAAATGTAATTAAATTAGTACTTGACCTGAAGGAGTGAATAAATTCCAAATATCGCGAGGTTTTCAAAGCTAAAAACTAGCGAAGCTTCGATAGCGACATTTACACAGTGTGCTTAAGCATGTCTTTAGTACGATCAGTACTAATTTTGCAAACCCACATAGGCAACGGATAGAAGCACAGACTGTGAGCAGCTGCCGCCTGACAGGGCTGTCATGATATCGATAATGGTACGCTAAAGCACCCGACAAAGAGCCGGCTATATGCAACGTTATAGCATTACATTTCGAAAATTTTTGAGAATAAATGTGTGCTTTTTATTTATACTGCACAACCGTCTTTGCCATTTTAACTTCCCCAATATATGCTAATATAGGACATTCTGCAAACAGTTATCCATTGTAAGCATACAACAGGTTGCGATTCTTGAACTATTCTTGAAATGCATTTGGCAATAATGTGTACAGCTGTAATATCTGAGAATTCGCTGCACTACCAGCGATAAAGGTTCTGCAACACTGTGCTTCCTAAAATACCAACGTAAAAAGAAACAATACCTCTAACTGCGAGTGAAAACACTCAAAATCTTTAGGCGATCATAAAGCTCCATCATCTGCTTGTACGTTGTAAACAAACATTCTGGTAAGCCTTGCCATTTCAAACCACTCGCAATTCACACAAGACGAGTGATTTGCTTTCACAAGAGTGACAACAACAAGAGTAAACGCAAACCAATATGCGAGTATAACGAGTAACAGTGAAAAGGACAGCCTAATAGTCATTACTGTTTACTTCATTTTCGTGTAGCTTACAGCGCATAAAGGTTTACCAGCCTAAATAATACCAGCAATTATATGCAGAGAGTCAGAAGTTCAGCCACCAAGGCCTGAGAATAGGCAGACTGAATCGCCATATTTGCAATTCGTCACGGAAAAAGAAGACGTCATTCATATTAGACGTTTCTTCCAATAACACATAGTCATGCCACATTGGGTGTTAAAGGCAGCGTCATAATTACAGGAGCAGAACAAAGAGCTATGACCGATGACAGACCACACATGAAAAGGGAGTTCAGTTGCCGAATTATGCGACGGGCTCCCGAAAGCATTTCAATTTTCTTTATGTTCACATGACCTGTTATTCATGCTTGTCTTGTTCTTGTAGTCTTACAGCCGTTTATTATTTCCTCTCTTCGTGATACGCGGACTTGCTCACTTAGCGTTTCTCCGTTGTGTTGAAGACCTTTGACAGTGTTTCACATTTTCATAACTTTTCTTGTGTTGCTTTTCCTTCCTATAATTTGAATTTCGAATTTATTGCTGCTGAAGTATACACGTTCTAAATAGAAAGCCAAATACTAGTTAGGGATCGAACGTAAAACATAACATGAAAAAGAAAGTTAACAGCAATTCAGGGTTGCGCAGCTCGCGATAAAAAATGTACATAATGCAGAAAATTCAATTATTGTAACATATTACATAAGACACATTACAACAATTTTCGAACAGCTCCCACCCAACACATGAAACGATTCCAAATTGCCATATGTAAGGATCACTAATAGAATTTACACAACGCATCTTCATGACGATACATACATACATACATACATACATACATACATACATACATACATACATACATACATACATACATACATACATACATACATACATACATACATACATACATACATACATACATACATGTGTGTGTGTGTCTCTGTGTGTGAAAGTGTATGTCGGTTTCTGGTAGCATTATACAGATCTAAGACGCATAGCCTATACGTAGCAAGTACCGCGTACTTGCAAAATGTTCTTAAGAACATGCACAATGTTATGACATCAATGGAGGGAAACACTTTTGATTGCATACATATATTGTTTCAATCCGGAAGAAAGCTTGAAGGAAATTCTATTCCGCAACTTGACAGACGTATGCATTTCTTTCTCCGCTGGCCGTAAGCATTATTTGAAAATGCTATTAAAAATTTAGCTTGAGATAGAGAACGCGAGCTTGTCCTAGGTGTCACACGTACGCCACATTGCAACACACTAAGGTTTAGAAAGCTGTTTGTCACTACCAACTCCAAATGGTAATCACGTTAAGCAAACAATGGCGTGCGCGTCTGTTGGTTTAAATAAACGTCCGGAAGGGCTGCGTCGTCGCACAAAATTAACCTCACCGCTTTCTTTGTAAGACCCAAGGCTTCAATACAATATGTGAGCTGCTACTTGCATATATTGAAATACAATACTTCAATGTGTTTAGTCCAAAGAATTTCCAAGCTCTTGCTAAAACAAAACATGAGAAAGATAACCTTCTTACAAAGGACGTCTTTATGGGACTTGCAGTTAAATCCGCTGCCTAGCTCAACGACTAATTATGGGACTTAGCTTACTTGTTACAATTCATTTCTACGAGTTCTTACTTCAACATTGATGTAAAGATTTGAACACGACATATTTTGTCTTTGACCGCTTCAGCGAGAGCCGATTAGCTGCGAACCAATTGGATACCGACTTTATTTGATTCTTTACTGTAGTAACGGCTTCTTTCAAGGAAGCAGAAACTAGTATAATGGCCGTCAGTAAATATGATTGCATTGGTTGATCGTACGCATCTCAAAAAATGGTTTATGTAGAGAGAAAAAAAGAATAAGCCTAAGCACAGAGCCCTCGGGTACACCCATACAAAGAGGCAGTATTTGCGACGGAACACTGACGTTCAAGTTGATTTTTCTATAACCAGTCTCATGTGAGGCCAAACTTCACATATTTTAGATCTAATAAAGATGCCTAGAATCTTTTTGATAATTACTTGTGAAAAGGGTGCTCCAGTAATCCTATTAAACCAAGTTTTGTACTGCAATTTCAGAATTAAGGCCAGCTAGTAGGCAAAGTTTACTCATTTGCTGGAAATCACTTGCCTTGCACAAATTTATACGGACAGGAAATACGCGGCATAATATGCTGTTGTTCCGCTTAACGTATTATTTTTTTGTCTGCACTGTAAGACTATGCCAACCAGATCGAATTCCTGCTAGGCACCCAATTTCTGAATCAAAGTGTAAAGTCGTGCAGCGGACGTTCGCACACATCCCTATACGGGACAAGGACGGTTTGAGCCCTTGAAGGCATCACGCGGACGTTTTGCGTTCTCGCGCGGTGCTATTCGGCAGTGAATTGATGAATCTTTGGTGAAGCATCTTAAAATGATAAAAAAGTGACTTTTTCACACAGATCAGTTGCGCGTTAAGAATCTTTGACATTGGGCTTTATGTGGATGCAGCAACTACAAACATTTTCAAGACATGCAGTCACGTGCGAGAACAAGCTGCCCAGTCGGCAGTTATACGTTATGTCACAAAGGAAAAGTCGAAGCATAAGATAATGAGTAGGATTGCAGGTGAGGGGAAAATAATTCCAAGTACTTTTAGCTTTCCGTCCACTCTAGAAACAAACACGCTTTAGCAACAGGAAGACGTGATGATCTTGGCTTATAAAGACATGAGAACGCTTCCTTATGCGTATTTTGCGCTCATCTTATTTTGTATTCGTTCATTCACATATTGCAGACGACTGCGAAAACGCGCAGTAAGAATGATAAAATTTTCGAATTCAACCGATCATATCGAACCTTTATTGAAATGCTGAAAATTCCTAAAGTGTTTGCTAAAAACGACCCATTTCCGTTAAACATATCTACATTGTCCGCACTGTAATACGAGAGCGTAGTTAACTAGTCATGACTGCATATATATTTATGTCCGCAAGTCCGCACGAGCACCGCAGGAACATGAAGAAAATTTCAAGATATTCACTAGTAATACTTGTAAAACATACAACAAAGTAAAAAGAAATTTGATATGTACTAGGAAAATTACAGTGTTGCTCATAGACGCATACACAAAACAGCATAATTAAGCTTTCAAGGACGAAGGAAAGAAAATCTACAAATAATCATCAATTCAAAACAATTTCGTATTTATATTAGAGTTTTAGAACAGGGGCCCCGAAAGTTTAGGGCCCCAAAGAGCTTTACAGGCGTTGGTGTTGGGGCACGCACGAGTGAAGAGTTTTAGAATAGGGCTTTGCGTTTGCGGATAGCGTCTTGCGCTGACAGCGCCACTACGGTGTCAAAGAAAAGCTATCAGAAATAATTAAATAAAGTATACCATTTTATGATAGGAATAGTAATTTTGGCTTGCGTGTATTCGCGTTTAATTACAATTTAGAGGTTGTTGTAAGCAACAAACAATTAGTTGCGCTTAGTTTTGAGCAAACCAACTTTACGTGCCTCCTTCATCAGTCAAGCTTAGCCGTGTTAGGCCTACGAGCCATAAAATCCACAATCGAATTCGGAATCGGCGGCGTCTAATGAATCAATCTTCATAACACACGCTAGTTGAGAGAAAGCGATAACCACATTCACTTCTCCTAGCTTGCGAACTTAACGTGTTACCCCGAATCGAACGCACTTTGGCGCTAGGTTAAAGCCGTCGCTTCGATGGGTGCCGCCATGTTTGTTAACGCAAAACTTTTGCGGCTGCTATTTGCCCAAACGCAGTTTGCGTCTCACGCATGCGCAGTGGCTTCAACGCTATTTCTTTGGTGCCCCAACACGTTTGGGGCCCCTATTCTAAAACTCTCTATTGAGGCGCACTATAAAAAGATGAGCCATAAGTGTGATACGTTATAAATATATATTTTCTCGTGGACCTTAAGTGGAAGGCGGTTACTAGACGTATCGCTATCAGAAAATTCAGTTAGGTGCTTCGGAAGATGAGAAAAATTACTACAGCCTAACCGTAAAGTTGAACCTTGTGGAACTCCCGATAAAGTTTGACTGACGTGTCATTTCAGTCCACCCTATTATTTGATGATCTATTTCATAGAAAAATAAGTTTTCTTTCTTGAATTATCTGTGTGGCAACCACGTCATGGAATGCGTCCTGATTCCATTTTTCTGTAGCTGCTTGATGTTCGCATAACAAGCACAGGCCACAGCATTGCAGAAATCAAAACACCGAAGGGTGGGTGAGGTCAGGAAGTCAAGAGTAATTGGCGGAAGTGTCACACACGTGTTGAAATCCTGTTCTAGTAACTATTTAGTGGAAGTCTTCCGCTTGAACAAAGAAATATTCCCGTTTCATTTAAAACCAATCAGACATGGTTATTTGTAATTAGAGATAGGTTAGAGAAACTTCAGGGAAGGATGATTCAGCACATGTAACTGAAGAAATGGCGAAAGGAAAACTGAGACACTGACATCACTAAGAACCGTTCATAAGTCCATATTAGCTTAATAAAAGTAAGTGTCCCAGTGGGGCTTCATAATCAAGAAAACTCGCTCGTCCGAAGCTGTCCGCAAACACACCTGCTCACCATTGCCTTTGTCCGACTTAAATATTGTCGAAGCCATACTTGGTCTATCCAAACAGTACTGTTGAGCTACGTACCGGCGTCTAGTATAGCTGACTGAGCTTTTTGCGCAGGCGAAAATGTGATGTGTAAACGAAGGTGTGCGCATAATACTTAGGCTATGAGGTGCATTTTGCCCTTAAAACAGTGAACCATACATCTTTTGAATTCAAACTTAGTAGGCACATGGGCAACAGGCGTTACCTGTGTCGCTATTCTGCACAAACAGACCCAGTCAGGAGAACTTAAATGGCAAGACTAATATAATGTCAGCCGTACAGGTTAGGAGTCGAAATTTTGAGCCGTTCCAATGGTAGCCAGACTTACACATTCTCGAACTTCTACTCTCTAAGCCCAATGAAATTTTCCTCCTCCCAACACACAGAAGCCGAAAAAATCAGCATATCTTATGGCGAATTCGCTACCTTTGTAAAAAAAAAAGCTATGCGCATCTAACGCACTTGTTGCAATCTGTAAAGCGAAGCTTTATTGATAAGTAAGTGCTGTATGACGAAATTCGATGCGTACAATTGCGTTCATTTCCATCCTTTGAAACCTGTAACCTTTTGCAATGTTTATGCTTATGCGCCGCAGAGGCCCCAATTTCAATCTCATGCCATGTTTATGTTTACGTATTACACCGTTCACAAGCTATGTCAAATGTACACATAAAATATGGAGGATTCACAGTGTGAGACGTCGACACAGTGTGATACCGACGACAAATGCGACGTATGGTGCTTTGTCGAGGGAAAAACGGTGATGAGAGGTGTGTGGCACGGAGAAGTGCGATAAATATCTAAACTGCAGTGAAGGAAGGAAGGAAGGAAAAAGTGGAGAAGGAAAGGTAGGGAGGTTAACCAGTTTAGCTTAACCGGTTTGCTACCCTACACATGGGAGAGGGATGGGGCAGTGAAGGTTTATGTGCCCCTTGTGCCACAGTAACATATACCTACGCTGAAGGATAGGCCAAGAATGGGCACATGCTCGGTGGCATATACCCAACGGGCCAAGAATGGGTAGCCCAAGCTTAGAAAAGCTAAGAAAATCACGGAATCCGCTGAGTAGCATGCAGTTACATTAACTGTGTGTTTAAGGACAGCTGTGAGCCTACATTGGACGCACAGGTTTTGTGTCGTGATCTATTGTTTTATGGCACAAAACAGATGTGCACACTGTGGAAGTACTTTGTAGGCCAAAATTGACCACTACATAAGCCGGACCATCCGATGTTGCATACCCAGCTGTCCAAGAACAGGCAGGGTCAAACATGGGCAATTTAAGAAAATCAGAGGAGCCGTCGAATTTTATGCGCCTTTCCAACAAAGTTACCGCTAAAAAGAAACACTAAATAAGTTTAGACTGATTACGCATACTCCAAAGGTTCATATTTCTTAATTTTGCAGTAAGAGGCTGATCGCTCGAAGAAAAAAATTAAGGCCAAACTATCATTACATTTTTTTTTTTTAATTTCGGAACGAAACACTTCACTGGTAATGCAGTGTGACGTCATGGGTTTCAAACTATGTTTATACTACTTTGTCTGTTGTTGCGGCAGTAAATTTATTCGAAACTTGCCAGATTCAGTCATTGGCTTCTTTTCAATGTAGCACTGCACATCTTTACAGGTAAAAAGAATGTACCTAGTTAGGCCCGAGTAGACCCCGTCAAAATCCATGACGTCACGGCGAACTGGTGCAGACATTTCAAGGCGGCGTCGCCACCCGTCTTTCGATTTTGCTTATTTTCGGCCTTGCCAGGCCTCCGCCTCTGACGGTAAAAGGGACTTATTTGGTATTTTCGAAACGTAATTTACTAATAAATCTGAGCTCATTCTAAGATATCTGTGTCAGACAAGATAACAGTGTAATACCTGCACATATTTTTTACTATGACGTAACGTTTCATTACAGAGATCAGAGGTGTGCTCACTAGCCCGGTTTTTGGGTCTATTCCATGCTATATAAGCCGGTTTATAGTGTATTCTACTCGGCGGAACAACACAGAAAAACGCGACAACAGCGTTTGTAGGCGAATAAGGCTTCGCCCTAATAAACACCGTCTTTCTGTTTGCTTCCAAATGCGAGCTGATATAGCCACGGCAGTGAGGGAGCACGTGTTCAATGTCCCCTCCCGCACTGCAGATTTCGCGCCGCAGTGAACTGACATCCTGTGCAAATATCTCCGGGTGTACGCCACCCGAAGGCGCAGCCAATGGAAAGCATATTGTGTCCTCTGGTTGTTATTCCAATGATAAGATGGAGATAAGGAGACGTGACTTCTGATGTATATGTATGACATGATTGTTACCCAATCTCTCACAAATATATACAAATGTATTACGTTTGATAATTTACAAACATTCATATTCTCACCGATCATCACAAAACAATTTAATCTTCTCATTTCACCACCAACTGCGTGTGTCTGCATCCCTTATACATATATAACATATGAACCTTGCACTTAATTCTCACCATTCTTACAAGATACACCAGTTTCACAATCACATAAAATTCAACGAACCTTTACCAATCCTCTCATCAAAGAATCTTTCACCACCAAATTACACGTGCATCACCACTTGCATGCTAATCGCATTAACAAAGATAAACATCCCCAAAAGACTGGATTATTCTTGACATTTTTAACACTATTAATTCGTAATTTTTGTTTCTCACGTCGTGTTATACAGGCTCCACATTGTAGGTCAGCTGTGAGTCTTTAAGACTGCAATGGCGAAAGCTGATGGCATGTTGACCCAGCACAGTCTGCGTGGGAGCCGTCACTGCCGTCACTAATGAACGGACGGCCACGAGAACACAGCATCATTTGTTGCTGCGTTCCAGCAAGGTTGGGAGTTAGCAAACAGACCCCCAGTACTTCCGGAAGGTGTGAAAATAACTTGCGTATAATGCTACAGCTTCTCTCTCTTCGATCTATCAGTTGTCAGATTGGCATACATCTGTGACGAATCTTTTGAAATATTCTGCACGCGAATTGTAAATACTGAGCACGTGCTCGGCTGGCTATCAAACCAGAACTGAACGAAAACACACAAAAAATAGTTTCTGCACGAACCAAAAGTAAACTGAAACAGTACGATTGTTTTCACACCACCATGAAACCGAAAACAAAAAATCATGGTTTTCTGTTCACGGTGGCCACCGCCTCTGGAGATAGTCAACTATACATGTGCCTGCCCTTGTCACTGAACCGTGCTGCACAATTTATAAACAAATGCACGCGGACTGGCTGTCATTTTAGAAGTGGCTGCCGCGTTCTTGTGGTTTTAAATGTGGCTCGTCGGGAGGTAGGCAGGATATAGTAAAAACTCGCGAGCGCGTGGAACTGGTCACCATGGGTTTGCGGTGGTGGGGCAACTATGCGCAGTCTATGAAATGAAGAAGCGGTTTCTAGCATTGCTGTTGCTTTTCATCACACTGCCATGTAAACTGAAGTAGGTGCGTCAGGAATGACGTATTGCTTCTGACACATATATTTTGTGACACATATAATTTTGTGTAACTACGTGCGTCATAAAGAGCGGCACGTGTACCTTTGTTTGAGTTTTTCCATGCAACTCGGTAATTAATACTTTTTTCCTGTAATCATTCTTAGGTTCGTACACAAACGAACGTAATCTGTTTCCAACCGGTGTAAACCGTTATTTTTTTTCTTGAGAGTTGATCCGGGAACGAACCCGTTTTTGTAAAACCAGAAGAAAAACAGTTTCAGTTCGACACTCCGGTGCTCGATCCCGTCCTCCTTTACATCGTAAGTGCTGCACAGCATGGTCAATGCCAAGGACAAGATGGAGAAATGTTCACACTTCAGGAAGGATCCCCTATTTATGGTTGTACTCAAATCATTAACCGGATGTGCCCTAAGGTCGCAACTGTTCTGCTGTGAGCTGTTGTGATTGCTGAATTGACTAGGCTCATAATGACGGGCAGTTGCTCGAAAGCGAAATAAATCAATAAATACCTTTTTGACTTTCCGTGTTCCCTGGCTGCTCGCACCAAATGAAGTTTATCGCACTCGTAGTCATCCGTATATTAAGCAGCGCCACTGAAGACAGCCCGCGCACACATTCTTTGGGAGGAGACGGAAAAGGCTTGAAGGCCAGCACATGTTTTGTTGCACTTGACAATTGAGTCAATATTGAGGCATTAAAAATTCAGTTTGTAGACATTGTGTCTGCAGCTGGGTTGATCATTATTATTCTACAGCAAAATGCTTGCCCACAACGTTCGCCTGCCCCCTAGAGGAGATCACAAGCGCTGAAAGAGAACACCAACGATTTCTAATTCATTGGTCGTATGCGAAACCGTGCTAAACAGAAACATGAATGCATTTGTAAGTGTTTTTACAAAGTCATGTTTGCACTCTGTGTATGAGGTTGTCATAGAGAAGAGGCGAAGTCTGATCTCCATCTCGCCGGGGTAGTTCTGTCTGGCTAGGTATGTTTCTTTTATATTGGGGATTCTGGGAGGACCCCTTCTTCTCTGTTAAGCGTGAAAACAAAATCCGCAGCACGCAACTGTGGTACTGGAATCCCCGTGGCACCTAGTGCGCCCAAAAGTGCTCAACGCAACCGCATCGTTGCGATTCACTCGGATTAAGATTGGCCCGTAGTGGAGAACTCCAGACGCCTAAGAGATTTGTTGTTGCTGCGCCAGAAGACACACGCATACGTAAGAATAGCCTTCGATCAGCACCTTTTTATATCCTTGAGTTAACGGCAACGGGCGCAGCATAGCAATTAGTGGTAACCGTTACTCTTGCGCGCTAATAACTCAAGATGACTTAACTTACGTTCTGGTCAAGCGCTTGTCGGCCTAACGCAGCGAAAATTATTACGCAGGTGTAGGGCCCCAGACGCTATCCAAGGCGGGGTACGCCGCCTTGTGGCGGCTATGTAAATATGTCATCAGATTTATTTATACCCGTCGCGTTTCTCAAGCGATCAAGCTTAAACTGGCGCGACAAAGGCCTTGCCGCTATTAAATGTTACGAAACGCTTGCATGGGTGCGCGCATACTAGCGGCGCTATAGCGACTACAGCTGAGAGGGAAGTCAGCAGACGGTGGGAAAGAGGGCGACGTGTAAAGGACTGGTTGGATTGGCTCGCAAACAGTGCAGCGGCGCGCAGCGCCGAAACGTTTCGCATACCGCACCGTTAGCGCGGCAGGCTTCATTCCAAACAAGTTGGACGGCGTCCGTGGCGCGCGTGTCCTCCGACGTCTTAGACGTCCGAGGTCTTCCGCACAAGGCAGCCTCGCGCGTGCACA
Organism: Dermacentor andersoni; assembly: GCF_023375885.2. Taxonomy (NCBI): domain Eukaryota; kingdom Metazoa; phylum Arthropoda; class Arachnida; order Ixodida; family Ixodidae; genus Dermacentor; species Dermacentor andersoni. The sequence continues at coordinate 67,586,160 of NC_092817.1, read as the reverse complement.
TACGAGAGCCTCCTTCGCTGCGCTATAGTGTAGAGGCCTTCCATTGAGTCAGGCACCAATTTGGAAGTTGCTCGGGAGGATGAAACCGCCATGGCGATCGGCTCATTTGTTATTCCGATGACTTCCCTTTAAGCCCACAGGGGCAACGAGGCTTGTGTTACGTTGTGGGCAGCCAGTGTCGGTCGCCACGAACAGACCCTCTCCCGCCACCCGCCCCCATTATCACGTGCTCGTGGAGGGTCTCACAGGTGACGGCTATCCAGCTTGGGAACAAGCCCCAAGGGTGCTCCGAAAGTATATAGCTAGCTCGTTCGCTCGTTCTTATGGCGCAGCACCGCCGAAGCGCCCATTGCAAAAAAGTGAAAACGCAAAAGCCGAATCTCGAAAACCGGTTCAGAACAACCTTCTCTCACTCTTCTAGTTGTGTACGGCCGTTTCAGTGCCGTCGTTAGATACTAGCGCGGCTGGATTCATTGCACGACGCGGAGAAAGCAGAGCGAGTGAAGCAGGGGCGTCTCTACGTGTCCATCATTGCAGGCTGTGAGACAAGAGAGTGGAAGGACGGACTTGAGAGTCCTTCAACGATGACTACAAGACGCGGCCTGCGTCCGGAGATACGGATAAAATATAACGTGCTTCGCTATCACTGGCCTGCGCGCCGCAAGTGTACAGCTCGCCTACGCATTGAGCCCCATTTACGGAGGCTTACTGGAGTTGTAAACTTGCTCTAGGAAAGGGGACTGCCCACGTGCAAATAGCCCACTGCGCATCACTTCATCTTATACTGTTTTATAGCTGTCCACGGTGTGGGAGAGTTGTATAAGCAAGTAAATCGAATCGAAGGACGTCATTTTGGAATGTGCGCAGCGACCTTGTTTCCGAGGAGAGTACCTTGGTGAACATTTTTATGGGTGGACGCTGAACTCGGAGAAGCAAAAAAGCAGAGGAAGCACCAAATGATCGCGTGCGCAGACGTCCTGACGACAGAGATAAACTTTGTTTGGAAGCGCGCGACCACACGATCAGCTCGTTCCGTCCACAGAAAAGACTGCGAGGGGTGGCGCTATTGAGAGAGATGCAGGGCGGATAATTTTGCTTATAGGCTGTTGACTGCTTATAACTGCCATACAGACAGCGACAGCGACATCGTGGGGCTAGACTAAGGGGCTCCCTCAATTGGTGTGGCCATATTGACCATAGAGTTAAAAAATGAGTGAAAGCAGTTGGCATGCAACGTAAGCAATGCAACCGTCGGTTGGGGATGCGGAGAGACCCACTACTAATGATACATAAAATGTATGTGCGGCTCATTTTATAATTTGTATGTGTGCTATTTCCTGGTGCGCCAGCTTATAAATTACGCCTCCTTGTTCTGATTGAGCGGGAAGCTTTGCGATTAGGTTGCGGATTACCGAAAATTGTGGCTAATAACGCATTATATCAAGAAGCCAAGTTTCCATAAATATTGTGCAGATTTTAGTTGCTGACGGTGCAAACATTCTTAAATATGTACGAATCCCCTATTAGAAGATTAGAAAACATACCCATTTCCCCGCCTGCATTATTTTTCGGAGTACACTGGCCCCGGTTTCATACACCCCAGGTGGTTTTTGTACAGACATGGATTAACCCCTTAGATGTAGGTACTTGGGAGGTGCCACCTATTTGGGATGTGGGAGAGAGTCTACCGATGGCATTTACACAAACAATGCAAAATATCTCTCTCACAATATATTAAATCAAGTATTACAAGAACATTTATTGAGTTTAGATATAAATACGGTCATTGAAACAGATGCCTCACAGTGTGGAGAAAATTCCGGAATTGGCATTTTCGCTGCTGCTCTAGACTGCTCATTCTCAATTAGGATTCCGGACTAATTATCCCTATTTCTGGCTGAATTTCTAGCTGTAGTGTTAGTCTTACGTAAAGTCAATTCATCATTATTGGCGGTAGTAATAATAGCGGATTATTTATCTTTATCTACATCGCTCCCAACAAATAGTGGTACAACTTTTTACGCACGCTTCATTTTCTAGTGCCTGGCCACATAAATTCAATTAGGTTTCTTTGGGTGCCTGGTCACAGGGGATTATACATGAACGAAATGGCTGACAGTCTCGCGAGAGCAGCCCTCAATGGCCCTGTACCATCATTACTTTCCGCATCAGCTTGCCTAACTACTACTAGATTCAGGAGATATGCAATTGCTCGGGACTTTTTGAAGCCAGCAATATCGAATTTCTCAGAATGTCGATCCCTCCTATTCCCTTGGCACAACACTTCCTTTAACACGAGAAAAACCTAAACAATTTTTACCCGGTTACGCTGTCGAACACCAGTATTAAACATTTGTTGTCACAACGCTGGTCTGGCACCCTCACCTCTGTGCCCAATCTGTGCAGAAGATGTGACCATAGATCCTTCTTTCTTATTCTGCCACCGTTTTTCTTCTTTGAGGAAAGACATTTTATAACCAATGTTTAGGTGACTTGGTTTAAATTTTTCCTCTTCCACTTGAAATATCCTTTCTCTAGGAGTCTCCTCTCTTAGAAACTACCACAGGGATGTTTGCTCATCCATGGAGGCATTCATAGTTGTTTCAAGATGATTCTCTTAAGTTCTTCAAACATTATTTTTATCGATTTCCACCTGATACTTTTACCAGTTTTTGTAATACCAACATCTTCCTAATACCATACAAATCTCGGCCAATCCCCCGCAGTGGGCATGCGTCATCGAAGAAGGTTATCCTATCCTGTCTTATGTAGGCTGCGACTGGGCTCATTCTGTGGCGAAGCGGAGACAATAGACCATTTCTCGTTGTCTTGTAGACGTTTTTCTATTATAAGAAAACGACTACTCTAAATCCCGCTTCGCTCTAATGGTCTAGCTTTATCAGTGCCTGTGATCCTATCTTTTGGAGCCTCCATTATTGGGTTCAGCCACAGGAATGCTTGCTTGGCAATGCAAAATTAGCATGTTACCAATTACAGTTACAATTACCAATCGATTTCCATGTTAGACTGATCGTTGTCCCTCCCAACCTTAGCTTTCTTATATTTCTTATCGATTATTAAATATTATTATTATTATTGTTATTATTTTAAACCCGGTTTTCTTCTGATTATTTCCTTTTTTCTCCAAACAGAAAACGTTTACTTTCAAACTCAAACGCTCAAATATTTAACTCCCTTGTTATTATTATTACTTTTCTGCACCTAATTGAACCACCCGGTTCTTGGCCAATCCCCCACTGTGGGTATGTGCCACGGCCACTCGGGACAACAACAACAACGACTGGGTATACCTTTCTTTGGCTCTTTCCCGCAGTTTGGGGGTTGGTCACTTTATGGCCAATTTGGGACACTAGATGTCACGAGTTGTCACCAAAAATAAATAAATAAAGTAAATAAAAATGCCCGATGGTCGGTTTCGTATCCTAGTCACCCAGCACAAAATATTTATGCTATAGCCATAGACAACGGACGCATGCCTGGAAAAGCGGAATAAACTGGTGGAAGACAGCGCTTGAGACTCTTCGTGCGCTAGGCCAACAAATGGTTATAAGAGATGTTGGAAAAGTTCCTTGCATAGGAACAATTTACTCATAAGAAGTGAAGTGAAGAGGTTAAGAGACGCGTTCGCACCCGAAATTGTGCTCTAATATGCCATGTTTTATTTCGGTTACAATCTTGATAGAACACTTGTAAAATCGCCTGCATGCTTCTTGACCATTCTCCTTTAATGGCTATCAAGCAATTCAATGCGCGTCTCTCATCATACTGCCGCGCTGTGGCATGTTTATGCAAGGTCAAGGACGTCGTGCCTTGTGAATGCACAAGTTTTTATGCCGACTTATGGGACATTCTTTCTCTGCAAGGTCAACCATGGCGGTTGAAGGGTACGTTCGTTAGCCAAATCTTCAGCGCGTCTCTTGTCGTAATGTACGAGCTATCGCTTACGAAGACATTAACTCAAGGTCTGTTCTGCCGGGATTTCTCGTTATCATTTGTACAAGTTCTACGATACGTTTTCTTACTTTCTCCTGCAAGTTTCTCCTACAAGCTGTTCAGCACACGACACGGATGTGGCACATAATTTTGAACAAAGGTACGAACTCATTTATTGTCTTGATGGGTGGTCATCGTGACGAAAGGTACGCACACTTATTGTTTTGATCAGTGGTCATTATTTCACTTGCAACTGCAATCACATTCTTTGATAATGTCAAATCGATGCACGTACGCCGCTGAGTGGTCGATTGGGCCGGATAGGTGTGGCATCGCAAGGAATATGTTTGCTACACGGAACGCGTACACCGCTCGCTTTTCGATACCGACACATCCACATTGAAATCACCGACAACGACAACAGGGGCAGTGTCATCGCAGCTTATTCACGCAAAGTGAGTTGCCATGAACCTTACGGGACTATGAGTCATTGCATTTTTGCGTGCTCACGGGGGTATGAGCCATTGATGATGACAGTTTTCGACATGCTGTTGTCTGTTGTATGCGTGATTAGAAAGAATTTAAGCACTGTTCGCTTCACTTTGCTGAGTGCTTGTAGTCTCTGCCTTGCGGGGCTATGAACCATTGCATTTCTTGCTTCCTTACGGAAGAATGAGTGCTTACGGGGGTATGAGCCATTGATGATGATAGTTTTTTTTCACGGAGTACAAAAACGCACGGAACCCTAGCCATATACAGCTTGGCTGTAAAAAAATTATTGCTTGCGAAGCGCGTAGTCCCTCAGTTTTAAGGGCGTTTTCTTAACTCGAACGCTCCTCCGCGGTGATGGGCTGGTCTGTTTTTCTTGCAGCGAAGGCAGTTTTCTACTTTATTCGGTGTTGTGCGCTCGTGTTTTTATCTCTTGCCATAACGTACATGGGCAGTCAGCAGGCTGCTCAGCCGAAGGCAACGCGCTAAGTTGAAGAGGCGAGTCGGGTAGCGGTAGAGCCCACTCTACGAAACATGTGCGGCTTGCACGAACATTTAATAACGAAAACAATAACAACTTTATTAACGCGTTCTTAACTGCTCCATAGACAACGCCTAGTCCGCAGAAGAATGGGCTCTTAAACTCGTGATTAAATGTTCGTGCAAGCCGCCCCAAGACGATCGGTAGAAACTTTTTCACAGCTTCTGGGTGTATTGCTTGAATCTTGGACGCGTTCCATACTCGACCGTCTTCCAAAAGAAAGGACTCTGGTCCTCGTGCTCTATAACCCTCTTGGGGTTCGAAAAGTGGGAAGAAATCTTACCGCGAACTGTATGCTTTCTTACGCGGACGTAGTCACCGACGGCAAATTAGCTCGCTCGAGCTCCGCGACGTTCAACTCTCTAAAGCCTTGAAGAAGCTTGCGTTTGTCTGACAAGCTGACGCAGCGTTTTCATTGCCTGGGCTAGATTTTCATGAAAATAATTACCGACAGGCCAACGATGCTTAATCGCGTTCGTGGCAGTCGTCCATGCAAAAATACGACGGGTGCAACTCCCGTTGTGGCCTGAAGTGTGCAGCGGTAGACGCCCAAGTAAACTGTGACGACGACGCGAATAACACTCCCCTCATATACTGCCATCTGCACAACAGACTTCAGCACTCTATTGAACCTTTCGACAAGACCATTTGGTTGGGGTGGTAGACAGACGAGAAACAATGGCGTATACCACGTTCCTGAAGGAACTCTTCAAGTTCGGCCGAGCCAAACTGCGGTACATGGTCGGAAACTACCTCATTTGGGTAGCCTTCACGAGCAAACACTTGTACCGGAAAATTCTTGACCATCACCGTAGAAACTTGTCTTGAAAAAATTACTTCCGGCCATTTGCTAAGTGACATTGCATAACGACAATCAATGGGAGCTTGTTCAAAGGGCCCAATAATATCAATGCCAATCTTCTCCCAAGGTTTGTCAGAGAAAGCTACTGGTTGTATAGGTGCTGCAGCTTGCCGCGCGGACTTATCACAGGACTGACAAACAACACAGGTTTTAACTAGTTGTTCAACGCGTTCGTCCATCGAGGCCACCAGTACAACTGTCGCAGTCGACTTTTCGTACGACTGATCCCCAGATGGGATTCATGTGCACCTTCCATAAAACGACGAGTAAGGTCACTTGGAACCACTATCCTGTCACCACGGTAAAGTAAGTCGTGTACAGCCGTGGCCACGTCTTTGTAGAGCGCGCGAGCAGACGGCCTTGCTCTGCGGGGCGACACCGTGCGGCAGTCGCACGGTGTCGCAAAGTTGTCACAAAGTAGGCGCATGAGCACAGTGAAATACGCATAGGGTTGAGTTCCACTTGGTGGTAAGCAGACGCTGTCCAACTTCGAAAATTGCTGGCCTCCAGAGCTAAGCTATTCAGCAGCTCCTCTGTCTGTGGAAATGGCGTGCTATCAACAATTATAGCTTTATTCGGGTCTCGCAGGTCAACGCATATTCCTATTGATCCATCCTTTTTCCGAACCACCACTATTGGAGAAACCCACAGAGAGGTGCCAACGTGCTCAATAATGCTTTGTGCTTCAAGTTTCTTCAACTCAGCTGAAACGCAACGGGTGAAACGGCCTCGCGAATCTTAACTCTATGTTTGAATCCATTGGCAAATCCAAGCTGTTTGTCAAACAGATGTTCGTGCTCTGAGCGTTGCTCAGATGGCAATACAGGAGCGCTAGGAGTGAAGGCGAGACACTGAAGCGATGTACCTTCAGTCTTCATTTGTAGTGCCGCAATGGAATCTAGGGCCAAAACAGTGGCGCCCTCATACACAACGTACAGAAGAATGCGGGTACTTCTGTCGTAGGGCGTAGCTGATGCACTAAAGCGTCTTTGAAATCCTATTTTTGATTTGGAGTAGTCGAAAAGCTGTACTGAGGTAGGCTTCAAAGAGCAAGTAGTTGCGAACAAATGGCAATAGAATTCTTCTGCTAGAATAGTGACAGACGATCCCGTATCAACCAAAAACGAGACAGCCTGATCTTCCACGAAGACGGATGCGTAAATGCCGTGTTTGTGTCCCTTGACAATAGAAATTATATTTTTTTCGCTGCCGTGTGAGTTAGAGCCATCGTAGTCGACTTGTCGAACTTTTCGCTGAATGACCAGACGATTTACACATAAAATATTGATACCTAATCTTCCCGCAGCGCCGACACCTGCAGTTGCGCGCCTTACGTGCAGGGCTATTTGCAAGATGGTCAGTCCCCCCCCCATGATAGCATGCTGTTCACGGTACCTTGCATTGGAAGCCCGCACGCTTTGGCTATGCACGTGTCACAACGTACATGGTTATCTGTCTGTTCTGAAGATTGAGGAAAACTTTGTGCTTTTTTAACCTGATGAGCTGAGGCATCATCGCAAAATTCCTTAGCTTGACTCGCGGCATGTTCCTACTGATTCGCAATTTTGAGAGCTCGTGAGAGTGTCAGGCCTTCAAAAAGTAACAACTCACGTAAATGATGATGCGTCGTTTTCGAGACAAGCTGATGCCGTAGCAGCTCTTCGGTAAGGCTCCCAAAATCAGTCGGCAATGAAGGTTTGTAAAGCAGCGATGTATTCGTCCACTGTCTCACCTGCATGTTGAGCTCGGCAACCGAACTGCTGTCGAATCCCGATGACGTTGACTGAACGCTTGGAATGGTCAGAAAGCAAGGAGATTGCACCGGCCGGACGTCGTGGTCGACGCAGAGGGAGGCTCCGCCGCACGCACGCTAATTATACGCATCCTTCGTCGACACGGTGTCACCAGCACTCAAAGGGCTGGCATCAGAGCTCGACGACAAGTCCGCTGACTTCAGTGTAGAGAAAATCTGCTGCCCCTCCATGCCAAGACAGGTGAGCAGAATCACTGTGCGGCGTTCGGCTGGAAGTTCGGAAGCTCCGGAAGCCAGCATATACTTCTCCAAGGCCTGCTTCCGCTGGTCCCATGGGACAGCAGGATGACCAGGTGAAGGCAGGAAAGGCGGCTGCAGCTGCAATCCCGGAACACTGATTGTGGGGATCTAGCAGGGGAAATCACCAGGTAACTTGCCCTTGCTAGAGTTGAATCCTCGTCAGGAATATGTTGTATTTAGAAGAAGATAGGATAGGATACCTAAGGATAGGATATCCTTCTTCGATGGTGCATAGCCACTGCCGGGGAATGGCCAAGATTTGGATGGTATAAGGAAGATGTTGGTATTACAAGAACTGGTAAAAGTATCAGTTGGAAATCGATAAAAATAATGTTTGAAGACATTAAGAGAATCGTCTTGGAAATGGCTGTGAATTCTTCCACGGCTGAGCCAACATCCCTGTGCAGTTTCTAAGTGAGGAGACTCCTAGAGAAATAATATTTAAAGTGGAAAAATTTAAACCAAGTTGCCTGAGCGTTGGTTCAAAAATGTTTTTTTTAAAGAACTATGGCGGCAGAATAAGAAGAAAATTATCTATGGTCTCATCTTCTGCACAGATTGGGAACAGAGGGGAGGGTGCCAGATCAGCCCTGTGACGACAAAAGTTTAATGCTGATATTCGACAGCATAACCGGGTAAAAATTACTCAAGTTTTTCTCGTCTGAAAGAAATTTTCGTGCCAAGGGAACAGGAGGCGTCGATACAATATCTTGATTTGGCGAGCTAGTTCATCTTGACAGTTTTCATAAAAAGGCCTAAAGACAAAGACCAATGAACACATACGACAGGATTGGCGCTACTTTGAGCGAGTCATTGTAGATTCCGCTTTGGCGCCACTTCTCCGATTTTAAGAGCTTGCACATTCTTCTGACGTGACCCCAGGATGGCTCGACAGGCCCGAAAATGGCCTGGACTTCAGGATGCATGAGTTTTTTCTTGAGGTAGTACGACAACGTTCTTGACTGACAGGTGCACATGGCAATAAGGTTGATGCAGGTGATGGCATTGTCGACTGTAGCCGGCGATGAGAGGATAGAGCCCCCCCCCCCCCCCATTGCAGAAGAAATTTGTTGCAACAATACCTGGAGTAAAGGATTCTTTCAATTAATTTAACCAAATTGGAGGTTATTGGTTAGGTTATATCTATTGTATATCCTTCCCCATGATTTTTAAGCACTGGAATTATTTTAGCAATTTTGTATGCAGACGGAGTCTATGAAAATATAACAGCGATTTATAAAAGCTAAAAGGTCACCAGGAGCTTCCTTAACTGAAATTTTGATGATGGCAGAGGTTATCCCATCTGCGCCGGGAGCTGAATCTAGCAGTCGCTCCACGATTTAAGCCAATTCTAATTGGTTATTTCTACAAATCATCTGATGCCCTTCGTAAGCTAGAACAATTTGGCAAAACTGAAGAAAACCTAATTTCTAATCCCTTCGTGATTTCTTCTAGTGATTGGTTCATTTTAATACTACTTAAGACTATAGAGTCAATATTAATTGGACGTGGACGAACTTTTCAACGGCGGATAAAACTGAACAGCGCGCGTTTATTTTTATTGTCAAGTATGAAGTCAAAGTGCTTGTAGTCGTATTCGTCTTTGGCTTTTGAAACTGTATGTTTAAAGAAGGCTAAAAAAATTTATAATCACTCTAATTTTTGGCGCTCTGGTTATGTAATAATTTTTTCCAAGCGGCTTTTGTCTTTCTATAATCACGAGTGCATTCTTCATTCCACCAACGGCTGTATGAATTTGTTGTTTTAGACGAATCTCAAATTCAGACTTTTTGCAAGAACCTTCCAAAGCGGTACAGATAGTCGTGGTTTCTTCCTCAGTACACGCGTCAAACAGAGATGAAAGAGCATTTCGTAAGCATGTTCTAAAACTATTGTAATTAATGAAAATTTGCACGAGATCACTCATAAACGTTACAGGGCGTGCTATTTCAAAAACTACTTGAAGGTGATCACTACTTGTCGCATACTTAACAGTCGACCAAGAAGATATGGAGTGACTCGGGCCACAGAATGTCAGACCTATTGCAGAATAAGATCTACCGCATAAACTTAATAGATCCTGAGTTTACACGCGTTAGCCCGTTGTCCAATGACCAGTTCCGGAACCTGGTGCCGCAGAAATTGGTTTTTCATCCCCATGATATATGGTGAGAATTGAAGTAATCTGACAGTAGGATGTCCCTTCCACAAGAAATAAGAGCCCTATCCAGTGTGCGTGTGTCCTGTCGAGGGAGATTCAATATCCAGGGTGGTTCAACTCTATCGCCAGGATTTCACACTCAGGAGTAGAAAGTTGAAAGGAAATTTTGACCTTGTGGGAAATTTGAGACGAAATAAATGAAATTAATCCGTCACCTCTAGTAGGATGGTCTAGACGAACAGATCTGTAAAATTTTATGTGAAAATGCATTGCAGAATTTAACCAGGTTTCTTGTAAAAGAATTAAATCAGGGTTAAGTTGTTTAGTTAGAAAAAATAAATCTACCGAAGCATAATATGAAGAGCGACAGTTCCACTGAAGCACTTTCAGCGACACTATTGTTTAGAAAGTGCCGCAGCCTCAACTGCCTTCTGTAGCATACTTTCTTTTGGTATAGCACTGGGCTGACTTTTCTTAGCTTTTGAATGAGGACCGGAGGAAGAATCATTGATTGATGACATTATTTTTTATACGCTCGAGCGCTTTGTTCCACATCTACCATTTCCAAATCTGTGTTAACCAGATTACCATTAGCAGGTCCCACGGAACAGGAAGTCGAAGGTTCGACACCGTCATTAGAAGGATGGGCACCTGAACTTCTATAGAAGAACGATGCAATCGATGCATGTACATAGTCTTCTTTTCTTTATTGTCCCCACGTGACTTCCACCTTTTTCCATATGTGACAAGCTCGCCCAGCCCAATCAATGCACGCTAGGTGCACCATCGAGCAAGGTTTTGCCGGGCGGAGCGCCATACCGTCGCTCGAGGTCCCCATGGGCCTCCGCAGAGGGAGCGGCCGTGTAGGAGTGCTGTCGTGAACCGCGCAAGACCTTTACAGCGACATCGCGCGATTTGAAGGTGAAGATCAAGTTCCACCCTAGGAAGGGCCGTAGAAGAGGAACATCATCATGTTCATCAGTTTTCTGGCTGGGGACTTTGGTGCTGCATCGTCCCAACAAATACACAGTGCTGGTCGGGCTGCGGAGATGAGGATATGTTTGTTTTGAGCGATAGACCGGACAGTTTGATATAGTATTTGTTGCTTGACATCAGAAAACAAAGAAACACGGGATGAGATGACGCTCTTCTGTTTCCAATATTTGGGAAAAATATGCACAGAGATGTGGAGCTCAATACAGTATTCGAGCAGAAAAAGCCTGTCACATGCACATCACAACAACTCACATTTACTCTGTCAAAAAAGGAACTATTTATTGAATGCTTGTAATTGTGTCGGCCAGGCGTTCAAGAAACTGGTGGCTGGTGATGACCACTTACACCTACAAGTGGCGGCCTCTGAATGGACGTAGATTTATTTGCCTTCTAAATGCAGTTTATCAGATCCTCGACCAGCCATTCAGCTGCTCACAGCATCCATCAGTGAAGGATGGTGTGACTGATGCATTCGCCTGACTGTAAATGTAGAACTGAAAGTACTATGACGGACAGATAAATGGACAGGGAGTAAAAATGTCTCGTGAAGCTACAATATCTATCAACGAGTGGGGGCTTCAAAACGCGAACGTGATCAGCTGACAATTATTAATCTTTCTACCACGCAGCTTGTTCCTATTTCAATCGGTTCATTAATTTCAAACAATCTGAACAACATAACCTTTGTAGAACGTACAAAATAAAGAAATACCATAAGAACCACCGAATATACGCTGCAGATCGCTACAAGAGCGCAGGGGAAATTATCAGTGGCTAGCTGATGGACGAGAAGAGCTTCTCGTTTTGAAGATATTACAGGCACTAAGAGTGTCCAGCTCTTGTCATATTACCTTACAAGAGTATTTAGCATTCATACCTAAAACTGAGCCTCGGGTGTTTATGTGAGAGCCATATATCTAACCAACTATTCCCCTTCACGCGGCACGCGGTGCGTAGCCTAAGTGATCGTTTCATGACCCTCGACATAAAGTCAAGGGTTAGAGCGGGATTACGCGCACCAAGAACCTGCCTGCACAGCGGGGTACTAATGATACAAAGAATCTCCGCGTATTTCCTTCCTTGATCCTTAGGGTCAAGAATCTATACGCAATCTGCATTGTGCAGTCCGGATTCGATGATAGACCACTGCTGAGGCCCGATGTTGTGAGCTACATGGCGGCATTTAATCTGGTGCTGAGCGAAGGAATGTTTGCTAGCACAACAACCATGGCCACTGCTGGCAGGTGTTGTGTCCTGGCGTCCTTCAAGACTCCCAGGCAATTCTACACTGTTTTTCTCCCCTGACGTGTTCTCCACACGTGTAGGTAGGCTTTTTGGCGTGACTACAAAACAGGGCAATGTTCTTACGTCTATATACTTGAAACAGGAATGTCGATGTTTCCACCGAGATTAGCCACAGTATAAACGTGCTCTTCACTTCTTTAAATTTCTCACCTTTTCTTTTGCTGAAGAAAGAGTACATAATTTAGACTAAGGAAAGGTTACACATGCGATTTTCGCTCCTGCGTCTGACGTGAATAAGTCTATACAAAAGGCGACAAACGAATGTAATCTGTGTACGGTGCTCATTCAACATCGTTTTAGTGACACTCCCTTGCTGTGCTCACTGATCTAGCGAGATAAGTTGATAAAACTATTAGACTGAGTTTGTGCAATGTCTAATACAACTCACACCTGTACGACGGCGCAACGCTTGATCAGCTATGCTTTCACATGCCGGTCCGCAAGTAGTTTGTTAGCAGCCAATGGTCGACCTTAGACTACTATGGTGCGTTAGGACTGAATATATGATGAGAAAAACAGCAGTTTTGTCGCCAAAAACAATACACATGAACTGTTGGAGGCTTCACGCACATTCACTGAAAAAAGAAGTCTGTGAGAGCGTAGGATATATGGTTGGGGATAAAAATAAGGAAGGCACAGCAGCGTCCATAATGGAATCGAATATGCTCCTTTCCAATATGTTTTGATTGAATGATGGTGGATCGTAGCCCCTGCGAACATGTTCTTTTGTTTCGTGCGTTCGCCTTAGTTTTCAACCTCGGTAAATATTTGCTCACATTGCGGTGCATTGGAAGTAAACGCCACTCCAGGATATTTGGATTTGGTAAGATTGGCACTAACGACATTGTTCGAGGCTTTCTACTTCCTTATAAGTGAATTTCATAGGTGAATTTCTCGACATGCTGTCAGCCGGATACATATCGCTATTAGGTCGCAGACAGCCATTTCTTGTACATTTTAATAACGCAACCGAGCAATGTTTTTTATTCGCATTGTACTTAAAAAATAAAGTGGGAATGGCGTATTTTTAAACAACTTCAAGCATCAGGTGCAGCGGTGGCGTAGAGGTAGAACACCCGCCTCGCGTGCAAGAGGTCCGTGGTTCGAATCCCGGTGCCGCGCAATTTTCCACCGGATTAAAAAAAAAAAAAAAATCCGCGTGTTGATAAAATTGCATAAACAGGCCTGGAGTGTGGCCTGATGCCGGTGACCAGAACCGGTAACACACTCCCTCACCAGAGCAGGATTGGCCACCCTGGTGCAGTACTTGGCCACAACCTCCTATATGAACACAACAATCAAACCCCGGCCCTCAGTCCCCAGCAGCTGCGAAGCAACTGACCACGGCGGCGGTCAGACCTGCGACGCTGCAGAGGGTGCTAAGAATCCCTGGCTCCGGACAGGCCGCCATTGGAATATGAACCTGGCAACGCTTAACGCAAGAACATTATTTGGTGAGGCGAGTCTAGCAGTGCTATTGGAAGAATTAGAGGGCAGTAAATGGGATATAATAGGGCTCAGTGAAGTTAGGAGGCCAAAAGAAGCATATACAGTGTTAAGGAGCGGGCACGTCCTGTGCTACCGGGGCTTAGCGGAGAGACGAGAACTAGGAGTCGGATTCCTGATTAATAAGAATATAGCTGGTAACATACAGGAACTCTATAGCATTAACGAGAGGGTGGCATGTCTTGTTGTGAAACTTAATAAGAGGTACAAAATGAAGGTTGTACAGGTCTACGCCCCTACATCCAGTCATGATGACCAGGAAGTCGAAAGCTTCTACGAAGACGTGGAATCGGCGATGGGTAGAGTGAAAACAAAATACACTATACTGATGGGCGATTTCAATGCCAAGGTAGGCAAGAAGCATGCTGGAGACAAGGCAGTGGGGGAATATGGCATAGGCACTAGGAATAGCAGGGGGGAGGTATTAGTAGAGTTTGCAGAACAGAATAATATGAGGATAATGAATACCTTCTTCCGCAAGCGGAAAAACCGAAAGTGGACATGGAGGAGCCCGAACGGCGAGACTAGAAATGAAATAGATTTCATACTCTGCGCTAACCCTGGCATCATACAAGATGTGGACGTGCTCGGTAAGGTGCGCTGCAGTGACCACAGGATGGTAAGAACTCGAATTAGCCTAGACCTGAGGAGGGAACGGAGGAAACTGGTACATAAGAAGCCGATCAATGAGTTAGCGCTAAGAGGGAAAATAGAAGAATTCCAGATCAAGCTACAGAACAGGTATTCGGCTTTAAGTCACGAAGAGGATCTTAGTGTTGAAGCAATGAACGACAATCTTGTGGGCATCATTAAGGAGTGTGCAATAGAAGTCGGTGGTAACTCCGTTAGACAGGATACCAGTAAGCTATCGCAGGAGACGAAAGATCTGATCAAGAAACGCCAATGTATGAAAGCCTCTAACCCTACAGCTAGAATAGAACTGGCAGAACTTTCGAAGTTAATCAACAAGCGTAAGACAGCTGACATAAGGAAGTATAACATGGATAGAATTCAACAAGCTCTCAGGAACGGAGGAAGCCTAAAAGCAGTGAAGAAGAAACTAGGAATTGGCAAGAATCAGATGTATGCCTTAAGAGACAAAGCCGGCAATATCATTACTAATATGGATGAGATAGTTCAAGTGGCTGAGGAGTTCTATAGAGATTTATACAGTACGAGTGGCACCCACGATGATAATGGAAGAGAGAATAATCTAGAGGAATTCGATATCCCAGAAGTAACGCCGGAAGAAGTAAAGAACGCCTTGGGAGCTATACAAAGGGGGAAGGCAGCTGGGGAGGATTAGGTAACAGCAGATTTGCTGAAGGATGGTGGGCAGATTGTTCTAGAAAAACTGGCCAGCCTCTATACGCAATGCCTCAAGACCTCGAGCGTACCGGAATCTTGGAAGAACGCTAACATAATCCTAATCCATAAGAAAGGCGACGCCAAAGACTTGAAAAATTATAGACCGATCAGCTTACTGTCCGTTGCCTACAAAGTATTTACTAAGGTAATTGCAAATAGAATCCGGAACACCTTAGACTTCCGTCAACCAAAGGACCAGGCAGGATTCCGTAAAGGCTACTCAACAATAGATCATATTCACACTATCAATCAGGTGATAGAGAAATGTGCGGAATATAACCAACCATTATATGTAGCTTTCATTGATTATGAGAAAGCATTTGATTCAGTCGAAACCTCAGCAGTCATGGAGGCATTGCGGAATCAGGGTGTAGACGAGCCGTATGTAAAAATACTGAAAGATATCTATAGCGGCTCCACAGCCACTGTACTCCTCCATAAAGAAAGCAACAAAATCCCAATAAAGAAAGGCGTCAGGCAGGGAGATACGATCTCTCCAATGCTATTCACAGCGTGTTTACAGGAGGTATTCAGAGACCTGGATTGGGAAGAATTGGGGATAAGAGTAAATGGAGAATACCTTAGTAACTTGCGCTTCGCTGATGATATTGCCTTGCTTAGTAACTCAGGGGACCAACTGCAATGCATGCTCACTGATCTGGAGAGGCAGAGCACAAGGGTGGGACTAAAAATGAATCTGCAGAAAACTAAAGTAATGTTTAACAGTCTCGGAAGGGAACAGCAGTTTACGATAGGTAGCGAGGCACTGGAAGTGGTAAGAGAATACATCTACTTAGGACAGGTAGTGACTGCTGATCCAGATCATGAGAGTGAAATAATCAGAAGAATAAGAATGGGCTGGGGTGCGTTTGGCAGGCATTCGCAGATCATGAACAGCAGGTTGCCATTATCCCTCAAGAGAAAAGTGTATAACAGCTGTGTCTTACCAGTGCTCACGTACGGGGCAAAAACATGGAGGCTTACGAAAAGGGTTCTGCTGAAATTGAGGACGACGCAACGAGCTATGGGAAAGAAGAATGATAGGTGTAACGTTAAGGGATAAGAAAAGAGCAGATTGGGTGAGGAGGGAACAAACGCGGGTAAATGACATCTTAGTTGAAATTAAGAAAAAGAAATGGGCATGGGCCGGACATGTAATGAGGAGGGAAGATAACCGATTGTCATTAAGGGTTGCGGACTGGATTCCAAGGGAAGGGAAGCGTAGTAGGGGGCGGCAGAAAGTTAGGTGGTCGGATGACATTAAGACGTTTGCAGGGACAACATGGCCACAATTAGTACATGACCGGGGTAGTTGGAGAAGTATGGGAGAGGCCTTTGCCCTGCAGTGGGCGTAATCAGGCTGATGATGATGATGATGATGAAGCATCAGGTTCTTTTCTATTCGAAAATGGATGTTCATGTGCGTTAAGAAATTGTCAGAACAGGTAGATAACTTGTTTTTGGCAAGAATTCCGAGAGCGTTTTATGTAATTTCTTGATAAGAAACGGAGCTATTACCCGTTTCGCGACCCTTTCGCGGTCATGCCATATTGCTAGCAGCGACTATAGTGCAGGTAGAGCTGCATTGCGCTGCAGAGTTCATCAGAAGACCAGAAAGGCGCCGAAGGAGCAGACCCCCCCCCATCGGTTTAGAGAACGTTGATAAAAACAATTACATAAACAAATAATGCCTTGAAACTGGTGTCTTTCAGTGTGCACTTATTTTATTTGTTGACTCTTCACAAGAACCACTTTTGGTTTTCAAGGGCTTATGTTACATTAAAGATGTCATGGGGACAGCAACAAATCATGACTGTTTCTTTATTTCTGTGCACATATACAGAAAATCGAAGTGAAGCTAAATGTCATTCGGCCTGATGTGGCTTCTCCATGAAGAAAAACAGAAATTTAGTGAGAGAAAAATACTAAGAAAATTAGTTCAGCAAACAGTGTTGATACATAAACCAAATACACATGTGAATTGCAGCAAAGAATATATTAACATAACCATAAGCAAAGGTAACCGCGACATCTACATGTGGTATACAGATAATTTCTCACGACGCTTTCCGCGACATATACATACTAAACGAAAAAAAAAATGAAAGTAAGCTTAAGATGAACATACATTTTGAGCGTTTGCATGTGTAGTGCACAACATTGGATACATTCATTTTACACGAATCTAGAACAGCAGACATACGGCCATAGACCTCAAGAGCGGCCCACATCACAAGCTACAATTTACAACTTTATAATACCCATTCACAAAACTGTTTGACGCGGTGTTTAAACTTCGTCAATGAGCCGTAGAAGTTTACTTTTTTATCAACACCATTCAGAAGTGCATGCACGCGGTATATCGCTAGTTCTCTACCAGATCCTGTCCTTGTGGCAGATACCTGAAGTATGTTGTGTGCACAATGGATTGCTATGCATGGGTTCATGTGCTGAGGAATACTGAAGCTTGTTTCTATGAATATGCAGTACTAGTATGCATTCATAAACTTGTCTCGCTTTAAGTATTCAATGTTTTATAAAAAATGCATTGCTAGTCGCTTATCTAGCTCGGATCGCCGAATAGTTTCTCATAGACGAAGCACTTTTTAACGCGATAGCGTTAAGGAGCCCGTGCCGTTGTCAGATGAGAAGAGGACTTGGCACCCGGAGGTGACGCGTCCCAGAGCTGACATGTACTCATCAACCCAACATCATCCGATACATTGACCTCGGCACAGCCTCTCTACCTGGGCTGACTGGGCAGGGCGTGTCACAAAACATCCCGCGTTCGGCGTGAGGCGTCGGACGCCGTTCTGGCAAAAAAAAATTTCCAAACCACCATGGCCATCCATGTGACGCAAGGAGTTTACTGAACTAATTAAGTTTCCCAAGCTAAAATACGTAGAAAAATCGTAAACTACGACATGCACACAACTTACAGATATGATAGCTCTCGGTCTGTAATTTGTCTATACGAGAAAACATAATTCTGTTCCGCGAACACTCCAAGAAACCCCGTTTTCGCCGTTTCTACAATTCACGTACAGGCCGCGGCGTCCGCCATTAGCGCACGCTGGCGCGCGCGTCTTGGAGGCCCCGGACCTCGCGCTGAGTTCCTTGCAATACCCCTAGCTGGCGCTAGCCTCCGCCGCATCGCCGCCCACGCAAGAGACCGCGTTTCTAACACAAAGCCCGCCTTCGTGCATAGTATTTGCGGCCAGCGTTTCCAGGTAAACATTACGGTTACATACGCTCCAGTTGCCTGGAAACGTGAGAAGCAGCCAGGGATCTTTGAATGCCATCGCGTTCCACTCTTAAAGGCGAAGCTTAGGCATCCTCCATTTTTTTCCTGTAAATATTCTCATTTATTTACGATTTTCTCCATTGTTTGCTCTATGCAAGCGTGATATACGAGAAGCTTGAGTAGAAAAAGGTGTAGCATATTCATTTTTTTTTCTCTCAGCCATAATGGTGCGAACGGATTTAATTTAAATATGCACCCGACAGACTTGCTTAGTCCTGATGCGAGTCTATACATTAGCGCTACAGGACATATTTTCTTGGAACCATAGAGTACAATCTGCTTTCCATGTTCCTATGTATTTATATTTTAGTATGTAGCAGTGCCAACTCTGGGGCTTACATTTTTAGAATCCTCATTGAGCTTCCTTTATTATATTGTGCCGTGTGAAAACGCCCTCGAGTCTGGTATGTATGAAGCCTTCAAATACTAATATTTTTCTGACAAGCGGCTAGGCCTTGCGCATGTTTGCGCGTGCGTAAGAATCGAAAATTGGCTGCAGTTGCTTAGAACTCGCAGAATCGCCGCGCATATTAATATTGACGTCACTAATTACCAAGAACGACAAGCACGTGGATTCAATATTTTGTAACTTGAAGGGTATCAGTATAGTAAAAAATAAAATATAGCTTTCTACTCGTACCTTCTGGCAGCCGACAAACTGCCGCAACAATGATTCTCTCAATCTTGACCACAAGGCACTTTATGCATGATGAAATTACTGTAAGGTCACTGATTATTCAGAGTTGATCTCTGACGTATATGGCGATTCCACCGCCATGACCCGAGCAACGTACTACATACACCGCTGTACATATAGTCCGCAGGTTGTCGGGACGCAATTTGGCGTTAACGAGGTTTCAGAGAAAATTATCACGTCAAACTTAATCGTCAAGGAATCGAGAAAATGTTTTCAGGTTTTCTTTTTTGCTCTTCATACTTCTAACGTCTAAATGGAAGGCCTTAAAGTATGTACACTTCGGGTGAAGAGATTTTTTAAAACACTTATGTCGTAGTGCTAGCAGTTGTCATCCACTATGAAATCGAAAAGATGTATTTTCAGAAATCACGTCGCCACTTTTGCAATATCTGCGTACTCAACAATCTTGAGAAGCTCGGACGTATCTGCCTTATGCGCAAGAACCTTCCCACCTTTTGTCCATACGAACTTACAATTATCTTCAAACTTCTTAACAATTGCGGCACCGAGCAGCTACCTCGGATGTCTGGTCAAGTTCTATAGTTCACACATGTATATGGGTTGCAATGATTTGAAATCCATATCTTTAGCGGACGATTGAACAAAACTGGTTGCAGAGCTAGTTGGTTCATGACTTAAAAACAAAGGTTACGGTGCTAAGCAGACGAAGACGAAGTGAGACACAAACGGCACAAACGGGCACCAACTTCCAACTATTTATTTACCAGGACCCACGCAAGCTTATACAAGAAACCAAAGTGAAAAGTAATCGCAGCAGAGATAGGCAAGGGTTATAGGAATTAACAATGCTCGCAGGCCAGTGATGTGTACTGAATTATCATGGCAGGAACATATGAGCAAGCGTGCATTACAAGCGTAATCTGAGCATCCAACCACATGTCGCCGCTGCACGTTCTAATCTTAGCGTCGATTTCAGGCTATCATTTATGAATGACATTTCTTCGTCATTTAATGCTAGTGATGGCATGCTAACGTACTTATTTCTTCATATTTTTACGAAGAAAGCCTCGATTATCTCCCTTTCAGTGCGGTTTCTTGCTTTGCTTAGAAAGGTCTTTTTGTCGAGGAGGGGCACAACCACAGCGCCTGCAGTGGTCTGCCAAGTGGCCACCGATGTTGCTGTTGACCGCCAACCGGTGCTACCTCGCTCGATCGTTGAAGCATCGTCCCATTTGTTCAACGTACACCTTGCCACACTTTAGGGGAATATTGTAAACGAAATCGCTAACACAATTAGTGGAGCGCGGGACGTGCTTCTTGAAGCATGTAGCCGGCAGCTTATTCGCCATCAAAGGGCAAATTTTGGCCAATTTGCATAGGCCGGAAAACACAATGCGCACATCGTATGTGGCTGTGACCTTTTGTATATAGTGGGAGAGCTTATGTACGTGCGGAATTATGTGCGTGTGTGTTCATTTTATCTTTTCACTTCAGCACTTTTTTTCCGTGTTTTATCTTCTGCAAAAGGCTTTCGCACACACCCGTAATAAACTGTAAATGTAAGAAATGTCATTCATAAATGATAGCCTGTAATCACTGCTAAGATTAGAACGTGCATATGCCACATTTGGTTGGATGCTCGGATTATGCCTGATTATGCATGCGTGCTCATATGTACCTGCCATGATAATTCACTACAGATCACTGGCCTACGAGCAGTGTTAATTCCTATCACCCAATGCCTATCTCTACTGTGATTACTTGTCACTTTGGTTTCTTGTATAAGTTTGCGTGGGTTCTGGTAAATAAACAGTTGGAAGTTGGCGCCCGTATGTGTCGTTTGTGTCTCACTTCGTCCTCGTCTGCTTAGCGCCGTAACCTGAGTTTCTAGCGGACGACCTTTGCTTTCCAGCTTTGGTTAAGAGACGTTTCTTTTGTAATGTCGGACAAAACGAACGATTATACTCTTGTCTCCAGAGCTGCTAGCAGCCACCCGATGGCGAGGGTCTACGTCAGATGATAGACTTGCTCTCCTATGCCATCACCAAGTATTTCACGATTGCTATAGTCTCGCCATCATTGGCGGTGCCTTTGATTTTCTGGTCCTTCGCCTTAGTATACTGCTCCAGTCCATCAAGGTTTTGTTGTAGTTTCTTGTTTTCTGTTCGAAGTTGTTGGCTTGTTTTTATGCACTCATTGACCTTGTCACAAAGCGATTGAATTTCATCTGATATTTCCTTGACGTTGTCACAAACATCAATACAAACTTTATCGCTTTCTCGGAGATCCTTAAGCTCTACTCCCACTTCTCGTACAAATTACCGAAAGCTTCAGTCATGTCCTTTGACATGATGGAGGCACTCAAGTTCATTCACACACTCACATCCTGGCAGCAGTGCAGACACGTACTACAGAGCGTATAATGCAAGGAGTGGTTTATGCTCACCTGCGTATGTGAAAAAGTATGAGTGCTGCGAAGATGGCAAGGACACTGCACCATACTGAGGAGCCCGATAGAAGCCTGCTTTTGTAGGCTATCCTGGCTGCCGTCGTCGCTGGATCCCTGCGGAGGCGCTGAGACTCAACAGCGTCGTTTGATTCAAGCACGACCGAGGATGTTGTAGATTTGTACTTTGGTGGCGTTTTCTTTTGCTTGGCTGGTACGAAGTCCGATGCGCAGCAATCAGCGTCCCCTTGATGCTCTGTGTATATGAAGAAGCATGAGTACTGCGAAAATCATACGGGGGAGGAGGAGGGCTGACGCCGAACAGACTGTCTTTTTGCAAGAAAAAGATGCAATGTTTTTCACTTGATTGCGGCCATATGGCTTTCTGAAAAGTTGGCTTCCGCTCTCGCTTGTTTTGAGTTGTGCAGCCTTGGTTAAAGTATATTGGTGGTCACGAGGTGATAAAGAAAAAACGGAAAATATCTAGTCTTTCACTGCAACCAGCCGGCAAGGCCCATTCATTCTGCGGCAGTTTTGTGAACCTTTCCAAGAAGCAAATTTGCGAGAGACTGCTAAATAGCGTTTGCAATACTCGATATGTTGCGATGCTCTCTAGTGCAACCTTCTCGTAATATTGCCAGCGCTACTTGTAATTTCTAAACGTTTTGAAAACGAAGTTCTTCATAAATTTCAAATTTGTTTGCCTTCGTTGTGCAATTCTAGCGGATATCTTGGTTTTATATCCAACTCACGCTCTCCTTAAGCAGTGGCAAATGCGTCTAGAAGAGAGGTAGGGGCTCTTTAGTAGGGCACATGGTAGTACGCAGGTCTCGGGTGGTACAATTTGTGTTTCATGTTCCACTAGAATGGCTTAATACCATGACCATGATGATAATTATAAGCCTGTTAGAGTCGACTGCAGGACGGCCTCCCCCAGCGAACTCCAGTCATTCCTGCGCCATGCGATTTATACTGTGTAATGATGATTCCTTTGCCAGC
Organism: Dermacentor andersoni; assembly: GCF_023375885.2. Classification (NCBI taxonomy): domain Eukaryota; kingdom Metazoa; phylum Arthropoda; class Arachnida; order Ixodida; family Ixodidae; genus Dermacentor; species Dermacentor andersoni. The sequence continues at coordinate 67,563,518 of NC_092817.1, read as the reverse complement.
TCACTTGCATGTTTCTGCGGTGCTGTTGGAAACCTATCCGCTCCTTTGTCAGCTTTATGGTGCTTAGATCTTCCTCGATATCTCACAGCTAACTGGCCGACCTCGTTGCCTATTATTACCAAGACCAGTCTTCATTGTCTTCTTGCCGGCGTAGCGTTCACCTGCTCTCATTATCCGGGCCAGACCACCATATTAGCCTTCCCTCTCCAACACCGGCTGCGATTTCCGCCAGTTCGATCGTTCGTCACATTCCTTAGATGTAGGTTATGTGCAAAGGGGCACAAAAGACGAAGGAAGAAGAGGAGAGTAATTACGGCGCGCCACACCAACACGTTTTGTGACAGTAATTAAGATTAACGACGGTGTAGGAGAGCGCCTGCCGCTGCTCACAAAACCGAGGCCTATGACATGTCAGATATCAGGCACGAAATCGTCTGATACTAACCACGTGCTTTCAAATAAAGGCATAACGATCCGTCTGACGCCCCTGCGAAAAAAAAAACAACAGCGTATATTTGCAAACTCATACGGTTAGGTGTTAATAGCTTCCAATTCGTGAGCTCGAGCCTATTCGTCACTATAGAAAATTTAGGAATAATACGTAGAGCCTAAAGGTTCCCGCATGATGGAGTTTCGATATCGATGTGCTTCATTCAATAGTTAGCCAGTTGGCTGAGCCAAGTACTCGCGAAGTGACTTCCGCAAACACATAAAATTCATTTAAGGAGGAGTTCAAGGAGGTTTCTCACAAAAAATTGATTCGTTTACATCCCGATAGTTATCTCCATGAGTGAAGAGAACGACACGCAGTGCTGGCATAGACTCCACGACAGGTTGTTTGTTGGTGACGCAAGTGACATTCATCATGCTTTCACTTATTTAGGTAAAGTTTTATTTAGACTGCACAACGTTTGTTGAGAAACGTGGAAATAATCAGTCAGATCCCGTTAGCTTTTTTTGTTCTGCGGAGTGACGCCACAGAAACAGCTCGTAGTTCTCAAGTTTTGTGCTCACAACAACTCCTACTATGTAGTCACATGAATTTCGGGCGCGAGAAAGAAATAATTGCCACTGAACAACGGCCGTTAAAGTTATGTAATCACTTTTCGTTATTCAGGAAAGAAATGGTACGATGCTGCACTGCGCACTTGTAACCATGTTATCGTTGGGAAGTGGGAAAGTCTCGTTGACAGATGTTTTCCTACTTAGCGGGGCAGCAATAAAGGTGACGTTATCTAATTGAGCGCGGCATGCGATAATTCTCGCTACGCGTAGCTTGATGCTGGCGTCTGAAAATTATTTACGTTTTTTTTTTTTTTTTTTCTGGAGACTCTACTTCACTGTCTGCTATAAATTTAGACGGGCTAGGCTGTGTCATGGCGATGAATAGCATATCAACCTTGGCACTCTGAGTTAGCAGAATGCACAAACAAGGAAGCACGCTTAAAGGAGCCATTCAAGTTGGCATGAACAGCGGTGCACCTTTCTTGCAAGCACTGGCATATCAGATTACTTTTAAGTGCCTTCAACTCGTCATATATTTACGGGAAAGCACAGTAGCGAAACTATTTACAGGGTGTACTTACAAGGGCAGCAAGCACTAGCCAAGATGGAAGCCAGCCAACATCCAGCAAAGCAAATCGTCGTCATCACGTCAGCAGTGGCCGCTTGTGGGTGCGTCCCGCTAAATACAATATTTCATCGTCTTCTATTAGCACGTAGTAATTAAATACATTTGTTCGAGACACAACCTTGATATGACTAATGCAGCATTTACAACGCAATATTGAAAGAGAGATGACAGATTTGAGGAATATTTTCCTAGTAATCATCTAGTCCACGCGAAAAAATTTGCTGGCTCTCCCATAATCGATAGTAGATGTAAGCATGAAATGGCAACTGACAAAGTAGATTGGTTGGAGATGATACTAGCCACAATCTTAGAATGAGTGTAGTGTATGTTCGCAACGACACCCCCCCCCCCCCCCCCCCACACACACACACCACACCGCACCGCACCACACCACGCCATACTGGTCCATATGGACGCTGTCCATCTAGAAGAAAACCGGCGGAAGGCGGCGCGACAAGCGGCGAAAAGAGCACACTGCCCAGCTAGGAGAGGAAAAGAGTCTGAAGCGCCACGATGGCACCACGCAGCGTGGCGCCATCTCTCGAAGCGACACAGAACCCGCGTCCCAGAACTAATGGATCGCTGACGTTCAAAAGAGCACAGACAACGCTGTCTCAGCGCCGAAAGATGACAATGAATGCATGGTACTCTGTATCAGGCTTTTGATCGTCACTATTGGAAATGTCTAATAATATTTTAACGTACCAGAAGTTACAGCTTGAGTGATATTGTCAAACATTAGGAAGAAGTTGGAAGCAACATTTTTTTGGTAACTTGTTTGGGCAGTAACTAGAGTATTTAATGTGGTCCTGTACAAAGGGTTGAGGTCCAGAGAACGCACTTAAGATTTGACTGGTTTCCTGGAGGATCTCGTTTTGTTCTCTCAACTTGGATTTTCTCGTTTGATAGCCCGGATAACGGCGCTGGCTTTTGGATCAAGGTCACTTGACGGTCACCGACCACGGGAACTAAAAGCCTTTCATGCTCAAAAAGCTTAGGAGACAAGAAACATGAAAGGAAATTGCTACCAACCTGTGTAAGCAGCTGGCTTTAACAACATGACAAGTACTGCTATTTTATTTTTCGGCTGCTTTTAAATCATACTGTTTGGCCTGTCGATTGAAGAATAGGGTTTGAAAAGAGACATGTTGGCCACACCACCACCAGTACGCACTTTGCGCAGAGATTGACCATTAATTGCCTTCAACTTATTCAACTTATGCTTTCAAGGTACGCTATGTACTTTGAAATTCTACATAAAAGATTATCTTCCTCCACCTCATCTTCATTAGTGGATGGTCCTTATACTTTGTTCTCCACTACAGGTTGACAAGTGCCTGAGTTGCTAGTAAAACAATATATCGTGTTACTTAAGATTCCCGCGGATTTGATTATCACTGAAATCGATCCTCATCGAACTTTTCAAGCGAAACATAAGTAAGACCGAGTGAAGATAACATGTTCGAAGTCAAGCGTGCATGAAAATGGCGTAGCAGCGCTCAATCTGCATTGACTCCAGCGAGCTCGAAAGTGCCGATTTGACAGGGGTAACATTGGCCGCCACACACTACGTCGCAGTTACGCTTCTCCGGCATGCAGCCCGCGCTTTATAAGGTAAGTACTTCTTCTGGTGCACATGTTGGCACTCATGAGCTTCCATGGTAAGTGGAACGCTAATATTGGAATCAAAAGGTCCAGAGTTCCAGTCCCGTCCCGGTCAGGTATTATAATTGTTGCTTTACGGATAGATGATCAGAGAAAGTTGCTTTTTACCATGATTCTGCGATATTCATCGGCGAGAGCGGCGGTATAGTCTGGGAGAGGTTGAATAAAATATGCTTCGCGATGCTACACAAACATCATTTCATCCGAATGGGCCATCGTCCATGCCGTATCGTAAATCCATTTTTCGTCAGATCACAGAAGCTAAGCAGTCTTGTTCTTGGTTACTGGCTACTCTGCAACGCAGAATACATGCTGATGACTTCACTCCTGCCACTGAACAGTTAGCATTCCCCGTGGGCGAGACAGTTACGAAACCCGCGGCTGGATGTGTTCTCTTGTCTCCGGCCCTTAACAAGCTTTGTTTTTGTCATTGCAACGGCCACAGATTCACGGAGGTGAAATAAATGCTTGTCACTGAATTTACTTTCAAAGAGGCTTTCCCAGACCGCTCAGGCAAGGTTTGCAACTGATTTTTGTGGGCCATCAAGCTCACATAGCCAATAGAACATTAGAGTAGAACGCTTGAAAGTCTCTAGCAGCACGCGGCATTCGACTTGCAATTCCGAGGCAGAGAAAGAGCAGGTTAGTAGCTGCAGGTTGTCTTGCCGGCAATCATTTCACTAGAACGTGCATTCTTTAGGATGCAACCGCTGCAGTGTAGAGAAAACCACAACTAAGACTTTGGCTGGATAGTTACACATCATATCCCAAGGGCATGACCAAGTGTATAAAATCTGATGAAACGAAATTGCTTCAAACATATAAATTGTCCACCTGCTGTTCACAGAGCCCTTCCTGCTTTCACTGGCGACGCCACAAGCCCTACTCAGCCTCTTCGCATAAATGTACAGAGCGTAATTATTTGCAAAAAAATGTTAATCTTACAGAAACATAAAAGACTTGACTCCGACAAACAGCCAAACCGGAGTTCGAGCTCATCCTGCAGGCCTGGGGCGCAACATAGCAGCTTCCATTCAGCTTAGCTTTTCGTTACGCATGGATTAGTGCAGTAGCCAAATCAGCGGTAGAATGAGGCTTCTGACAATTGCTGCTTTTGCAAGGTCCGCAAAAAATGTTGAGTTTTCATGGCTTGTGTGAGCGTCAGGACTTAGCGGCCAAGAGTTCTGCTATCACAGATACTGAATGAACATAAAATGCAAGGTGCACCAGATGGAAAGCTGCTAAAATGATGGCACCCAAACACTCAATACCCAGTTCACGAAATAATGTGAAGACCCTGGAACTAGACTTTAGATTTATTACAGTGCATATTTCACTGCACAGGTTTTCTTGATTTGCGACGACAGGTAACCTTCCGTCTGGTCGCAAGTGGTTCTCGTGACAAATCAACAGTAGTGGTTGTGCGCCTTTCCTATATGAAGAATTAAGTAAAAAGGTAATGACTTACCCACCGCAATAAATATGAAACATACGATATTTTAACTACGATATTTTAATTACGATATTTTAACTTAACGAACTAAGTGCTACCTAGTGAATCAAGGCCATGTTAATTTGATCTGGCAACATACTTTGACACTCTTTTTGTCACTTGTGATGTGTCTCTGGGCAGTGTGCTGATCCCACTGCCTTTTATTTTGTAGAATAAGGACGTCTCTACAAGAGAGATGATCATGTGTTACTTCCTAAAATTTCACAATCGCGCGATCAAAATGTGCAGATCTCAAATCTATATAACATGCTTTAATTCTTCACATATGCTAACTAAATTAACTCTTACAGAACAGCACACGTACAAGCAGATCTCACTTGAGCATACGCTGTAACCATCCCTATTAAAGCACATCCGAAGGTGAATGTACCTAGGGGAAACAATCCAAACAGTCTTTGCTGGGAGCGACACGTAGATAACGTCCTTGCGTATTTCGCAAACTGTTTCTTCAGGTATTGGGATTGCAAGACACCGCCAAATAGAAAACTACTTATATAATTTGCGTGTATCAACTGAAAACTTAAATACGCTTCTTGGAACCCTAATACTACATACAGCATTACAAACCTAACATGCATTCAATGATGAATGACGAATTCGGTATTTCGTGGCGCAAGAGGCCTAATTATGGCCAAAAGTGCCAGGCCACTGTTGATTAGTTGGTCATAGAGCGATAAATTACGACAGGTAACACGTATATCAAAGGCAAGAAGTTAGAATTATTTATTCTAAATTTAAAATGACAGATTTTTTCTTGAGCTTATGGCGGATAACAACACTGAATCCCAAGAATCACTCGAGATTCTTCGCCAATTCCTTAATCTTGAAGTTAGCGCTCGACCTCTGCTCATAACTAAAACGCTGGAGGGAATGGCTTACCGAGCCTTATTTATCACGTTCCCTAAGCACTGTCTTCCTTTTTTTGTGCTTCACCGGTCATGTTTCTTTTATGTTTATTGTAACGTATTTAGTTTCGAGTTTGTATATTTAGCACTGAGGCACCTGTCCTGCATAGACAAAATTTTGCGCCCGAACTCTAGTGCCTGTACGTCGGTGTGATGTGATAATTTCAGAGTATTTTCTCGTAATTATCCACTGTGGCTCAGTAAAGATTCCCGAAACTCTTCAAGTTCAGTCTGTAGCTACCTTCAACTACGATGTAGCCCCTCATTACCGACATTAAATAAACTAGGCACAGCAGGCGCCGTCAAAATCTATGACCTCACGTCAAGGTGGTACGGTAACTTCCCGGTGGCGTCGCCACCAATCTTACGTTTTTTGCGTCTGTTCTGGCTTATAAAGCCTCCTGTCACGGTAAGAGTGACTTTTTCGTATTGTAGAAGCGCAAGTTATGAATACAGCTCCACTTTAGTTTCTTTTTTTAGATTCCCTTTAACGAATCGAGTAAACACAGCCCAATCCTTTCCACTGGCGAAGGAAGCACCCTCTGCCGGTCACTTATAGAGTCCCTTCCCAAAACACGTCGTGCTCGGAGCTAGTGAAGTAAACATGCACTACTTGTCACTTTCTGTTTGCCAAGAAGAGCGAATCCCTACGAGTCGAATGCGTGCTCCGCGGGCGCGCTTTCGCCCCGCACACGTTCCCACGTTCCGGAGAGAGGAGGCGGTGGGGGAAGGTTGGGGACATTGGCTGCTTTCTCCCGGCGCGCTCTCCGCGAGAATGTCTTCCTAGACGCCACGTGACCAACTGGGCAGGCCACTAGGTCATGCGAGCACCGGTCGTATAAAACCCACTTGCGACTGGGGCAACCTTCCTTTAGCGCGTTCTCGACTCTCGGCAGCAGCAGGGCGGCTTGCACACGCGCTCGCTCGCCGTACAAGACGTTTGTGTGTTGTTCCCTTGCCGCCTGCTTGCCTGCCTGTCTGCCCAACCGCCTGCCATCGCTGCGACAACGTGCCCAGCGTCGTGCAATTCGCGAGAGGGATACCATTGGGCGCCTAATTTGCATACCGTAGCTCCCGGACTGAAATAGAATCCGCCGCCACACCAACCATTCGGCCCACTTTCTCTCTCCCCCCTCTTCAGCGCTCCCTCCTTCTCTTATTAGGATCCTCCCCCTCCCCCTCCGCCTCTCCACCAGTTCTCGACAACCACCAGTAACGACGTGTGACGTGTCTTGATTCCTGCTGCCCTCATCCTCTCCCATCCTTTCTCTGTGGATTGACGTGGTCCGCGACAGAGTCGCCGCAGTCGTCGGCAAGACAAGCACCATGGTGAGTAGAGCCTCCGTTGCTCCTTCCCATATCGCGGCCTGGATGCTGCGGCCCCACAGTCCGCGATCACCATCGCCGCTGCGAACCGACAGTTCCTCTTCCTGCCCTGGTCACGTAACCTTCTTTGCACCACATAAGCACACGCACAGTCGCTGTTAGCAAATTTGAGTCATTAGCATTTTTTTTTTGGTTTCCGGCGTTACGTTCGGCATCGAAGTGGGTGTCGCCCGAGAACATTCGTCTGCGGTCGTGCTCCAATCGAACGAACGATCCATGTGGTCCGTTCAGCTGAAGTGCAAGAATTATTATGCGAGAAATGCCCAGAAACCAATTGACACTATTTGCTGTAAACCGGATTTTCCCAACGCTTTATTAATTAATCCTGTAAGCTGTCATACGCCATTCGTCTGCAACATAAGAAAATTTAAAATGAGCACGTGATAACAAACATATTGTTCAAACGAGGTCTTTCGTTATGTCCAATCGCAGAGCTTGCCGCTCACCTTTCGAGATTCCTTAAAACTGCATTAGTGTCTAGAAATACATGCTAAAATTGATCACTTCATTTGTGTTAACGTTATTCCGACAAAAGACGCCCTAGGGCCTTGGAGACTAATGAAATGGTTCTCGAAACCCGGCTTTAGTATCCGTTGTTGTTTACTACTGGTATCGATTTCTTTTTGATGACTACGGTCATACATTACTTTGCGAAGTGTACCTTTGAAGCTTTGCGAACCACATATCTATAGCGCATTGAGAAGGGCTCCGTCTGTTTCCAGTTTTGGGTAAAACGTCTTTAACTATTCACCTGTGCTAGCGAAAGTATATTAAAGCTATTTTCTAGTGATCGGTATACTTCTACTTTAACAAGATTCACATTAATTAACATTTCCGATGGCGAATCATGTTATCGTGTATGACTTATTCGTGCAAAATCTTAAAGTGGAATACGGTTGAAAAAAAAAAAAAGCGTTCTTATAAATATGCTCCAGGCCATGACGTCGCACAGATAGCTTCCTACTGTTGCCTACCGCGAACCTGCTGGTTCTGGGAGGAACGTGTGGTTCTATTGGCCCTGAGTCTTTTATCGTCGTGCAGCGAAAAAAGAAAGAAAGAACGAAAAGAAAAAAAAAGGAAATAGAAAAGCTAAGCTGCGGATTACTGCGGCCATGAATTGAAATGGCTCGACAAGAAATGGCAAACAGTATTTTTTTTTATTCTCTCCATGCGTCTGCGCGCTTGTGGCGCCATTGGTTTCTTGTTTGCAAACACGAAGCTTGTCTGTACGATTATGTTACCGCACGTACACCCAATCCCAAGAGGACGCTGCTCGCCGACAAGATGTGTGCCTACCATCAAAACATAGAGAGGGTGACAGTGGAGAGAAGACTACTATATTCTACGGCTGCTTTGAGCCCTCTTTGGAGGAATCGCTAGCGTTCCGATCCAAATAGGTGACCTAATAATTGGGCAGCCAAAGGGATCATTACAGTAAACGAATGTTAATCGAATTCATTTTAGTAAGAAAATGTACCAATATTTGTATGCAACTTTGCCTTGTGCGAAATGATTAGAAAGCGGAACGAATTATTTTTGTTAAGATTATGTTGCAGGTGGCTCACAATTCTTCTAAATGTTAGGAATAGGAGCTAGCGATCAAATTAAATATGGCAGCATTATTTATACATGAAGCATTGATCAGAGATTGACAGACATGTCAGTGCATGGTTTTTTGAGTCTTTTGGGAGCATATTAAAACATAAATTTACTATTACACGTTGTGTCATAAAAACATTACATCTTAATCACATCTTAATTTCTGTTCTCTTCGTGAGTATTCGTGAATATAGACAGCCGGCCCTTGAGTCAATACTCCTGACAAAAGCTAGAGTATTACCAGTTTTACGTGTGCATCACCCACGTGGATCGCTGATTTCGAGGCAGCAAGGTCACTTGGCTACAAATCGGTCAGCCGAATGGGCGAGGTGGGTTACCTGAAGAGCTACTAGCCATTGGGGCTGATTATATTTAACATATCAAAAGCATCGCTGCCGAAACGAATCTTTCGCTCTAACTCTGACTTTTTCTGCTTCATCGTCTTCGGTTTCATAACCTGACAAACATCCCGTTCTCTGAATTATTGTAATTAGAAACTGCCTTAGAAGTTTGAATAAGATGTTGAAAAGAACGTAAATAGCAATGTTCATTGCAGATTTCTATCAAAGCCGTCATGTCTTTTGATATGTCGGGCTGTGTGCAAAACGTTATGTGTTGGTGCTTTTTCTTGATATTGGGCTCTTTCTACTGTGGTTTATAGAGCCTTAAATAAGTATATTTACTTTTTCCGCCCATTAATTTCTATGTGACAAGCACAAGTATATGCTGCTGTTCATGAAAACAAGGTTTAGATATCTTTAAACAATAAATGACCCGGCAAAAGAATCCATATTCATGCGCTTTGTCTATCTATATTATGGTAACGCATTGCATCAAGTGTTTCAAATAATGCCGCGTTGGAAACGGCCGTAGAAAAACGTACTAATAGAAACGCAACCCTTGCTGACTTTTTTCACAACAGGTTTTCACGTTAGCTCATAATTATAAAATACATTGGGTTTGACATCCAAGTCACCATGCGCGCATTTTAATCATCCTGCTTCCAAAGGTAAGCGTAACAAGTAAAACCACCTCCCATACATGTTTATTTTTTGTGCTGTTCATAGCACCCCGTCACAACGACAGAAACATAGGCCCTGTTGGAAAGTAAACAGCGCCAGCAGCGTTCCGTACTTCGTTTGCACGTTCGCGGTATTTTGTTGGCTTCGTGCTTCTTTTGCCTGTTGTTCATTTAGCAATGTGCCTGCTAAGTTTTCTATACAAATTATATCCTTGCCTTATATTAATCACCTCTAAAACTCTGCGAAAGAGTTTTGCCATCGAATTTCGATTCCAGCTTGATAAGAGTAGCGTGAAATCTTTATTTTTCCCATCTCACAATGGGCAGCCGGTTCCATTATCTGGTATGACCATTTCCTCGCACATTCCGCTCATGAACAAAAATGAGAAAAAAAAATGAACACTCCGACGCGACGGATTTCAAAGCTAACGGCTATACAGCTCCACCATTGTGGCGTCAGCTGCCACCCGTTATGCAACAGGTGATCGCCAGCGCCTTCCGCTCTAGCTGCAGATTGTAAGAAATGAAGAAATAGAATAACCCCTTACGAGTTCCATGTGCTGCCCACAATGCAGCAGCAAGAAAACGGGAAAATCACGGCCTGTCAGACCGCTACGGTGGCGGTGCGCGAGGCATTCCTAAAGCTAACGGCTATACGGCCGCACCGTTATGGCGTCAGCCCTCTCTGCCCTTATGCAAGAGGCGGCAGACCACGTCTTCGACGCTGGCTATAGATTGTCTTGAGATAACGCCGTCGCAATCGTCATTCAAGGCCGTCGTTATGGCGCGGGGCACATGTAGACATTCGGCCTTTGGTTTTCCTTCAAGCCGGCGTTAACTCGCAACACGCGCTTTTGGGTCGCACCAAAGCGGGAAATGCTCCCATGTTTACTTTGCCCTTTTTTTTATTCATTTTCTTGCCTGTCGCGCTACAGGTGATAGATACTATGCGGTAGCATTTTACGAGTTCCGATAAAGCGTCGAATTTACATCCCTTCAAGGATGCATTCCGCGTTCATACTTTTCGTTTATGCAGGACTTACGCGTTTATTAATAGCCAGCGGCTTAGACACACGTGCTTCCTCTCTGCTGGTACGCTTGCTTCGAACACGAACCACTGGAACTGTTGCAATGCTGAAGGAGAGCAGGAACGAAATCGCAAAATTGGCACGGTGTAGAGTACACGATGGGCCAACATACTCTTTTAAGAAAAAGTGATTTAAGATCTTTGTGATAGCATCGATTATTATTCTCGTGGTAGCCACAGCCGCCCGGAACCTTATGAAAATCTCTAATTTGGCGCGGAAACTGCTAGGCACGTTTAGACCACCGACTTATGCGCGATCATGTCTGCAGGCTTCCTTTTCATGGTCACTTCTTCTGTACGAAATGACCACGTTAGAAGTGGAAGCTTTTTGAGAGCCCACAAACTCATATTGCAAAACCAGAAATGCTACTAAAGCAAAAAAAAAAAAAAAACGGTGCGCTTATATTCTTGGAAGCATTGCGCTTTCTCCGCACGAACAGGTGCAGAAAAAGAAGGACAGAAGTTATTTGCGATGTATGAAAAATATGGATAAATATTACATCGAGAAATCAAATATGTATTGAAATCAGACATCTAGATACGTGTGACCTCCCGATGGCAGCAGGATGAACCTGCGAAATACCGATGGTCTGATTACAAACACACACACAAAAAAAGAATAAACAAGAACAAAGCTCGTCAGCGCTTACTCTCACACTTTAAAGTTTTGCAGCCTATAATGACAATCTTAGCGTAAATTTGCAAATAATACAATGGAAATAATATGAGTAGAGACCGGATTTCCAGGCACTAAAATATGGATTTTAGACCCCTATAACGGGCCCCCTAAATCTCATTTTATGCCCTATAGAGGCCTCAGTAGGCGCTATAAAATATTCACAAACCACGGCCTATTTTATGTATTCAACATGGGCAGCCCATTTTAGGGATAAGAAATTAAAGTGGTGTTCGCTTTTGAGGCCTGAAAGGCAGCGACCACATTGTGCAAGTTATCGCTTCGTGGGGCTATGCTCGATACACGATCGTGCATTTTGTCGTTCCGTGCACTACAGCCAACACGCTTGAGTGCAAGTGGACCACGTACGAGAAACACCAAATATGCCTGGAAGCTTGCTAAACGGTTGATGTAGAAGCAACAATCTATGCCTAATAAACTGAATTCAACAAATGTTCCAGTAAGAAAACAAGTGTTGACTAGTGCACGTTTATAAATACTTGTAAAAAATTAAAGTAACGCTAACACATGATTGTCATTTCTGGGTCTTGGGGTTCAAGACTGTGCCATTTTTTTTTTTTTTACTCAGAGTAAGCTTCGTAGTCTGGAAACGAGCGCTAGACACTGCGAGAGGTGAAAGGAGCGTTTTTTTTTGTGTGTGTATTTCGTTGTGTTCGACGGCTTTACGCACTCTGGGATTGTTAAGCGTTCGACTCTAAAAACCTCTGATATTGTTTTGCCCAGAAATTAAGTACGTGATTTCTGTTTAAGGCAGACTGCACATTTGCACAAACTTTTTTGATAGCTGTTGTCACGCAAAATTTGATCCATTAAACTTGTGTTATGGTGCGGTGGCTGTGTCCCGCCTCATGAACTGTCATACAGAACTTTTCCTTAAAGAATTTGTTTTGTAAGTCAATAAGACCTTATTCTTGGTAAAGTGCTTCTCTGTTTATCACACGTTGGAGCAAAGGAGTGTGTATCTCCCTGGATGCACTTACTTAAAAGAAAAAAGAGCGCGGGAGGGTCGAGCGATGAGCAGTTTGTTGCAGAGGGGCAGAGCACAGCTATTTCAAAGTTTGGATGAGCCGCCAACGGCGTGTGTTCAACCATACAAGGGGTGGAGGTGCCGAAAAAGCGGACCACGTAGTTATAGTCGACAACACTTCCAGTGGATTTTGCGCGCTTCCGCCCAAGAAACAGGCAACGCAATGTGCAATCAATGGTCTTTCCAAGCTACAATCTACAGCACTCCTCTCGCCGAAATTGTGCGTCATTCCTTCTCGAATATCGGCTTGCAGTGTAGCATTAAGTTTCATTACCACAGCGAAAGAGGGATACTCTTGGCGATACTTTCTTTTTTTGCGTGTGTCAGGCAGAAGGCAAGAGGTGCTCAAAAGCTCAACCAACGTCGACAACGCAAGCGCTTGTTTGTTAAGCGACATTGCCAGGTGCGATGCCATTAGAAATAGCGTCTGCCACTACTACCAAGTATTGTGCAAAGAAGTAACCGAATGAGCTATCGAAACAATAGCGCCCCGAAAAAGCACTTTCAGATGCTAAAAGCAAAAATAGGCATATACGAGCACAAAGTAGAACAAAATGGGAATTTATATACACTATAAAGTCAGTGTTAAACCACTTCTTAACTCGTAATTTGTGATGATGATGTGTAGTTTCTTATGGCACAAGGTCCAGTTATGGCCAAAGAGCGCCATGGCACAACTCGTAATTTGTGCTCATTCATCAAAAGGGTAGGCGCCTGGCCCGCCGGAACAAATAGACATCTACCTATATTCCAGTTTCTAGATATGAGGCTGTTTATTCATTTGTTTATACGGCTGTTTGTATAAAGAAACCAAAGCACATGATGCAACTAGGGGTGTGCGAGTATTCGAAACTGTCAAATAACGAATCGAATAGTCAATATGTGTAAATGGGAATATTTTACGAATACATTTCAATTATTTCAAAGCGTCAACTGTGCCCAAATAAACATAAACTTGGAGCCCCCACGGGCATATAGTGGACATAAAACATGAGAACTCATGTAGGGGAGCAGGCTACCTCACTTCGGTAGCCATACTTTACAGGCTGTACAGCAATCATTAGCGCTTTCTGAAGAGTCCTGTGCATGCGAAGAAACTACTTGTTTGTTCCTAATGCTTCATTTGTGCTCTTAATAAACAAAGATTCACAGCGTACCATGCAGTGCCAGAAAATTGCTAACTTTAACAATACTGGGATGTAAACACCGTTTTATATGAATTGTTATAGCGAGTATTCATTAGTCGAAAAATATTCGAAAAGTATTTGATTCGTATTCGATTCAGTTCCAAAAATCAATATTCGCACAACCCTAGATGCAACTCTTTTCCCTCGTACTTTCGGCTCTTATCTCATAGAGAATTTTTTCTGCTGAAAAAAATGAAAGGCTTAATTATATTTGCTTGAGATGCCACACTCTTGCCTTTGCAAGACAGACAGAGTCAAAATTCCTCAAGAGAACTGAGGGTGCTTTGTCAGTGGAGTAATTTTTTGTTCAAATAGTCCAGGAAAGTGACTAAAGCGCCACATTATTACTTTAACAGCATGCGACTTCTGATGCATTTTAAGCGATTCGTTTCAACCTGCGTTATGATCCGCTTCCCACTGCGTCAACGAAGGAGATATCAGTACCGTAGTAGCTCCGCAATACTAATATGCCTCCATCCTTCACCGGAGATCCAACACGACGTCTTCGCACCGCTTTGGATATACATGCCTAGGTTCTGCATTCGGACAAGCAGGCTATGAGCATCCATCATTCCTAAGACGTCCCATCAACGCTGGAGCTTAACTCATATGGTTGTCGCATTCGCAGCTTATAAATGCACAGCTTGTTTCATCCTCTTCCCAACATTGTTCACTATCATGACCGCTATCACATTCTGCATCAAATTCCTGGCAAGTCACTTTCGTACAAAGAAAAAAAAACTGACAAATCCAGCGCAATGTTGGAATCTAAATGAAGCGTAGCTTCTTTGAGCTAGCGGGGGTAGCAGCAGCAGCGCGTGACACGAGCGCAGCCTATAGCTGTTATGTAGTCTGTAGCTGGCTGACGGCACACCCTGTTGCTGTTAGCTGTATGCATCAGCTGGCTATCTGCGATGTATGATTCTTGTCGAGGGAGAGAGAGAGAGAGGTATCTATTATGACATAAAGGTTGAGAGGTCGGCCTAAATCAATGATCTGACCTGCTACTGGGCGTTGGGGGTAGGGGAAAGGGAGTAGACAGGAAGAATAGAGACGTTGATTGTGAAGATGAAGTTGGTGGTGAAAATCTTGCACGCTCCAAGACTCTTCAAAGTCTCTTGTCCAGTCCGCTCTCATACAAAAATCTGTTGAGAGCCTTCATGCTACAAGGCTGATGACGAGGATCATGCGAAGGTCCCAATAGAATATTTTCAGTTAATGGCCCAACGAGAAATTTTGACAAGATGTCTGTCAGCGATTTTCTCTGGACATCAAATCGCGGGCAGATGCACAAGTGGCGTTCTGTCATCTCAGGAGTACCGCATTCCTCACAATTCGGGGGAAGAATGTTGATGGGAGGTGTAGGGCACAGTCAAATGCGACACATATCTAAATACATTTAGTCTTCATATCCCCTGTGTCGCACTAACACATTCATCATGTGGGATTAACCAAGGAAGGCCAGTGACAGTGGCACAACCTAGTTGCGCATACCTAGTGCCGAAGTTCTCTGTTCGGGCACATGCACAGTTACACATATTTAGTAACCCAAGATGTCCACTAGGCCAGACAGCAGCCAGCTGCAGCAAGCTGTGTATTCAAGCGCATACCCAGTTGGCCATCGAGCACATCACCAGTGTCCCAAGTTGTCGATATATATCCACAAATATATTCATCGAGGAAACGACGACAAATGCTAAAACCAGGGGAAGAGGCACCTAAAAGCGTCGCTTTAAAAATGATACGCTGCACCCTTTGTACATAAAGTAGGACCATATGCAGATAAGAAATAATGTTTGTATGCATTAAAGAGACCTTAACCAAATGTGACAATACAAGAAAGGCACGAACAGTCATCAGTTCTTGCTGGTGGACGTGTTGTCAATTATCTTCCAGTACTACGAATGAGCGCCGGTGTATTGGCGACATGCTAACCGAACTGTACTGACCACCCCACAAACAGACCCCCTGGACAAGGCTTCGTCTTCGATTATGGGCGCACAAGATGACGAAGTGAACATAATGTGCAATGCTTGCTCTGTGCCTGTGCCTGCATAATCACAGTGTCAGAGCAGGTGGACGGCATTCAATGGCTCCGTCAACGCACCGACCTATCCATCTAGCCATTGCACAAGCGTGAGAAATTCCGGAGCCCCAGTGTTTGCATGCACTGGCCCTCGTGAGCTCGGCCGCCCCAACAGCCTTCAACTGTTGCGTGCAACCTCGACGTATTCTGAACCTTTGAAGGAGGCGGCAATGTCGTGACCGCATTGTAGTCGAGGAACAGGCAGCGCCTGCAAATTCGTGCGGAGCTCGCTGGCTCTTCCGAGGCGAAGCGCCCAACGAGCGAACGCAGCTCGACGAGATGGCGGCGGTGTTGCAAGCGGGAGCGCACGGCGGCCGCCGTTAACTCGACTTTACGCGAGCGGAAAACCGGCCACGGCGAAGGAAGCCGGCAACCAGGCAGGCAATCCGCCGATGACACCCTTTGGCCGCGGCCGCCACACGATCGAGGCAAGCTGCCTTGCCGCGTCGAGCCGAGTGGTCGCGTGGCGTAAGTGGCACGCGTTCTTCTTTCCCCGTTGAAACAATTTGGGTGCGAAAAGAAAGAACGAAAAAGAAAGGGCCAAGCGAACGCATCGTCGTTCCTTTTCGCAATGATTAATGCCGCCACCGACGGACCCCGGTGCGCTGCGGGCCAAAGGTGACGCAACGGGCGCCCGGGCTCCTCCTGGGGAACTAGTCTGGCGAGGGACTCGGCAGGAAGCGTTACACTTCGCCGGCTGTGCACCGTTGCCTTCCCGCGATGCTGCCGTACGTCCGTACACGGTTCTTGTCGTGGAGCTCTTTCTCGTGCTCCTATTTCTTCGTGCTTTACTTTTTGATTAGTTTTATTTTACTTTGGCGCAAGTTTCACATCGACGCTCTCCAGTCAGCGTGACCTGAGGTGCTTCCAACAACTCCGCTCACGTCCGGCGAGCATACATATGCATCGAACGGCGCCCCGAGCGTATTCCATGCGATCGGAGAGGTCGTGAGACGGATGCTAAAGCCGGCTGATGCCGGTGTTGCCGGGGCAGCTTGTGTTCTCAGCCAGTGCGGTGTTCTTCGAACTTGAGGGGGGGGGGGGGGGGGGGGGGGCAGGAATTGTAAGCGAGCCAAGTTATGGCCAGTCGATTAGTGTGGGCTCAATTCACAACTTGATCGTATAGATGACGCAAAGTACACCTTTTCCTCCTGCTCTTGAAGTGTTCCTCTAGAACAAAGGAAAGTTATCACAAAGTCAAGTGATGTGGCGCTACAGGAGCGTCCTTCCTGCGAAAAGTGCTCAGACGCACACCCACGCTGAATACAGGCAGACAAGCCACAGATAGTAATAAGTACCATCGGCCCTTTGTGGAACCCAGAATTGGCTGACATATTGTTACGCACCTCCACCAAAAATGTTACGGGGGTAAAAGAAGTAAGAAATGTATTTACTGGATATTTACAATAACTGTAGCAGCTGACAAGATGGTAGACAGCGCGCGAAGTTAGGAGCGTCATCTTCTTCGGACTAATCTTAAAACGCCTTCTTCGTCAGCCTGTCACGATATTCCCATCTGTGCTGATAACAAACAGAGCTGGCGGGACGGTTAAGCTGTGTATTCTCATTAGAATATGCTTCTTATAATTTGAGCACCAAAATGAGATTTTCCCCTTTAAACATACGTTCCCATCCGCGTCAGAAGGTTTCATACAGGACCTTGTTACGTTTAGGGCAAATTTTCTAATCTTTTCTAAAAACGGAGAACAAGTGGGCGTAAATTCATAATGGAACAGACAAACTGCGCATTTTACAAGTCCTGAGGATATGAGTATTCTACTACTCATGTAAAACCACTACGTTTTTTGACAAAGTTCGGGCATGCAATTAACCATTTGTGTAATGAATATTAGGGTTCAATGTCAAAGTTAACATGTACAAATAATAATACTAATGCTTCCGGTTTGAGACACGTTAGAATATGAATGTCCGTCCTCTGCGTTTCCGAAGAAATTTAAGGTAATAGCCTCTCGATTACCCCAAGTTTAGCGCACACTCATTTACAACATGACCAGGAATGCCAAAATTGCTTTCAAGCAAGAATTAGCTGTGACGTGTGGGTCGCAACCTGAGATGTGGATATGTATGTGAAGCAGCTTTCCTGTTGAGCACTTCTTATCGAATGGATCACGGTGATATCGAAAAAAATAATGAGTATAACCTAAAAGTTATGCTAATGCTACGCAATGCACCACCTTGATCTCCTTTTTTTTGAAGTCTGACGAAAAAACACATTTTTTAGTGCATGCAAGCTTCATCTCTGTAGACTTAAAAAAACAAAAAACAGACTTTAGTTTTTGCGAAGCCCGCGCGTGTAATGTCGCACATGGTATTGTGAATAATATAAGCGAGATTATCTTTTGCTTTGGCCTGGCAAATATCACGCGTACAGTTCCGACCACATTAAAAAAAAAAAGAAAGATGATTTGACTGAGGTCCCTTGACAGAAAAGCCCGTATACCCATTTCTGACAAAGCCAGGCAAGACAGCCCACCTCTTGATGCCCAGTGTGGACCCACATAAATATTACTGCCGGAGTCATTCCGCCCTCCAAAAAGGAATCCATTTTATTTTCTCGCTTTATCCCTCATTTTCTCCGGCATCATCTGCACAAGCGTGCGCGTGCAGCTTCCCCTCCCGCACTGCTTGTCCCCTCGCTGGTTTGGTTCATCGTTTCCAGGTTACTGCAAATAGCGCCTGGCCGGCCGCCGCCTTTTGACAGTTCCTTTCTGCGTTGCCGCCACGCAGTCCACTCAGAGAGAAAAACCTGCCTTCTTTTTCTCTCTCTCTCTCTCTCGGTGCTCGGACTTCCGCGAGTCGCGCGTAACTGTCTGGCCCGCCTTATGGGGAACGGTTTAACGTTCGCAACGCTCTTGACAACTTCAAACCAGCCAAAGCCGCTGGCCGCTGCAGCTAATAAAAAGAAAGAAAAAGATACAAAACTCAAGAAGGTTCACTCGCTATTTGGCGCTGGGGGTGCGTACTTTCCTCGACAGCCGTAATCTAATGTCGGTTCGCTCCTGCCTCCTCTGAGCACACGCAGGAATGACAGTGTACGTCAGGTCGCGGGCAAAGAGTAGCGAGTGAAAGTTGGAAGAAAGAGAACGTCAGTATTCTCTGGGCGTTCTCAAAGAAGCCGTGTCAGTGTGTGTGCGTGCGTGCGCGCGCCTGTGTGTAACGTTACCAATGCAAACTCGCAGCTCAGCAGAAAACGGGTAGGGAGTGTTCCATACATCCGCGCTCATATGCGCGTCTCAGCGGTGCCGATGCATTTGACTAGTGCGGGAGGGGAGATTGCTCTCGCTGGAGTGCGGTGCGAGCCTCGCTGCCGGCTAAGAATCGGCAACTGGAGGAATGAAGAAGAAGAAGCGGGCTGTTTTGGTGTCGTTTCCGGGGTTGCATAAGGCGAGGGAAAAAGAGAGGGTTCGAGGAAGTGGCTACCCAGTTGGGCAGTCTTGCAGGAAAAGCAGGCACGCGGCGTCCGGCTCTCCAAAGGACAGTCGAGTCGCAAGAAAGAAACGCCGCGGGTTTTCGATAAGCTAGGCATTGTGCGCTTGGCTTACGCCACAAGGCATCCTTTGTCAGAAGGCGGAGACACATTTCGTAATTTTTCTTGGCTTAGCCGTTCGAATCGCCTTTTCTCGTTTTTTTTGTTCCTGTAATTATCTATAGGACATAATATTTTCATACCTGAGAAGAGCAGCACAATGCCACATTTCCAGATTGTTATCAAAACTGCGGCTATATTGTAAATGTTTACTTCTTACATATTGGGCTTTAACTCATTCAGTTCGTTTATGTGCAACATCCGTTCTGTTTAAATTAATGTGGTTGCAACAGTTGTACGCGTACGTAGTTCTGAACATTTGAAGTCATGAAGCGCATTACACTAAAATCACTGAATCTTGTCTGTGCATTTGCCCTCGAAAACCGCTAGAATAAAATATAGATGTGGCAATTATGTCAGCGATTAAGAAAACGTTTATATGCATTGCAAACGCTTTTCTACTGACGAGCGTGCCTTGGTCGTTGCGAAGCGTGCAACTTCGGCTGACGTGTATCAAAGTGATCAAAAAAGAAAACTGTGGTATCGCAGTGGTGCTTGCAGAATCATTGCACCCACAGTACGTCAACCGCACTTGACGATTGCAGAGGACAAATGCGGTGATTAGATTAGAAAACTTCAAGGTGCAGCTGACGAAGAACAGGTGTAATTGGAAATCTGTTGGGAAGGCTTTTGTTCAGCGTTAGACGTAACTCAAACTAATCAAGCTGCTGCTGATGGAGATGATGATGATGATGATGTATTAATGGTGATTAATTATGCCGATGTGAAAAGAAACGCGTTAGCAAGCATTCCTCCAAGAACGAATGTGGTTTTGCGTGCGCCGTGAGGTATGCATAGCCTGGCGTAGCGTGAATCTTTATTCCGTGAATTCGTCAGAAATCCTAAAAAAATTGGTGAGGTTTGAGCATTAGTGAGTGCGAATAAGGCGCAAATTGCACAAACTTGCAGCATAACTGCTTAATGATGTCAGTATGGCTAGCTGAACAAAAGGAACCCTTGTAGCGACATAGGCAAAGACTGTTAAAGATGACGTACCTCAAAGGGAGGTGGAGTTGGTACATGTTCCGCTCTATACAACTATCTCTAGACTAGTACGTGCAGTCAGCTGAAACTCCCTCGGAGTTTGCTCTAATTTTCATCGGGATGACATCTTTGTCCCCTATTACTTTTTTCTCTCTCGGTAACCTCCCTACTGTGTGCGTCCGTAATAAGCGATATGTAACATGTGGAGGTCGTCAGGGAGATTACTTATTTCAAGGTATCTTTGAACTAATACTGACACGAAATCTTTGACTTGTAATTTTTTTGCTTTCAATAAAGGTCCAAACCCTCTAAATCTTAGAACAAATACTGGAAAGGGTAGAAACTAATACACTGTAATACTTACTCCTCTGTTTATGCAATTGCTGCGGTTGCTTGATGTTTGCGCAGCCAGAAGAAATGCGTTGAGAACTTCGGTTCACCTTTTTTTATTAATAATGTCCTTTTACGCGAACAAGCGGTGTCTTCTTGCGTACCAGATTCCAACGATACTGAACCAAATTAACTCGCATGAACTTCTAACTACCTCAACGCAAATTTAGACGTGTACGGACTAAGTTTTTAAACCAATAAATGACTTTGCCCATATTCCTATATTTCCCACAACGTGCGCATTGCACATAGCCGTTTTGCTACACGACGTCAGCAAACCTTGCCCTGTGTCACGAGGTGGCAATAATGTCGATGACGCCAGGTACCGCATGTCGAGACTATAAGTTTAGTATCGAGTTGAAGTATGCTTATTAGTAGCGTTCTTCAACCTTAACATTTGTAAAGTGTCATCATTTTACCTGCTTGAAGCGTGTGGTAGAGATTCAGCAACGTTGGAAACATGCATGAGTACCCATTTAACCTCGGGGCGAAAATGCTCTATGCTAGCCCCACTGTCGTCGCCATCGTCTTCGGCTAGAACCCCCGTTTCAAACGCCCGGGCCGCTAGATCCTCAATAGTCTACTCGTAGTAGGGAACAGCTCGTGCGTGTGGGAGAGTGAGAAGTTCAGGATAAACAGCGCTGACTCGCATCACCTCCAGGAAGTTATGAGCATCAACTCCAACAAATTTCAAAAGTTTGTTTCCCGGCCATGCTTTCTCGTTCATCAAGACTAATAAATTCCAAGTTGGATTTCCAATAATTTTACACTTTCTTTGCATACCTTAGACACAGGACTACCATATGCCGGGCCTTGTTTAGGCCGGAAACTGCAGTAAAAAGTGGGGTAAGGCCCAAAGATAACTTACGCGTTTCTCTCCAAAAAATTTGGTCATAATCACATGTTGTCGCCTTCGAAGGGGCCCTATACTTCTGCACGTATGTTTAAATGTCTTAACAAAACTGTTTCTCGAAGCTTCCATTCTTCACATCTGCTTGCCGAGAACTGTTTGCTGTGCCGTAGAAGGAGGCGCAAGGCTATTGATTGCGCATGTATGTATCCGCTGCTACGTTAATGATAATTTGTTGCTCTCAAGTGAAAGTCTGCCAGCTGCACAATGCTATATGATGGCACCATTGTGGAGGGCTCAGTACTGATTTTGACCACCTGAGATTCTTTAGTGAGTGTCTAAACTTAAGCACATGAACAAATTGCAGACAGACCCCAACGGAATGCTGCTGCCTAAGACGGCAACCGAGCGCCATGCAGCAATCACTGCGCGTTGTACTGTTATGTGGTGATGCGTGATTTCAATTTGGAATAATTCAGACGTCCGACAGAACGATCGAACATGTGCAGTCTTGACAAGTTTGACTTGACGTGATTCTGTTGCGGTGCAATGCAACTGCGTTTTCCTTCGTATCGCCCTGCTCTTGATGTGTTCATTGCAACCTTTCCCAATAAATCAAAGCCGTGCTGCCTATTGCCGATAACTGTAGACTGGCATTTACTGTATTGCAATATGCAGTGCCTCTTTTTATCCGCTCAACCACACTCTTCCTTGCTTTAAGGTGATCACTGACCTTCGCGAGTACTTGAAGCATGTCAAACCAAACCACGTGAATAATTACGAGAAAAGGGGGGGGGTGCCATTTCTATAGGCCTTCCAATCGACGTCATTACTACGACACTTGCCATTTAATGAGATAACGCTAACTAATTACTTGACATAACTGGAATAAAATGGCCCAAGGAAAACAAGCTAGCACTAAATGCAAGCAAAACAAAACACATTCTTTTTAAGCCAATCGAATAAATCATGTAATACTGGACTACACCTAACTTTCCGGGGCACCACATTGGAGCGCGTTCAGAAAAAAGAATTTGTAGGTGTATGATTCGGGTAAGGGATGTGCGGAAACACCCACGAGCCAACGCTTACATCTGATTTAAGCAATAAAGACGTTATCTTTACTGCTTAATATATTCTAATACCACTATGACTTAAGAAGCTGTATATTACGCCCACTTCTACTCTCGTTTAGCATACTGTGTGCTTGTCTGGACCAAAACAACTGCTCTGAACCATACCAAGTCCGAGATATTGAAGAAAAAAAAAGCTGATAATTTTAGAAAATTTTTAGGGGAACTTAATGAATTGGGCACTCAACCGCTCTTTGTAAAAACGATGTTACCAAAGCTAGTCATCTATATGCTCATAAATTACTGCTTTACGCAAGGAAAAACAACTTGTATCATCTTCCATGAGCCAGCTCCCCAATTACATATTCCGCACATCACTCAGAGAAGGGCCTTTTGAGCGGACAAGCAGAGCTTTCTTGCTTACCAGATTCCAACGACACTTGACCAAATTGCAATGCGCATTAACTTCGAACTGCCGAAACGGAAATTTAAATCATATGTGCGACCTGAGTTATAAAACACATAAATGGTTTAGCAGTTGTTCGTATATTGCTCATAATGTGTGAATTGTATAATCGCTCCTCGTTGTTTCTTTTTTAAATTTTTTGTATGCTTACGAGTGTTCCACGCTGAGTGTGCGCATGTATTGTGTGACTACGAGGTTGTATATGTATCCACTATGTCCTTTATAAGTGCCTTCATTTATTTTGCATTCGTGTTTTATTGACGATTTTAATGAAAGCTTTTATGTATGATCTTTACACTAGCCTCCGTATGTTCTCCATTTCCTCCAAAATAATGCTACTGACTAGACGGGTCTCTGGGCACTCTCAATATGTCTGAGACATCTTTTCGCCTAGAGGCCTCCGATTCAATGTTGTATATAAACATTGACTTGACTTCACTAATCATGCATAAAACACACTCGAAAGTGCGGATTTTGTGAAGTATGCGCGGAATATTATGTCCTCGATGTACAGTCTTAGAGTTATAGGATGATTACCCGCCCACAATGTTAGAGAGATATGACAGAGTTGTCCATTCACACCCTGTTTAGTGCTCTTTAAAAGCAGAACAATGTGGCATAGCACCAAGCTATAAGCGCAGTTCACGTGTAAATTTTACTTATCAGAAGGTGCCTCGGAATGCGTCTTCAACGTTTATTTGGGAAAGAGGAAGAAATAGGAGATGAAAGGCCGAGAGGTTAACCAAAGTAGGTGGGGCAGTTATAAAACAACAAACATAGTAACTGTCCGTTTGGCTACTATGTAGAAGAGAAAACGAAGATATAAAGAAAACTGTAGATCTAACGCAGATGGAATGTATGAGAACGGAAGCTTTACGGAAGCGGTTAAATGAATGCTATACAACTAACTCAATATGGGTACAATTATGTTTACTTTCATCCTAAACAACGTGTAACCTCATGCCATGTTTAGGTTTGCCCACCACAAAAGTCAAAACTTGAACTCTAATGCAATACTAATGTTTATGCACTACCCCGTTCGCAAGATATGCTCAAACGCAAGTGCTAAATCAAGCACTGGCACGATGAAGGCAATAGAAGACTGTACCGTCTTTGATGCGGTTGCAATGCTTTTAGGAGCTAGCGAGAGAGAGAGAGAAAGGAATGAAAGGGCAGGGAGGTCAACCGGATGCACGTCCGGTATGCTACCCTGTACACAGAAGGGGGAATGGGGTTAACGGGTGGTAAGGAAAAAAGGAGAGAGGACGCTGAGGGCGCGTCAACCCAAACGTAAACAGATAGACTACAGTCGGTCACTGAGGTCGGTCGACTTCAGGGACTGCCGCAATGCACGTGTCGCTTTCTGAGCTGACGATTCCATTGAAAAGCCCACTTGCATCTTTAGAGTAACACGGGCTGACCTCGGCTGGGACCACGGTCAAAGAAATATGTTTAACGTATAAGGGGACGGGCGTGAAGCCTATCGAGCGTAGTGCATAGCACTTGTGCCCTGAAGCTAGTGCAATCGCACGGAACGTTCGTAATCGTCGCTTTGCTGCCACAAGCTTTACATTCAGGACCGCTGGCCATTCAC
Source organism: Dermacentor andersoni (assembly GCF_023375885.2). Taxonomy (NCBI): domain Eukaryota; kingdom Metazoa; phylum Arthropoda; class Arachnida; order Ixodida; family Ixodidae; genus Dermacentor; species Dermacentor andersoni. The sequence continues at coordinate 67,538,748 of NC_092817.1, read as the reverse complement.
GCGAGGAAGGAGTAGGCGTTTGTGAACGCTATTTAAAACAATAGACGACATATGAGAGATCACTTTCCGTACGCAATCCTTTTCTTTTGTCTTTTCCTTTTGTGACATGACGCTTATTGACTAAAAAAAAATTAAATTATGGGGTTTTACGTGCCAAAACCACCTTCTGATTATGAGGCACGCCGTAGTGGGGGACTCCGGAAATTTCGACCACCTGGGGTTCTTTAACGTGCACCTAAATCTAAGTACACGGATGTTTTCGCATTTCGCCCCCATCGAAATGCGGCCGCCGTGGCCGGGATTCGATCCCGCGACCTCGTGCTCAGCAGCCCAACACCAAAGCCACTGAGCAACCACGGCGGGTCCTTATTGACTCGGAGACTCACTTCATTGCTAGTGTGAAAGAGTATTGTTGGTAATCAGTGGTCTAACAAATGGTCAGAACACATTCGAAGCAATGTCGCTCACATACCCACATGCCTTTCCTGTTCAGACGATTTACGGTGTTTTGGCCTGGTGCATAAACGTCCACCTTCACACAGCACACTGTACGAAAGATCGTTGTTATTCTCTCGCAGAATTATAGTTTAGCACGCAATAAATGGAATATAAACCTCTGCATTATTTTCTGTGCACTGGATCATTGTCTCTCAAGGTTATAAGCGAGGCGGTTACCGGTGATTGTGCGCATTAGATGCAAAACAAGAGGTCGCAAATTGCAGAGCACGGCTGCATTTCGCCAAGGCCGTTGTTCAGTGCTTCACGTAGTTTGCGTTACGTTCATGACCTATTGATGACAAAGGTAACAGATTTATAGGCTGCATTGAACCGTGCTGGAAGCTACGACACAGTTGTTCGCATTAATACTGCGAAGGCGACCTGCTAGCTTTGACCTCAGCGCCCATACAATGTGGTGTCCCTGACACTTTCCATTGCATTGTGTAAGAGGCCTCGTCAGCTAACAATGGGGTTAGGTTAGGGCTGATAAAGGAGATGCCTATGACTGTTCATTTGTGTAATGATACTTTCGAACAGCGTGGAACCCTCTGCTATCTTTTCCATTTAAACCTGTTGCGAAAACACTGACTGTACTTTGCTTCAGACGAATGTTGTGCGTCGGGGCTTTGTTGCGTATAGGCTTCATTACCTACAGTAAACAGTTAACATTACCTACATCACCTACAGTTAACTAGAACGATGCTGGCTTTATGCTGAACATTGAAGGTAACATGAAAAAGAAAAAGACGTTCTACTTGACCTTGCCGTGGCGCAGACGTCTGACGAAGGTCCTAGAACATAAAGCCATAAGGAAAGACAACGTTGCAGTAAACTTTCCATTCAGAATTCAAAAGGTTTATAATCGATTCAATGAATAATAAATTTATTTGGCATTTCTTCTTGCGCTTTCGTGTCAGCATGTTTCAGCTAACTTTAGCCAGAGTTTAAAAACTGCCGATGCACTCTAAGACAACACGGCCAAATGCATGTTACACACTTTTGTACGTAGTGTGTCACGCTATTTTTGTATATTGCTTAATTAGATAATTAGTCAATATTAATTACCCACTTATGAACCACGAAACTAGGAAAAAAATTCCAATGGTTCTGTTATACTTTAGGTTTTCTGCAGCTCGACTAATGTTTCTCGTGTACTGCAGCTGCAGTATTTCTCGTGTAATGCAACTGATCAGCGTACTCTGTTTTGGTGTATGAATACACTCTACGTCGTTCTCATAATCTCAGCAAACGCCCTCATGATATCCCCACTTTTATCACATGTCCTCTTACGCATACCGGTAGGAAGCTATTTGCTATAATAAAATTAGCTCTACGGTTAATCATGCTGCTTCAGTTGCACTTGACACATATTCAAGGCTAACATAGAAACATGATGTTCCGTAGCATTCCTATGGAAGTATCGTTGGAGTATGTGCCGAGAAAATGCCAATGTTGACGGTAACAGCAGGTGATGTAAACTTACCAACAAGGAGACTTAGCTTAAAACGGAATTCACGAATATAGTGCCTGCGGGAATTATCAGTTTATTTCAATGGTTTACCGCCAGATACATAAAAAAGAGATATTCTAAAGATATGTAGCCCGTCTAATGAGAGAACCTAAGCAGCGCGAGCTATCATCCAGGTTTAAGATCCTTTCATAATTTCACGGCCATTAACACTGCGAACCGGTCATTCTTCACATGACCTGGACGAAACATACTGGGGCTCACGACAACTGTCATTCCCGCCATATTGAATAATCGGGCACGTTCCCGTTCAGATAGAATATGCGTAAAGGAAAACTTTCGTTTTTTGTGCTGGTTGTTCTATGGCTGCTGTCTGGCAAGAGGATAGGTTGATGAAGTAAATGTTCACATCCTGCCGTTAGCCGGTAACGTTCGCGCTTCGCACAGTCTTCTCTTTTGCGATATTTCTCAAACTTCCAGCCACGTAGAAGCCGTTCGAGAGCACGGAATGGTGTTATATCACAGTAGCCATCCTACCTTTCAAGCTTCACTTACATTTTATTGTGTTCAAGCCGCACTCACCCTAGACGTTCGATGTGAGTTCAGAGTAGTCCTCTTCAAAGGGAGGACAGGTGTCTGTCAAAGGCCGTTGATCGCTTTTTTATTTTTACAAGAAACAATCTTATATCAGATATAGCGATAAAAGCACGCATACGTAGAGGCCACTCAGCAGTGCATGGAATTGAATGCATAAAATATGAACGCTCATACACACTCGCTTGCTACAGTGTATGCAAATGATTACAGGCTCAGCCACACAATGGTTAGTAGAAACCACTTCAGGTCACCGAATACGGCTAAAATAGGTTTAGTCACTTCAACAAGAGATCAACTGCAAAGGTGATCAATCTTACGCACCAGCACAGTCGCAGGTTTAGGAATTGCAGCTAGTATCATTATCATCACCCTGTTAAAGCCTTCCGCGGTACAACAGCCTTTTCTAGAAGCATCCGACTGTTTATCCCGAATCAGCCAAACCAACCTTATACCCTCCAATTTCCTTCCTATATCCCTCTATCTACTAACCTGTCGCCCAAGGGCTGAGTTCCCTTCCGTCGGCATGCATTCTGTTGTTACAATACCAGTTATCTGTCCTACGGATTAGAATATCCACCTAGACCTCTCTGCTCATCTTAATGTCAACTATAATACCATCAGTTCAGGCTTGATCCCTAATTCTTATTTCTCTCTAGAGAGCCCCGAGATTTAACAAAATTAACAAAACCTGTTGCGTTGGCATTCACTTTCTTTCGCCCTGCCAAGTGTAAGCATTCTTTCACTGAAGCTCGAGCAGTGCTTTGTTTTAACCCTAGAGTAATGTGAGAAATAATGCAGCCTGTTCGGCCCGATTTCATAACTGTTAATATGCTATCGCGCGCACGTGCAACACGAATGCACGCGTGTATCATCATGCCTACACACGCACGTACGCATAGAGTACTTATTGAAGGTCGATTACGACTGCTGAAATAAGATATTACTTCCCTATACTGTTCAGGCAGCTTATCGTGAAAGCTTGCTTTGCTTCAGATGTTAAAGAAAATTAATAAATAATCGGTAATCATAACGTTTATGTGGCGGCTGCATGCGTAATATAAAGGCATAATACACGCTCACAATCAAATACATGTATGCGCATTATGCATTATTCTTCATCTGACGCTTCTAGCAGCAATAATTTCGAAGGACATGAGTGCTGGAGGTCGTACAAGAACAACTTTGTGACTCATGTGACTTGTGGTATCCCTGTTTCTCATGTGAGAAGAAGTAGTCGGCACTATCTCTTGGTAACAATGTTCTTCTTTGTTGTTCAAGGCAACAAAAAATATGCACGTGCATGCAACACGATCACCACTTCAAAGGGGTCTGTACGCACCAAATGGGCTGTTGTACCCTTTCGTCTGTTCAGCTACACCGAAAACTAGATTGACAGTCCGAACTCGTTTTGCACTTCATAAGCGGCTGAATTGTTGGGAAATTAACTTCTAATGAATTTGTCTGCAGTTAAGCAACGTATATTCGTATGCCTATGAAACCGGACTTCAGAAGGGTGGTTTGTTGGGCGTGTTGGTAATGCATCCTTGACTTAGGCAGCGCGAAGTCACATAGACGGAGGGGGGGAAAAACAGACACAGCTCGTCTTTGTTTTCTTTCCTTTCGTCTATGTTATTTTGCGCTAAGTCAAAGAAACCGGACTGCAGTGAAAGAACTGAAAACCTTGACATTTTCTTTTGCGGGGCTTCTGTTTCTCCACGTGCCATTTTCCTTTCGCTCAGTGATGTGCTGGCTATGTTTTTTCTATAAATAAGCATGCAGGAGGGTTTCCTTGTTGTCAGACTGGTCTTCTTCGAATTAAATTGGCTGTTAATACTTGGAAGTTATGAGACGTGAAGTGAAAGCATAAATAAGGCTGCTGCTGAACTATAGCGGCTGTAGCTTGGCATTTTAGTGATTTAGTGAAGATTTTGTGCTCAATCGACGACGTTCCGTTGCATTGAGTAGTCCGTACGCAACCAACTTGAAGCCGAAGGTGCAAAAATTAATTTTGTAATACGTGTACTGAACCAAGCTGGTGGTACAGCAGGGCCTCGCACAAATTTGTGCAAATCAGTGCGATATAATTTTTACAACACGAAGACGTCACAAAATATATACTGTAGATCTTAAGGAGCTCTGCGTATCGGCGGCTGTTAGATGTGTGGAATGCCGAAATGCCGGCTGGAAAGCAATTCGAACGTGCCTTACATAAACTCACTCGATGTAAGTCTGGTGCTGGTACCGTTCAGCCATCATAGTATTGATGTCGACAAAGGGCTTCCAAGTGACGTCTTATGAACCTCTCGATTTCATAAACAGCGTAACGTCATGGGGCGTGCGCAAAGTGAAGTGCGAGACGTGTGCGAAAAGCTGGCGGTCAACACATTTCCCTCGCTACTTGGCTGCTATGGCATCTGCTACGACAGATTTGTCCGAGTACAGTGCTCAGTGATTGAAACGCCATAATCAGACTGCATCGTGGCCGGCGCTTTTTGTGCCACCGGTGATCGCTGCGTGATCGAAGAGGAGGCCGAATGCAGTTACAATGTATCAAAAAGCTTCTCGCTTTCATGTGACAGAAAAATGCGTCATCTCAGTGACACCAACGCCCACCGGTGGCGCAAGAAAGCACCGGCTGCCATGTTGTCCGAGTATCACGTTTCAGTCACTGAGCACTGTACGTGAGTTCGCTGCCAGAAGCTGTCCATCAGCGGTGCGTCGACAAGCTCTTCGCTTGCGGCGAGCTGTGCCTCGATTCTTTCCTAATAGACTAAAAAAGTTGTTTCTCTCTCTCTCTTCCTAATAGACGGCTGGGAAAACGATACGAAGGGTTGGCCGAACGTGTGGCTCGGCAAGATGTGGGGATACGCACACAACACCGTCCGCGAAATTCGATCCGCGGCAGAAGCGCAGTATGCTTACATGTGACTCGTCTCAAATAAGATCCGCGCAAGCACGGATCAAATGCAACTGCAGTGCACATAAACGGCGTACCTGAGCAGCGTGTCCTTTTTAAACTGCGGTGGAAACGGTCGCGTTTCTTTTTGTCAGCGTAAATACGTGCAAGGATGGCCGTCAGAAAACGCCCACTTACCCGTGGTAAAGTGAACTCGAATATTCTGTCGACGTCTGACGGCTGGAATTCATTGCGGCGCAGTTCCAGCACCCACGTTTGTCGCCGCTTCTCGTCTCTTGCGAAAAAAAAAAAAGGCAATCCCACTGACTTATTTCGAGCGAGATAGGCATCTACCCACGCAGCAGCTCACCGGCGTGACGAACCGAACCCCCCCCCCCCAAAAAAAAAAAAAAAAAAAAAAAAAATTGAAAACCATTGATGCACGAAACTGTCGGCTCGCGCGCCTTTCGCCCACGAAATGCTGCCGCATGTGCTCGTGTATCACGTGACCAACTCGTCGTGGCGTAGGCCGGGAGACGCCTATTGCCATGAGCATGCGGAAGTAATTCTCCAGCTGTGGGAGTCTGCACTGTTTTTGTCTCAGTTAACTTCCCATAAGGTGAACATTTGTATCTCTGTACAAATGTCCTGTATTTGCGGAAGTTTGTAGTACTCTTCCGATTCCGCATGCTCTTGACACCACAATGTCGTAGTACTGTCATAGCGCTGCTACAAGCAGTGACTACCACTGTATGACCATATGAACATAGCTGCACAAACAAAATTTCACAGTCATGCTACTCCGCTGTGTCTGGCTTCGTGTGTGGTCTGTTGATGAGCCTAGCAGAAGAAAGCAATAGTCTTCAGAGTTTCAGCGACCTGTTGTAGCATTCCTTTGCCAGCAAATGCATACATTCAGCCACGCTGGCATCACGCGCCTATGCCTCGAGTTCAACGGAGCTTAGCCCATTCCTACATTTGCCATAACTCCAGTATTTGTTAGAGCGCCCATGTGAAAAACCATGCAAGCTCTATCCCCATGTTTTTCTGTACGTGATACTTTATCAATTATTTAAAATAAATTGTGGAATATAGCGTCCTGAAACAGCACAGTGTATTATAAAGGGCACCGTATTCGAGGGCTCCGAAACAATTTTGACAACCTGAAGCTTTTAATGTGCACCCAATGCTTGTACATGAATCTTCTTGCATTATGACCCCATCGGAATGCGGCTACTGCAGCAGGGATTGAACTCGCGATTTCGTGCTTAGCAGCGAAACGTCATAGCCACTGAGCCGCAGCAACGGGTGATGCCTTATCATGTCTGTGATAATAGACAATACTGAATGAAATGTAAGCCGCATTTAAGAGGAGGCAATAAGCGCTGCCGAAACTATTACGTTAGCATCGCAGCACACGAAGCTATATTGGGAGAATTGGCTTCGGAAATTGAATCCGAAGCCACTCGGCGCTGAACGCTTAAAAACGCAATGTATCCAAGTGTTCCCGAATCAGGCAGGACCCGCATTCACAAAAGGTTATTACGCAAGAATTGTTTGCAACAAAAAATTCCAGCCAGTGCTGAAGCTGGACATGTATCATTAGCGAAGGTGACCTGCCAATGAGAGGGAGCACTTACGAACGAGAAGCTTTGTGAATTCGGCCACAGTTATTTTGCCTCATGTCTAACCATCCACGTTGATATAAGATCCTGCGAAATATAAAACAAAAGTCACGCGTTTTTATGTGATGCCACATAGTGAGGAGGAGGAGTGTTGCTTGCTACAGGCTGACTCAGCCTCGCGAAAGTTGCCGGCAATTACTCCGCCCTAGAGCGACTTGAGAAGTGCGGTCAAGCCCACCACATTTGAAGCTCACCACATTCCATCTGGTAGCACTAGGAAAAATTAATGGCAAGAGTTGATTCGAGCTGGAGCGCAACAGGCTGCGCGTCATCCATTCAACGCTTACCCATGTGACTCGCATATGACACTCCATAGCTCTGCACCGCGGAAAATTTTTTAGGAGGAGCCGATGTGCCTCTCTCCTAAGTATGCAGCATCCTCGTGGGAACAAAATGTCACCTGCGCTTGTAGGTAGGGTCATCTTGAGCTTCAGTCCATTGATTAACACTTCACATTCTGCATCAACTTCAGGACACCCTAACAAATAATGGTAGATGCTACCCAGTGCCCGCCTGTGCGCACACGACAACGAGGCGCTAAGTGCTGCCTTGCACCGTTCTGAAGAGTTCGCCCTGACGCTGTGCGGATGTGATAAAGGAGGGTGGCTTTGCTCTCACAAGGTTGATTCCGTCGAGACCACAGCCGAAGAAGGTGGTTTAAGATGGCCTTCTTTTTGGCTATTGTTTTTTTTTCGGGCCGAGAAGCCTTCTTCGTCGGCCTGAACTGCAATGCTTTGCGTGAAAGACTGTCAGCGGCCTTGTTGCCTGCTACGATATGTGAGGGTATAGTCAGTGAAAAGCGTTGGCAAAATTGATGTTTCGTAAGTCTTTAACAACACGTAACGTACGCTGAATACAATTGGCAAAATGCAACCCGCGTTGTAATAGTTGCAGCGCAGCCTTGATGTTTGAAAAGAGAACAGAAGCCGGTAGCTGGCAGCACTTCATTTTCCGCAAAGCTGCTTTAATGGCGACACTTTCATATGCCGTAGTCGGCATGACGCAATAAAGTCTGGCGGTCCATCGAACGTTGGGAACCAGGATTACGAAAGCCGCTACACTTTCTCCATTCTCTTTGTCAACAGAGCCATCGGCCTGTAATTGGAGACGGCGATTGTGCATTCTGTCAAAGCGCTCGAACATCAGAGATCTTGCTTCTGCCACAGGGTGTAAGGCGCTGAAGAATACTGGTACACGTAGTACGTGGAAATAGTTAGACTGATTATTCCCCTGCTCCTAAATTGATCGTTGCGCTGCTATCAAAGTAACACCTTTACATTCACGAGCTCTTGCGCCATTTGCCTATTAAGGAACAATGCTGTTAGGGGAGCTAGATCATTCCTGTCGGCACCAAACGAGAAACTTGACTGGTTTTGCAACGTAGGCACAGAAAACATGCAAAAAGGCCTTACGATTTCCGAGTTATCGTGAGCGGGTGCATGAAATTTGGGTGGTATTGAGGCTGTCGGGATATATATACGACAGTAAAATAAATAGTGCTTTATGTTATAACTAGCATTTCGCTTATGCCTCATCTGCCTAGAGTTACTGATGCGATAGCATCAAATAACCCATTGAGGGAAAAAACCGGCATCTGTATCACCGAAACGGCACCTAAATTTGCATTGGCGGCGACGCCACATCACGAACGCGCCTCGACGGATCAGAGTTGGCGAATCGGAAGACCTGCAGCCGCCGTAGCACGCCAGGTGCTGCGTGAGGGGAGAGGGCATCGCCGCGACGCCACGTCACCAGCGCGCCTCAGCGGAGCAGATACGGCGACGCGGCTCCGCGGGGCGAGACTGGTTGTCGTCGGCGAGGCAGTCGCGTGACGCCCGCTTGCGGGTGCCGCCCTCTTGCTATCGGGAGCCGGCGCGCGGTCCGTATTTTTCTCTCTCACCCCCACTAGGCTTAGCTGCTGCGCACGCCTGCCGCCCTTGGTGGTCACTGCTGCTTGCTCGGTCTCTCGTCGCCCAGGACCTCGGTGGCATGCGGCGTCCTTGATTTCTCAGTAATATTGTCCAAACGATTCTGGTCTACAGCCAACATACTAACATATAAACTGTACAAAAAGATAACCCGCACCAATTTAATCGCAAAGCTCGATTACATACACCGCAGCAAAACTCAAAAACATTACTAGCAACGCAAAATTCGAAGGACGATGCAGCGGCGTTTAATTGGACATTAATGATTTCGCATTTGCAACTCATAAGAAGTGCTTAGGTGTCCTAGGACTTTTTTCTTAATTAATCTTGCTTTTTTACTGGCCCTGTCAAACCCTATCACTGATCGCCAAAAAAAAAAAAAAAAAGAAAGTGCCAAGCTATCTACTTTTTTACGTCTACTGGGAGGGGAGAAGTAGTCAGGCCATTTCGGGCGTATTTCTTTTTCTCTCCCCCGTCATTGTCTGCATAGAAATATTATTATTATTATTATTATTATTATTATTATTATTATTATTATCATCATTGTTGTTGTTGTTGTTGTTGTTCATAAGTTTCGCATAGGCGCGCCACGACATAGAAACGCGGCCTTCTTCACAGGCAGATAATTATGAAATCACATCTCGACACGGCGTCAAGAGTTTACTCAGTCGCTCTCTTTGACACTGAAGAGAAAACCAGAGGTGACTTGGTAATGCTGAGAATCCTTGGGCGGGACGGTACTGGAGGGGTCCGCAAGGAACTGGGAAAGTTCCTTAACGAGTGATTAGTGCAAGCTTCGGCTTTTTTGCTCTCATGATGGCACCTCTTCTTGTCTTATGTCTTAATCTGACCAAACAGTCGGTGGCATAAACAACTAATCTTTTCATGTGACTATCCTATGAAGCCAGGAGAATAATATCCCTAAAGTCGTAGTTGATTTGGACAGATGCTCAGCCTTGGGAATTAGATATCGAAGAGTTTCAGACATCGCAAATTGATTGATTGAACGGATGAATGAATCGCTTACTCAAAATTGATTGATTGATTGATTGATTGATTGATTGATTGATTGATTGATTGATTGATTGATTGATTGATTGATTGATTGATTGATTGATTGATTGATGTGGTTTCACATCGCACCTCGACAGAAGGGATACAAGACATTTCTTAGTGGGAGGCACCAGAGTAACATTTACAATCAAGCATTCTTAACCACAGTGTGCTGTGTCTTATTTAACTTCGAACATCTTTTTTTACAAAAAAGCCCCTGAAAGTTACTCGAATCACGTCACTATACATTATGTGCCCAGGCGGACATCATTTTCAAGGAAAACTAAAGTGATTCATTTGCTAAATAAAGAAATTAGATTAATAACTTCATAGTCGCAAATTCTACGGCATTTATTTATATGGGAAAGTTGAAGGGAATACTCCTAAAAGTCTCATTCCATTTTTCAACATTTCAAAACGGCCATGTAAACCGAAATAACTGACCTCGAAATATTTGTTGAATTTGCCTGATTACACACGCAGCACTACGAGGCGCAGCTCGCGGTGAAACCCTCCTGTGACGTGGCAGGGAGGCGTAAATTAAGTGAAGCTGGGCTGTACGGTGAGATAAAGCCATTCGTCTCACCTCTGCGGCTGAAGTTACTATGCATCGAATCAGGATTTGCGCGCTGCGCCAATCTAAATAAGGTGATAACATTGCGGTAAGAGGGAAGTGCGACGGCTTCTTCATTTTACGCCACCCTGCAACCTCAAAGGAGGGACGCACCGCGAGCCGCGCTTAGCAGTGCTTCTTGCGTAATCAGGTAAATTCAAGCAGTAATTTGAAGCAAGTTATTACTGTTTGCATGGCCATTTTGACATGCTGAAACATGGAATTATTACTTTAGTATTATTGCCTTCAATTTTCCAATATAAACATGCGCTGTAAAGTTTGTAACTAAGATAGTTAGTCTGATTAGTTTAATTAGTGAAAGAATTGCTTTAGTTTCTCTTGCAAATGATGTCCGAATCAACACATAATTAACGTATGGTGAAGTGATTCGAGTAACTTGTGCGTGCTTTTTTTTAAGTGTTCAAACCGAAAACAAAAACAATGTACACTGTCTCAGTGCATATGCCTTTTTACATTACTGTGTCATGGGGGAGCCATCATGACTCGAATCGCAGACCTGTTCCTCTTCAGCTCAGTGCCATAGCCTGTGACCAACCGCTTTAGACACGCCGAAGAAAAAAAAGCCATACAGCTGCAGTTACGTGAGCTATCATATGCCATTCGCTTAAGGAATTAGCCACAAAAACCATCTCGGACAGTCATAATCTTACGGGTTCAGATAGGGGTCTCTAAACACCCTTTTAATGCTTTATTTTTTCTTCTTCTTTTTTGCCGGTCAAAAAGTTTTCATGTAACCCCAGTACTTTTGTATTACTTTCCTCCTTCCCAGTACAGGGTAGCCAACCGGAGATATCCTCTCGTTCACCTCCCTGTGCTTTACTTTTTTTCTCTCTTTCTCTCTTTCCGTTTTGCTTGTATAGAAATTCCATTTTTAGTATTTAGCAGCTACGGCGATAAATGCGGTATATGCTGCCGATCCCGCATCCTTCTGACAAGTTCGCAACATGAATGAAAGTAAGGTGAGCCCACGTACATGATCAGCTTGTACTTGTTCCTTCGACTGTCATGTGGAGCAAATCGTGCTATATGGGCGAGAATACATCGTCGACATCCAACATGACAGGCACAGTTACCTGGCAGTGCCTGAAGACACGCAATTAATTTATCCCGAGCGCCTTCTCATGCTGAGATACTGATTCTTTTTCCGTGTTCACCTACTTACTTAAGGTGATCTCACGAATGTGATCAGATTGTACTTGTTCATTCAACTGTAGTGTGAAACAACTCATTCTATGTGTGTTAGAACACATTGTCGTAATTGAACATGGCATGCGCAGTGAACTGGTAGTGTTTGAATAGCCTACAATGTATTAACCGAGAGTGCACCCCGCGCAGAGATACATTTTTTTCATTGCTCATCTGCTTACTCGATCCGGTCTCAGGAGCAATCTACAATGATGTTCGTGATAACATCACATCTGATCCGCATCTATTAATGACAGCATCCCCCAACACCTCCTAAGATCAAGAATTAACTTGAGAACTTCTCCGCAGAAGCAATTGATGAGGAGAAGTGCGGACGATAGCCGTCATTCCTAAACAAACTGTCGCAGTGCGCGGAGCTCAGTGCGGTAGCGGTAACGCACGTTCTGTCGCTGTGGATGCTAGTACTTCCCTCGCACGTATGTCTCAGGTGGCTAACATCTTAAGACTAGTCAAGTACCAACACTTTTGCACGACAGCTCTCAGCGCTGATGCAACCATTATATATGTCGGTATAGATGTAGGTGCCGGTGTCCACGCTCAACCTCTTGTCCTCTCCTTTCTATGCTTTTAGCATTGTGTACTTCATTTAGTCTTTTCTGTCACTCATAAATAATTGTTCACCTTTACCCCTTGCAAATGGTACCAGTGTATTTCACTGTTGTTTTCCGAACAAAATTTGCTTGTTTGGGTAATGCACTGGAATTGATAACGTACTTTCACCGATTTCTTTGGCTGGTTGCTTTGCACGGATAGCTAGACCGTGGCAATTATTGCGCTAATTAAGTGGGAGGCTCAACGTGTGTAGACTTTGTCATGCCAAGCTGCAGGGCTCCAATTTGAATCCAGTGGGCACAACGACACTTATTTGCTTATTATTCTTTTAAAAATTTAAGGTTCCGTTTGCCTGACGCCCATGTAAACAACCACGTTGACCTCGTTGCCATAAATTCTGCACAATAGCATACAGTCTACGCTGTTGACTAATGATCACAACTTAGGGGGGGGGGGGGGGGGGAATGCATACACAATGACCTGTCGGTATTAACGTTTCCAGTGACTTCACATTTCTGTAAAGGGTGCTTCCATTTTGTGGGGGGAGATGTATAAAAGTAAAAATGGGATACATAGGCATGATATGAGGCAAGGTGAAAAAATATAAATGAACGACTAAAGAAAATTATCCCACAATGCACGTGAAACATACGAGGCGCTGCCCGGAGGTAGAATTCTTCATGAACGCTGGCAGCAGGTATTGCAACGCACGTTAAAGGCATTCTGATGCAATATCTCGCACTAGGCGCCGCAGGCACATAGTGGCTATGGTGTTATGCTGCTGAGCACGAGGTCGTGGGTTCGATTCTCGGGAGCAGCCACATTCTTATGAAGGTGGAATGCAAAAGTATTCGCGTGCCGTGCTTTTTTGTAGATTTTAGTAACTCCAACAGATCAAAAATAATTCGGATCATCATTTATCCACCTCTCTTATAGCCTGTGGGTTACGTTGTGATATTTATTATTAATATTTGACGAGGCCTGTACGGAGACTCTTAGGTAACTGCCAGGCTTATTGTGATTATTGTTGTAAATCATGTAAGTATATACAAACAGCTCAAGGAGGAAGAAAAGCGAGCTTGCACCCTCAAAAGAAATCCACGCCCACCCGCGTTGAAGAGGTTCACGACAACAAACGAAACCCGTGTTATGTTAGAAGACTTCAGTGTGCAAAGAGTCTGCGACGTCCAGTTTTCAATCTACTCGTATGAGTTGCTGACTTTCTTGGACAAAATAATGCCACGCGACGCGCAGGCCTGGAAATTATATGTTGCTATAACCCTTTAGTGGTGTCACAGAACTTCAATACCGTAAAATATTTTTATTTAGATAAGTCTTCCTTACAGTGAAATCATTTGCAGCAATCACACTCGGTTTTCACTGTCTTGTGGGTGCCGAGAAACAGAGAGCAGTGCGATTGAAGACCGGCTGCTTCGGGGAAAGTGGGACTAGCTATGTATCCGACGACATATTCGCCTTTTATCGCACTAGTTGTGCACGTGAAAGGGCCACGGATGTCCGCACAGCGCCATGGCATTTGACGGTCTTTGATGTGTCAACAGGCTATAACGCCCTGCTTTCTTATAGCTGGTTCGTCCATCAATGTTCAAAGCCTACTAAACTGTCAAATTTAGCCTAATTTAGCCAATAGGTAATTCCCCTAACGCTGACAGGCATAAAGCCACCCACTAATGTCAGCTCAACTCCAGTAATGCGTATCAAGACTCCTTCAATATACAGTTGAAACTTGATTTAACGAAGTGATGACCGCGCTCCTACTATTTCGTCAAATCAGGAAGTTCGGAAAATCGAGTAAGAGAATTTCAGTCCTTCGAAATGTAAAGTTGTAAACACCCAACAGGTACTGCGGCATTGTATTTGCCTCTAACCCACGCCTGCGCGTGTAAAAAAACAGTGATCAGAGCCCAACTACCGCCGCCCCTAAAGCCATCTGGTGAGAACGCTAGTGAACGCTAGTCGCTACCGTAAGAACGCTAGTGATTGCCGAGTCCGTTGTTGTGTGCATGGGCGTGGCGTGCAATTTCGTCAAAATAAAGCTAGGGCCGTGACTAGGATGCCTAGATGGCTTAACGCGATAGCGTTAGAACGCACGCGCGAAGAAACACCGGTCGGCGTCAAAATTAGAAAGAAATAACACCTTTTTTTTACTGATTTATTTCTAGAAAATGTTCGTTAAATCTGGTTTAATGCAAGCTAGTTTCTATAATTCGGGTTGATGACAAAATGGAACCTTATGGGTACTTGCCGGGGAGAGGAAATTTTTTCGTTAGACTGGGAACTTCGTAAAATGGAGTTTTGTTAGATCGAGTTTTCACTGTAATCCTTTCCCACGAACGCAAACGTTTCCTCTTGTGTTGTTATAGTGGGCGGCGACTCTCCAAGCACAAGACGGAGGCGAAGCTAAATTTTGGCTTGTAGCAGGGCCTAGGCCGGTACGGAAAACGAGTTCCATCACACCTCTGCGTGGCTCGCCTGACATAACCCCAACCCACATTCTCATTCCGTGCCGCCGCGTACTTCCTCAGCCGCGCTCAAAAACTCCTCCGTCGTTTCGCGGGAGATTCACCAGGGCACAGCGACACTTACAGAGCAACCTGTTCGCCTTCACGTCAGAAACGGCGAAGCATGTGTAGCTTTTACAAACGACACCAGAAGTAAAAAACAGAAGAGCCGAACTCGAGGCGTTCGTTTCAGGTGACGAGCTTTTGAAACGAGCGCGAAGCAGCATCACCTTTGACATAGCCCGTGGCGGTGTATGCTGGGCTAGACATTTTCGTTCCCGCTAGAAGCGTGCAGCCTTGTCCAAGCTAGAGTTTTCATCGCGTGACCAGGAGCCGAATTTCCAAATCATTTATTCAAAGAATTTGCGATTTGTTGGCGTTCGTGCTTGTGCCGATGCAGTGTTCGCACTTGTGTTTAATGACGCACTGCAAAATAACGGACAGTCGATAACCCTAATCTCGTGAAAACAGCTCGGCGAGTTTGGCTCTAAAGCTTTCACACGTCTGTACGGTTTTACCGAGACGCCAC
The DNA here is from genome assembly GCF_023375885.2 of Dermacentor andersoni. Taxonomy (NCBI): domain Eukaryota; kingdom Metazoa; phylum Arthropoda; class Arachnida; order Ixodida; family Ixodidae; genus Dermacentor; species Dermacentor andersoni. The sequence goes on along the minus strand of NC_092817.1, from coordinate 67,523,180 downwards.
CGACAGCTCCCTCCCTCCGTGTCGCCATGCATGTGCTCCCAGGCGCGCAGGTGGCGTGGGTACGCATAGTCAAAGAAGCTGAAAAGAAAGAAGCTGAAACAGTACGCGGTGCGACAGAAGGGAAAGAAGACGGAACCGGCCGCAGCAGCAGTTTCAGTAAAGGGTGAGACCCGTACCGCTCACGACTGGCCTACATCGTGCAACGTGGCTCTCTGCTGACGTCGCGGGGTCTAATGCTCTGGGTATAAGGCTCTCGCCGCGGAGTGTGTACTTGCTACACCCACACCCGTCTTTTGTTTAGCAGACGGGGGCTCGAGCTTTCGCGCACGAGCCTCCACTGGAATCCGGCGGGACCAGCGCGTTTCCGACGGCGCGCCCGCCCCCACGTCCGGGGAGAGAATTCCCGGCGCCACGCGTAGCGACCCACTTTGGCCATGCTCTATCGCTCTTCGCCCGCGCCCGAAGAATGCGCTCGAAGAAGACAAACCACTTTTCTTACGTATCTCCCGGGGTTTGTTCTCGCTTGAGAAACCAACGCATTGTTTGGTCGGCCGCTGCTGCGCCTTTCGCCTGGCACCGTGACGTACAAGGTGACGCAACAAAGGCCTCGGCCGTAACGCCTTATTCTCACCGCGTGCCGACGAATGCAGTTCTTTACCCAGCGCACCATTCAGGCCCGTATTTTTCATTATTGTCGAATACTTTTAATAATACACAATTGCGGCTAAATTTTGCCATCATTTATATTCACTACATTTGAAGCGCCGTAACGGGTGAGTAGCATCTGTGGTAGGAAAGAAAGCCGTTTCCCACGGGCAGCTTATGAAAATTAGACGTGCTATTGTGTTGGATGCATTCGCTTGTTTCACAGGTAAAGCCGTGATGCTTCTTCTACAAGCCTTATTTCGTTTTCCACTCTCCTTTCTCGCACCTAATAGAGTTGCTGGAGCTTCGTTAGCCCAATGGGTCTCAATGCTAAAGAGGTAGATTTAGTAAAACATACTCTGGTCATACACTGATGCATACAAATATATACCTTGTCAAAAGCCGGAGCAAAACAGTAAAACGCGTAGGCTGACAACTCTACAAACCCCTTCGACTGCGTTGGACATGGGTAACAGCCTCTTGCAGCAGTAGGGAAATCGCATGCCTGAGGAAACTCAACATTAAACCATATTGTGCTGTACGAGAAGAATCGCATGTGCAGAGTCGAGTATGTACCTTTGGATGACTGACACTCCTGAAACAAAGACGCCGCCGGTACAGTGCTCCACTTTTCACAAATGTAAAGAGTAGTCACTCGTGGGCCGCAAAATGACTGTTCACCTTGAAGTTAGGCAGCAAATGTTAAAATGTTTGTGAAATTTGGGGAAAGTTCCCCATATATCTTCATTTGCACTTTTTTAATAACTGTGCTGAATCAGTAGTGAGTTTTCTGAAGTTGAGTCTGCATGAACAAGCGATGGCTTAAGCACTACTGCTATTCTTTTTGTATAGATGAATTTTGCTATTTCTTTTGTCGAAGAAGAATCAAACCCTTGTCGCGGGCATAAAGCGGTAGTTATAGAGAGTGAAGATAGTACTCACTGGATGCAATCGGAATTATGCTTTTTATTCTTGCGCAGATTAATTATCCAGCTATAGAAGCGCTGCCAAGTCATGCTCGAAATGGTAACATGGTTGACACGAAATTTAATACATCTTGCTTTGTTATTATCTTTGTGTGAATGAGGGAGGAACGTTGACGTATGTCATAGATACGGTGGCCCGAATGTAACACATTGCGTACACTGTCAGAGCACAAGTAGAGCCCTCAACACAGAACTCGAGGGAGTACTGAGGCTTATGCTGCTCTGAATATATCTGGCCCCCAAGCCCTCACTGCCGCACACCAATGTGGCCCCCTTCTGTCACTGTGTCTTCGTGTTTTATTGCCAACCTTACTTAAAATTATCATGGAACCTAATCCATTCATTTATTATGACCACCAGTCTCCTTCTGATTTACAACCTACCGGTTATCAGGGCGCGTTCGCGCTGGCACTTGGGCGAGACAGGAGAGGACATTTATTAGGTGGGACAAAGTGCTTAACAATGCAGGCTAAATGTAAGCAATACAATTTTTACTCCCACTTGTTTTGCGGATCAGAGGTAACTTTTAAAGCCAGATTCCATGCTGATCCATGCTTGAGGATGTATCATTATTTTTTCTTTCTTTTTTTTTTCAACGCCATTGTTCTCTTTCTCGCATCAAGACCTTGAAAAGAAGTTCTTATGCTTTACTCACCTAACACCACCGTTATTTCTTCCGCCAGAGGACGCCTCTCCTGCTTCTCTTGGTTGTGGTGGCGCTGGCCGTCATCCTACCGGCCGGCCGCGCGCAGAGGAGCCGCGGACAGAGCCAGGCCCGGAGACCGAGCACAGAAGCCCCGGCCTATGACGACTACTACTATGATGAAGATGGTGCCGACGAAGAGGCTGCCTCCAAGAAGCCTGAGAAGTCTTCTTCATCCCAAAGCTCGTCTCGCGGCTCGAGCGGAAGCAGCGGAAGCTCGCGCGGAAGCAAGCCAGAGCCTCCGTCAGATGAAGATTACGATGCACCGCCGCCGTCGCCCAAGTCGTCTTCCTCATCCACGGCTAAGCCTTCGTCGTCGTCCTTGTCTAAACACAAGTCCGGGCCGAGTGCTGATGCCAAGCCTTCGGCAGCCGCTCCAGCTTCTGAGCCTACTGACGAGCCCGGAGCTGAGGAAGCGCCTCATAAGAAAGGACCGCTCTCACCCTCGACACTTTTCCTCGCACCGCGCAAGAACAGGCTGCACCGCCCCAATGTTCACTTCGCGGCCAGGCCTCGGCCAACACTCCCGAGCTTTATCAAGCACCCACCTCCGCTTGGTGCTATATCAACCACAGTGACACCAAAACCGCGCTCGGCTGCCGTCGCTGTCACCGAGGAACCAAAAGTCACACGGTCCACGGCTAAGCCCAAGAGTTCATCCGCGTCCTCCAAGCGGGGTGGCAATGGCGGCTTCAGTGGTGGAGCTGCTGGGAGAAAACGCGACCGAAGCACGACGGAATCACCCGCTTCAACCGACGGTGACAGGAGTAACAGGAGGTTCGGCGGTAATGGCAAGTCCAAGAACACGTCCAGGCCCAGGTTTCGCTCGGGAAGCTCCGCGTAGGCTGTGAAGAGTGAGATTCCGTCCACTGCCTGAAGAATTAGCTGACCGCTCTTCGTTTCTGCTCCACGCCAGCTAGCCGACAGACGAAGGCCACATTCTTTTTTTTTTTTTATTTGAGGGGGGGGGGGAAGGGGGGAGGGGTGGATCACATCGACGGCTGCTCAGTCGACGTTTCTGTTCATTTTTTGCCCCTGTCGCATGGTTTTTGACCGTCTGTGTGTGCCCGCTACGGGGAGTGTTTATGGGAATGGCCCTAGTTCCAGCCTGGTGGGATTGCTTGCGTGCGTCTTCGTGGTGACAAGGATACGCGTTAGCCAATAAATGTGTTGCAGCTGCGTTCTTTTAATCACGACATTGACATCAGCTTTCATGGATGTCGTGATATGAGTGTCGTCGTGCATGCCTTCACGGAATGGCCATTCTGTGCAGCATTGTGAATTATTTTAGATCTGAGCATGGATCAGGTTAACTCATTCAGCTCACTACAAAAATCTATGTTCTACATCTGTCTCAACATGCCTGTACACGCACCTCGCTTCTCTTTTCTTAAGGAATTCATCTTACAAAAAAGCAGAGGTCGTGCTACGTGAGGGCCCTTTGTCACGAATAGCGTTTGCATTTGTTGTGCCTTTTCTGCATTTCATTAAAATTTATGACATTCACAGAACACTGGTGCCGAGCGTTGCTGTCGATGTAATTGAACTGATGCCAAGGTTTGACAGCTACCTCGGCATAAACAGTTACGACAGCTGATGTAAGTGTGTATCGGACAGAGTCACGTAAGGACGATTGGATTGAATATTGCTGATACTCGACTAGCAAAAGAAACATGCCTCACTGCGGCAATGTAAAAAGAAGGAAATGATCAGGACTTGCGTTAAGCAACCATAGGTTTGTCAGAAAGTGTGATCAGTTTACTTATGTTCGGAAGAGTCAGCTCTTTACTTACTTCAACTACTCGCATTCCCGTGTATCAAAATTATAACAAGCAGTCGCTTTTTTCCTTTCGTTGGGTCTCCATGAGAATCATATTTATTGTTGCCATGTCAGGCCAGCGAATTAAGCCAGATCCTTCTAGCACTGGAGCGTTAGCTCGGCCAGTTACGCTTCGTGTATTCTTTTGTTAGACCATATTTAGAATGTCGCTGAGACTCTCATACACAGTCTCTGGCTAGCAGTATTAAGCACAAGGAAAAGCAGTTAAGATCAATTAATTGCGGAGTTTTGAATACATATAGTTTAGTCTGCCCACACCTAATCTAACTATAACGTATGATTACGAAGTTTCGGGCACCTGCAATACTACTGTGTCAGCGTATGTAGACTTTCAGTGGAAAGCCGCAATGAGTGACCCAATGGGAGCCAAAAGAAGGCTCAGGAGAAGCCTGCATGATGAATCGGCAGACGGCTCACGGAAGCAAAACGTGCATTTGTTTTATGTCTTTCTTTGATGTCGCTTAGGTAAGTTCGGCCTTGGCACGCCTTTTAACTACTTTCCCAATATGCGACTTTTGCGTTCATAAGCAGACTGACATTTCTCAGTTCTCTATTCCTGTGCACGTCATCAACAAGCGATGCGAGTGGCCACAAAGATTCACACTAAAGTGTCACCAGTGTTAGTGGGTAACCGATCATTTAATGTGCCCACGCGACTGGTGCTGCTCATGTTCATTAACTGACGAAAGGTACTATTATAAAATAAAAAATTAAGCGGCAAGCAGATATAGGGACAACGGCAAATTCACGCCAATTGTGCACCGAATCTTTATCCGTTCACACAAACTCTGGAAATAAAGTGCTATTCGATGGTTGTTTCTGATAGCTAGATAAGAAGCACTGCACAAGACTTCGAGAAATGAAATTGAGGCGGCAGACTGTAATGGAACGAAACCGTACCATCGCTAACAAAATTTAGGGCTCCACTGCATCAAAGAAAAATATAATTTCTTTTCTGGATCTGCCGTGTGGCTTGAGTATCGGGCAGGCACTACAATGGTCGAACACGCACACGTTCTTTGTACCGCTCTATCATATATGACAAAAACATTTTTATGTTAATATTTTTCGCAAATTTTTGCTCGTGATTTGTAGGCACACTACCACGTTCCCATAATCAATACATCATTCAAAAGAATTTAAATAATTTGTTCAACTTAAATTTACAGAGCGCACTTATCGAGCTTTACCAGCAAGATGCTTTGAATTTCATGTTATGTGAGCTCTGTTAAACTCATTTGGAGCAAATATCAATCATAGTGCAACTTACATTCAACTACTTAAAAATCACGCTTGCTTGAAAGATCGGGGTCACCAACATTAGGTTTAATTAAAATTACAATTATAGGTAGACGCTCAGCTGATCCGAGAAACAAAACGTGTTATAGTAGAATAGTGCTTGCCCTTGAGCGTGTGAACAAGGCGTTAAATGTATCAAAGTATCTGGACATCTAATATTGCGTATTCATCAAGTTCGTTTTATTTCGTTGACTTTTTTTCACGCAGCTGTGAGAAATGAACACAAAAAGATTATCACCGCCGCCTGTCGTGAAAAAACCAGCTCAACTGAGTTGATGATAGGCTAAACACGTGTGCGGAGATCTGGCAACGTGCCCTGCAATGAAGCCACCCTGCTTTGCTGTTTGAGCTGAATTCAGAAGGGATAGTTGCGCTGAATAACTGCGTAGCGTACAGTGGTTTTTTTTTTAAGAGTCGATAAAGCACTTCTGTTCAGAACACAGCCACAAGAGGACACGGCTGTTGTACTTCAGTTTTCAATAAACAGAGTGATTGCTCCGAACGCCGTCAGTAGCGACGTGTTTTCCCAACGCCAGGAGTCAAATAAAGGTGAGAATACGGTAAGCGCATGACTATTGATTACTAAACGGGCAGCATCTCGGGAACAACACAAGCTTATATAATGGTTAAACACAAAAGTTTACGGACCACAGATGCAGTTTGCGGATATCTTACGGACCACGAGATCTGAGAAAAGAAGCTAAAATGTCTCCGCAGCCTCACAACGCGGCCTGGTATCCACCTCTCCATTATCTACTCGTGCATGCGAACAACATTGCGATGTACGGTTTGACTGGCCAATGCGATAGCCTGCTCGGAAAATAAACTTTTTCTGAGATCTCGTGCTCCGTAAAATTTTGTAATTGACTACAGATTATTCTCTACTCTGAACATATAATACGGTTTTACGTCGCCAGCGTAACAGGGGAAGGTTGCTTCTCAGAATTAAAACTTGTGGTTTCTAGGCAATCCGGAGAAACCTGACCACATGTACATGGGACGTATGCTCTATTGCGCCTAGCCTATTGCGCCTAGTTCATCTTTGCCGCGTCACCAAACTTCACGCAGAATCTTGAGTAATGCAATTTTGGGCTGCATAAACCCACCGAAACTAAACTGCAGACTGGGTTGCGAGGGACGCTGCGGTAAAGGGCTCCGGATAAATTTTGCATTTTGAATGATTGAACTCTTAACTCGCCCTAATCAAAACACTGTTAAGGTATCTCCAAGGCACGCATACATCTTAAAATATTGGCGCATGATAATCAGCCCACCCTTCTATTTATGATATTTGAGTTGCACCATTCCGGTATGGGCCATCGGATGCCCGTGGTGACAGCGAGTGAAACAGTATGCAGCTACATCATAGCATTAAAGCTTGTATGTGTCTCTCTCTCTTCTTCCACGTAACCTCAGGCTAAATAACGGCGTAAAACCTTGTGGAAGGCGGAGTGAACAGGTAGCCGGCCTGGCCACGGTTTATCGAGGCCGGCCAGCCATCGGGCCGCGGGATCTCGGGAGCGGCCGCTCCAGTCGAGCTCACTGTAGCCTGTTCTTTTCTCGCGCTCCCCGCATGTGAGCCGTCTTCTACTTCACCGGCTCCGCAGGCGATAGTAGCGCCACTACAGGGCCCCCCTCCTTGTGTGAAGTGCAATCGAAATTCGTAGCGTCCGTTATGAAGTCACGGTAAAATCCAGGTAACGGAGCCCAGGTTAAATGTGCAAATGGTGCCGTAGGGAACACCAAGTCTGGACAAAGGGCTTATTTTCTTGCGGTCATTGTCAGGGCCTACTGAAAGCAGATGCTGTCGTCGTTGGTAATGTCGGGTACACGCAGTCCGAGAGAGATGTACCAGGCAGCACCGGCAGCGTAGGTTGTCAGCGAGGCGCAGCCTTAGTGATGCCGTAGTGCGAAAGCACGACCTGCCGCAGGTCCTTGTAGATGTCCGGGCCTGGTAAAGTGCCGAAGGAAGATCATCTGGTCGCTCGCAACTTGCGTGGAGATAGCGCAAGTGTTGTTCCCTCACGTTGTTGACGTAGAAGGGACTCTCGAGCTGAAGAAACCAGATGACAGAGGTATTCCTGAAAAACTTCGGTAGGCCATGCACCTGGGGAAGGTGCGAGTACAGAACACCGGAAGGCATGCCTGGCTCTGCTTGCGGTGAAATATCGAATGCCGATAGTTTCAGGGTTGCGGTGGTCGCCGAAGGAAACGCCAAGGTTGTGCTTGTGGCGTCGCCGTGCCTGCCAGAGCGAAATTTGAGCCTGGCGGAGCCGGTGCGAGAGCCTATGAATCGGTGATGAGTGAGGTTCACCCGAACGGAAAGCGGATAGCTTGCGGGAACGTCCGAAGAAGGAGAGCGGCGGACTGTAGCGTAGCTGAAACCGTTTGGCCCAGTGAATTCATTGGAAAGAGTCGTCGCGCAGCTGCCTTTTAGATGGGGAGGAGGCTCACGGACCGAGCAGAGGTTTGGTGCTGGAGCAGGCACGTGTTGACGATCGGCACGCAGGTGGACGCAAGCGATGTTGGTCGACAAGACGCGGATTGACGCGGCGGTTCAAATGGCGAGAGCTGCTGTGACTAAGCACTCCAAGTGGCGTATAGTGAGCAAGGACGGCTGCCTGTAAGTCCTCGTAGAAGTCGGGGTCGGGGGGTCGCAACCGGAGCTTGCATGGGACGCTGCCGGAGCCTGGAACCTTGTTGATACGGAAGTAGCTGTCCGTTTGGATGAGCCAGATATCCGACATGTTAATGCAGAATTCTCAGACACCCTGCAACCGCTGGACGTCCGCCGGACAGCGTGAGGTCACGTCATCAGTGCTTTGGTGCTAGCACGGAAGGGTTCGCTCGTCCGGTGTAACCAACTTGTGCGAGCCGGAGCGAAGAGGTAGCCGCCGTGACCACGGTTTATCCAGGCCGGCCAGCCATGGTGCCGCGGGATCTTGGGGGCGGCGCCTATCACGGCCGCTCCAATCGAGAGCGCGCAAGCTTGTCTTGTCTTGTATTCCAAGCACTGGCTCACACCCATTACGGCGGATTGACCAAGGAGCCGGCGGTTTGAAGTACGTTTATTAGATATAAAACAAAAACGAGTTTACATAGCCGAGAGAGGGCCAAATAATTATAATTTGGGAATTATAATTAAGTATAATAGAAATTTTGAGATAAAATAATTTAATATAGAGAACTGAAATAACAGGAACAATGAATAATTTTAGAAATTCAGCAAGGTAGCTTTCTTGTGCCTCTAATACAATTATATAATGTGACGAAAACATCGTTGTGGCTGGATCCCAGTGAAGTCGCCCGAAAAGAAAGAATGGTTGGTGAGATTAACAGAAGTCGTAGTTGTCGAAATTAGATTTCGACAATTTCGGCGACACGAATCGGTGACACGATAGACAAAAATGCTCAATAGATTCAGATACAATAGATTCAGAGTTTAATCTAATGAAAGCACACAGTTTCCGTCCGACACCTTCTCTGGGAGGGCGTCTTCGTCGCAGTCGACAGCCAGTTCCCTTCGTCGTCCTCAGCTTCCGCAGAAGCGGCAAAACGACAAAACAAACAACTGTTATAAACGTGGCAATATGTCACCTTAGTCCACGTCACATCACTGCGTCGACGTCTTGCACAGTGCTCACATCTTATCTGAATTTGTATTTTGGTCTAGATTGCGAATGGCGTACAAACGTCGCATTAGACTATAGTTATGTCCTGTGCGATCCTACATATTAAGGTTTCTTCGCCGGAGTTCAATAAATTAGGTTGTCATGTCATTGCTTGCCGTCATACTATCATCGTAACTATCGTCGCCGTCTTGCTGCTCTAATCATACACACGCTTGAATCACACACACAAGTGCTCGCTTTACACAATTATATTGGTCCTTCTCGTAAGGCCTTTGCAGAATCCCAAATAATTCTTGATATCCCGCCTCCGGCGGCCGCATTTTGATGGGGGCAAAATGTGAAAGCACTCGTGCACTTATTTTTAGGTGCATGTTAAAGAACCCCAAGTGGTTCAAATTTGCGGAGTTCCCAAGTAGGGCGTGCTTCATAATCAGATCGTGATTTTGGCACTAAAACCCCATAATATAATGAAAAATTTTTGATAACCCGCTACCATCCAAAATCCTGCAAGAATGTTTCGATGCAACTGTAACGACGTTTCGGACCGCGCTAAAAACTTAGTTTCAGATAGCGTAGGTATAGAGCAGACTCCTAGCAAATCCTTACGTGTGAAATATGAGCGGATGTGTCAAGGGATGATTCCAAAACATTCGTTTTTACACTGTAACTGAAAAACATGATACTCATTAAAGCTCGACGGAAATGATGCAGATCCCATAACATTGAGAACCAGAGCAGCGCTTCAGCATTAATTTCGCCATTGAGCGGCACCAGCGACGCGGGGAAATCTCGGAGGCTGTATGCTGAGATTTGCGTGATAGCCGCTAACCACCAGGTGCACGCATCGTCCAGGGCTATTGAAAGGATATTAATTAGAAAATTAGACAATTTACAGCCCTGCAGCTTTGCCAAGACTACTTCAATACTATATACTACTAATGTATAACCAATTAGGCCAAAGGGAAATTTCGTTGCAGCCGGCGTTTGAGAACTATGCAATGGCATGTTACAGCGTTTCCTTCATGTCGGTGCGCTAACAGGTGCACGAAGTTTATTTTACAATTACCGTCAGGCTTGTTCAAGAGTTAAGGGCTTATCGGTTTCGCTACTGACACAGACATTCCTGTGAATGTCAGAGGAATAGCCAGTCATGCTGGCTCTATATGTTCAGGCTATGGTTACAAAGAAAATAAACCTCCACCTGATTGAAAACGGCGCCTTTTAAATTTCGGAGCTTGCTGTAAGTTAGCTCGATCTTGAGAGCCCTCAGGAGAACTGCAAGTGGTTATCTTATCAAAGAACACATTGCATTCGGCGGTAATTATAAGAAGTTGTACAGCCACAGCATTTCTGGCGACCTTCACTAAGAAAAATAGTTTTATCTGTGAAGACTGAAGAGTTCTGAGTAAGCCATGCATGTATACGAAGGCTTTCAAACTTATAGGCAGTGAATTAGTCAGGTAGAGAGAGAAAGGAGAAAAATATCCCTCATCTGCGCTTGAAAATTCTCGCATCAGAGCGGAAGACAGCGGTGGCGCCGTGTGGAAGCAGCGTTTGGAAGCTCCGTGCGAGACATGTCTCAAAGTGCTATCAGAGGTGGCGCTACGAGTACGGCTGACCTAAGACTGATCCAGAGCACCGATTCACGGAGCCTCTGTGCACGACGTGCCTACAAGACTTGAGTGTGTTTGTGTGTACGAAGACTACGTGAGGAATGCGCCCTACAGTGGAGCCATAGTAGCATGCATGAAAATTACACCAATTCTGCTGGTACCTGATGAGTGCTGTCTGGACTAAATGCTTGTGGTAGCAGAAACCATGCAGCAAAGGTCGCTCGAAACAGTGTTATAGATTATCTATATAACAAAACTTTTGCACAGTAATGTTTCGCGAGACCGAGAGGTTATGAAAACTGCAGATTTTAACTAGCCAAGCTGCTTTCAAATAGTGCGTTTTGGTTGGATTATCCATGTTCAGAGCGCGAAGAAGAGTAACATTTTGGGCGATCGATGCTGTTTGCAGGCAACGATCGTCGACCGCGAAAAACTGCAGTTTCTGGATACGTAAGCGGACGCAACTTCAAGTTTAGGAGTGCCGTGTTGCAGTAATCGCAAAACAAAGCTCATGCTACAATTTGTCATCTCTATAGGCATGCATATCTCCACACACACACACACAAACACACACACACACACACACGCACACGCACACGCGCACGCACACACACACACACACACACGCTACTTTTCTGCCGCCAACCTCCAATCGTCTCTTACTAATCTCTATTGCGGACATAGACATTTGCTGTGTGCACGTGATGATGATGATTTATGCACATTTCCATTGAAACGGGCGGTCACAAATAGTCACCCAGCTTGCTTGAGTTGCTCAGGTATGTTATACATGCTTTTCATTCTAGCATTTCGGTAGACATCTCTTTATCTTCCTTCTCTTCCTAAAATGTTCTGTAACTACCTTGTACCGCTAACTGTTCCTGTAGCGTATCCGGTAGCATCAATCTCTTCCCTGCTTTTTTAGACCAATACTCTAAATGTTTCTTGCTTATCTTGACTGCCGGCTGGTTGGTATTTCCGTACACTTTAAATCTAAGTGCTTCTGGAAGGTGCACGTTACCTACGGGCCTCACAGGGTGAATCCTTTTGCATTACATTAGGATATGCCGAGTAGCCTCAGGATTCTTGATGCAGCACACACATGGCTCATCTAGTTGCGAATATTCTTCCGATATGTTTTTTTTTTCTTAGGCAACCAACTCGAGCCTTATATAGGAAGGCTTCTTGTTATCGTACAGACTTTCTCTTCTTTTCTTTTTTATTGAAATGAAAATAAAAGAAAGAGACGTAGTCACCTTATAATGGTGACGGCTACACCTTTTCTCATAGAAACAACAGTATAAAAAAAATATGTTGGAAAATGAAAAAAAAGAAGAAAAAAATCACTTAATAGGGTGAGAAAACCACGGCACAGTCCTGTACGCCTATTAACATCACAGTGTAAAAGTCAAATGCAAGTTGCGCCACAATTAGTTCGTAAACAGTCACAAACACACACAAACGGCTATGATGTAGACTTCGATGAGCTTATAAACAGATGAGCAATTACAGTGTTAAAATAATTCACGCACAACAACAAAATATGTATAACACGTAATATACAAATACTAATAATTACAAATAATACAAGAATGTTTTAGTGACATCGTGTGATTATTCAATGCAATACCTAGTATTTGTTGAGGATGCCTGTGTCTTCATAAAAACATTCAATTGCGTTCAATGCTTTTCGCTGAACTATCTTCGATGGCCATGGGCCCAGCAATTTTGCGAGTGAGAAAGGCCCGTGAGGACCGATGGAGTGTAGCTCTTGTTCTAGCTGCTGTCTTTGTATCTCGTATATGGGGCATTCGAGGAGTAGATGACGAACATCCTCATCGTCGTGGCCACAGGAGCAAGCCGGGAAAGGAGTCCGTTTGATGCGATGCAGGAAATGTTTGGTATATGCTGTCCCAAGGCGTAGTCGGTGAATTAGTGTCTCGGTACTTTTAGAAAGTTGTACATCCAGCTGGTACTCGAGGTGAGGGTCTACTTCGTAAAGTATTGAATCCTTAGTGTTTTCATTAAACTATGTTGACATACACAAGTCTTTCTTTAGTACCCTCAATATCCGTTTTGTGTCCATTGGTCATAAAGGGATGAGTTCAATTTCTGCCTGTTTATGGGCTGATTTTGCCAATGAATCTGCTAGTTTGTTGCTTGCTATACCAGCATGGCCCGGGACCCACTGTAATATCACTTCATGTTGCCTTTCATTAGCCTGAGTTAAACTGTTCAGTATTGCGTATGTTGTTTGTGCGTGTGGTTGGCTGACATCAATATTTTCAAGACATGCTAAAGCCGAAAGGAGTCCGTGCAAATCACCCACTTTGTTGGTGTCTCATATCTTTTGATAAAATGAGTGGCTTGGAGAATTGCCACTAATTCCGCTATTGTTGGTGACGACGTGTGTCCTAGTCGACAAGCGTACTCTACCTCTAAGGATGGCATAACATAAGCTGCAGTCGCACTTTCTTTGACTACAGAACCGTCCGTGTAGACGTGAATAGATTCCTAGTACTTGTCAAATAGGTGATGTAACGCTAATTGTTTTGCTGCTAATGTGGAAACATCGCTTTTATTTTTAAGGCCTTCGATTGACGTTTTTATTTTCGGCGCTTGCAGAAGCCATGGTGGGTAGCAGAGGTCGGAGTGCCAAAAAAGTGTTCATGGGAGTCGTGATTTATGCTCTTGAAACAAGGCGTGTAACTGTGCACCCGGACGGTTCTCCATCAGAGAGAGAAGGGGGTGTGCAGAATGGTGAGTAGAATTTCTAAAGAGATGTCGGCATGTTTCCAGGCTCCGAAACACCGTGAAATGCGGTTCCCGCGCTTCTGCAATAGTGCGGTGACTGGACGTAGCTTGTGGAACTCCTAGGCACACTCGTAAAGACCGAGCCTGTAATAGCTGCAGCCGATGGAGGGACGTCGCAGATAAATTGTGCAATATAGGGGCGGAGTAAGCAATTCTCTGACGCACAAGTGCTAAGTGGACGTGAAGCAGGGATGCAGTTGTTCCACCCCACTTCGTGCCTGCGATTCTGCGGAGAACATCTATAACACAACTAATTTGGTCCTCCAGGGCGGTCAAATGATGAGTCCATCGAAGCTGGTGGTCTAAAATCACGCCGAGAAAACGATGTTTCCGAACCAGCTCGATCACATGGCCATCTGTTGAAAGACCAAAATTTCTAACCTTTTTTCTTGTGAAAGGCAGAAGCGCTGATTTGGCATAAGATATATTCATGCCCCGTTCTCTTAAATAATCACCTATTGCTTTTACAGCTTCCTGCAACCGATGCTTGACAACTTCTAGAGACTTGTTCGATGTCCATATGCAAATGTCATCAGCATACATAGATATGTTTATGTCTGCTGGAAGTACTGCTGGTAAACCTGTTATTGCTGCATTGAAGAGAAGTGGACTTAATACACTTCCTTGTGGAACTCCTTTATTTATGGTGTATTCGTCGCTTTGGCCGTCATTTTTATTTATATACATATCTTTCTGTCTTTCAGGAAAAATACGGGGAATGCGGGAGATGGAAATTCAAGACGATGAGCAAAACGTGAACAAGGTGAATGCAGGAGCCAACGTTTCGACAAGTGGACTTGTCTTCTTCAAGGCCTTGAAGAAGACAAGTCCACTTGTCGAAAAGTTGGCTCCTGCATTCACCTTGTTCACGTTTTGCTTTCTGGCTTTCAGGAAGTTAGCGATCCATTTGAGGACTCAGCCATGCACTCCGAGAGTTGCGAGTCCAAGCAGAAAGTGAAGGAAACTAACCGAGTCAAAGGCCTTCTTAATATCGATAAACACAGCAATAGCAATGTTCCCACAGCTAATCTCGTGGTCAACAAACGTTACCAAGTCAAAGATGCAGTCCATTGTACATCTGCTTTTTCTGAAGGCAGCCATTTGATCTGGTAGACAACTGCTGGATTCTATCCTCCATTGGAGTCTAATATCGATCATCTTTTCCATCACTTTTGGAACACAGCTCGTTAAACTAACAGGACGGAAGGAGTCAAGAGACAGTGACGTTATGCCAGGTTTTAGCAATGGGACTACCTTAGCGATCCTCCAACTCATAGGAACATGTGCTTCCTCCCACATCTTGTTGAAGACGTGTAGGAGAGTAGACGTGCTTGTTGGGTCAAGGTTTTTCAAGGTACAATAAGAGATGTTGTCAGCACCAGTAGCTGTTCTTTGGCGTGTCTTCGATAGAGCGTGCTGCAGTTCTTTTAGAGAGAACAGAGTATCCAACTGGGTATCAGGTAAATTGCAAGCATTTTCAATCTGTTGCTGCAACGAAAAGATAGACTGATCTTCAATTGATACAGGATTTGCGAAATTTACTAGGGTTCCGCAGAACCTGTTTGCAATTTCGCGTTCAGATACGCCAAGTGCTGTAGCAAGGCTTTTGAAGGGACTACATTGTGATACCGGATGGCCAAGGGCGTTTATTAATCTCCAAATTTTCGGCAAGGGAGTGAAGGGGGTAAGTGACGTACAGAACTCGCGCCACCGTTGCTGTCCCAGTTTTTGCATGTCCCGGTTAGATTTTCTGTGTGCAGCTTGACTTTCTTGATATTCTTCAAGCCGTCCAGAACGACGAAACCAACGCTCTGCTCTCCCTCTAACGGCTCGGAGTCATTCATAGTCTGCGTCGACACTGTTTTGTCCCTCCAGAACAGTTGTGTATAAGCGTAGCCCTAGAGTAATTTCTTAGTACCGATGACATGAATGTGTCCAGGTCATTTACTTGGTTCAGTACCGCAGAATTATATTCTCGAAATGGTTGCCAATTAGTAAGTTTAGTTACTCTGGGAGATCTTGCCGGATGCATAAGGGGGTGCGCTATGAGAATTGGGTAGTGGTCACTACCCCGTGTCTCATAATCTGTGCACCATCTAATACCGCGCGTAAGGTCAGGGGAGGCTATAGTAATATCAAGACAACTAGCGTAATTGTAGCCTCTTAAGAAGGTAATCGATCCATCATTGAGCACAACAAGGCCAGATGAGTCTATAGCCTTTTCTAAAGACCTGCATCTTGCATCAGTGTGGCTACTGCCCCAGGTAACGTTATGAGCATTGAAGTCCCCGCAGAATAGGACTGGTCCTTGTATCCTTTGAAAGAAATGCATGAAAGTTGACTCAGTAATGCGCGATGCTGGTTGCATGTAAACGCAAACAATAGTCAAAAGCAGCTTTTTAAACTGAACTTTACAGGCAACGAACTCAGGCACATCAGAGTCCGAGGAGAAGAGAAGACAGGAAGGTAGATCACGTCTGACGCATAACATAGTTCGGCTAGGGTTCGGAGTTCGTGAAGATGAGTAAATTACGTAGTTCGAAAGATGGAAATTACGGTCTACATCGGCTTTGTTAAGACACACAACGGGGAAACTGCATTGCGAAACAAGCTTCCTGAAGTCTGCACTCTTAGATCGAATGCCGTTTGCGTTCCATTGAAATACGGTTGTGTTTCGAAAACAGTTATCCATCCGGAGAGCCATTATGCTATGTTGTAAGCTACTTTTGTAGTACCAGTGGCTCTAACAAAAGAACTGCGCTCACCTCTGGAAGGTTGTTTGCCATAGGAAATGCCCGCAGAATTGCTTTCAACGCAACAAAGAGCATAGACACCACCATATGCTGCTGAGGTGGTTCCGCTTCACGTGAGACATGCGCAGGTGCTTGTGTTTTCAAAGGGAAGAATGCCTGCTGAGACTCACGTTGGCGGTCGACAGCACTTGGCGACGTCTTTCCTTGGCTCTCTTTCCTGCTTGGTTTGCCGTTCATCTCCTGTAAACCACTAGCCACCATCCCATACGTTTTCTTGCGCTCTGCTATTTGTGACGGAGGAGCTGCTTTCACTGGGTTGACAGCATCTAAGTTCGGTGGAGGCGAGCCTTGCTTCGGGGTCCGACCATGTAATATTTCTTGTCGCCTGAGTAATGAAGCCGTTGATGCTTGCGACATCTAGCGTATGAAGCTGTGTGGTCTCCGTTGCAGTTGGCGCACTTGGGTTGATTTCTAGAGGTGCAGGCTTTATAATCATGCACTCCGGCGCAGATCTTGCATCGCAATTGGCCATGGCAGGACTTAGCAACGTGGCCAAATCGCTGGCAATTGTAGTACCGAGTTGCAGGTTCTAAATATCCTTCGACTGGATGACTCGTGAATCCAAGTAGGACGCGTGTTGGCAATGGTTTGTCAGGCAAGAATTCTAGGATGACGCTCCGAAGTGCATGTGCTTGCACTGTTCCATCTTCTCGCCGGAGCCATCTGGTCTGCCTCTTAACGGAGATGACGCCGCTATCTTGTCGGTACTCAAGTAGTTGGTCTTCAGTGTATTGAATTGGAACATGTCTTATTTTCCCTAGATTTTTCGTGTACGATGGTGGCACGTATGGTTCCACTGCAAGGCCAGCAACATGAGTTAACTCAAGTAGTCTCGTAGAGGCAGCGAGAGAAGACACATTGACGGAAAAGTTACCTTTCCTCGTTACACGAAATGATTGCACCTTCTCTTTTGCCGTGGTAATAATCTCACTGGCCAACTTGTTTGGATTCACTTTACAAAACGACGCTTCCGGGTCGGTGAGCTTGAAAATCACTGGTATTCCCGCTTGGCGTGATTTCTCGTACATCGCCGTGGTGAAAGATCTGTCTTCCGCTTCCATGTCGGTGGTTTCAACTATTGTGGCATCGCTGTACGGCTCATGATCGTCACTACGTGCCCTCTTGGGAGAGTTCGCCTCGAGGTCAGCATCCGTTGTCGCACTTGGGTTGACGTGGTCACTGCCAGCCGGTTGCACAGCGGGCGCTTGTTGTTCCGCAGTAGCATTCATCTCTCCACTTGCATCGGGCAAGCGCTGGGAAGAACGGAGTCCCTTCTTTTCCAATTCCTTCGGCTGCCGTGGGAGTCTCTGGTACGGCTTGGAGGCCAAAAAGTCCCCCCGCCTAGTGAGGCGGGAAGTCGTCGACCGAATTTTGGCTATTGAGTGCTGAGATCAAGCGAGGAAATTCACAAATTAAGACTCTTCTAATTCTTTTATTCATATGCTTGTAAATCTTGATGACTTTTTTTTGTTTTCCTTCTTTGCATTCAATTCACTGTCTTTGTTTCTCTTACTTTCTTTGTGCTGACTTCTGGTTGTCTATTTACACTTTGAATTATCCTGTACTTAGGTGCCAACTTTACTGACCCCTTTCTCCATTCTGCGTCAACGTACAGATACTTGTACACTTAAGCCGCCCGTTAATTTTGACGCATGTTCCTGACTCCTTCTTCAAAACAAATTTTTCTCTGCGCTTCTCTGACTTCATGCGAGACCCGTCTCATGTCACCCTGCACTGCCTCATTTGTTGTTTTACCGTGGACACGTCCAGCCCCACAAGACACCCGACTCGAAGCAGAGAATCGCATTTGCGAACGTGTTTTCACGTGTTTAGAAAAAGCCTATTTCAAGAAGAGACCATACGAACACTGAGCCACAATCCCGGCACAGTTCCACCAGGACGATAGCATATACGAGGTATGAAGCATTGTATACACGGCACGTTTTCAAATTAATGTCCGAGTCCTCACTCACGAATTTATAACCACATAGACACACGGAAACTCAGAGTTACACGCAAACTAATTGTCACGTATATAAAAGGATGTTCAATATATACAGTGTACACAACCATTATGTACAATGACGATGCGACAGAAACACCTTACGTAATTTTGCAGTGATGCTGTGACATGTGCATATACAATAATGATCATGTATACCAGAGCACACAAACACAGGAGTCACGCGCACCTACATTCTTTGCACATTCAATGAATACTTTTGATGGCCTGGCTACAAGAACCAAGCTGGTCGAAAATTAAGCCACACGCGTACATCAGCCGCCAACAGGAAACGGCGTGACCACTGCGAAAGGAACACCTCTTTCCCAGGGAAGAACAACTCCCCTGACAGAAACGACAGTAGCTCAGACTATATCCTCTACAGAAGTGGAAACAGAGTGCGGCGATGATGTCCAGCGGCAACTGCCTCGCACCGGTTACGCCATAGACAAAAGGAGCGCGCAGCAATTAAAAGTCGCGCGAAGCGGCCACGTGAGCAGCAACCAGGTGTAATAAAGCGGTTAACTCCCTGGCCATGGAAACCAGCATGCACGGCCCTCCAAAATACCCTAGCAAGGACGCATTGTAGCAGCACATGTTTACTGGATACTTGAAGGGGGCAATTGGGACACAGCGAAGATGGGACTATGCCCCACCGCTCTAGCCTGTCACGCGTTTGGAGCACTTGCCACCCTAGACGCCACATGAAGTCGCGTAGGTGGCCTGGCAGAAATGACTCCGTTATCGCACCCCATGACACATTATTACAACGTGCGCTGCATGCTGAGGAAACTAGAGGAAGCAGTAAGGCTGACATTGTATCTACAACACGGTTTTCGAGAACGTCCACATAAGGACGTACCTGTTCAACGTGGCGATAAAATGCCTCGGCCGTAGAGGAAAATTGCAGGTGCGTTTAACACTTGTGGTCCTCGATTTAAGTGCACACCCGGCAACATGTAAACAAATTCTTGTGCCAAGGAAATAGCAGGTGAGTTCACGCGCGGGAAAATGATCACGCTGTAACAGGCGAAGCTGAAATCGCAGAGCAAGCAGCCGACAGCGGACAGAACAGAATGGGAACGCGAACCCACCGCGATATCGTGGCTGCCCAAGCTCGGCGCGACAAACCAGTTCTGTACTGCCCGACAAGAAGAAGGAACCAAGAAGGTACTGCAAGGACCTAGCAACCCGTAAAGGTGTCTGTACAACGTGACAAACGCACCACAATCGGTCGCAAAATACAGATTGTACTAAGTACCTTCTTTACAACAGGGGTAAATCAGACCCTTGAAAATCCTGAATATTTCGCCTTAGATCGCCTTACATTGAGAGCCACACAGAGTCAGATATGCTATCATAAGTGTAATTAAGCCCTAAAATACGAAAAGAATCGCTCTCTTGAAGAGAAGAAAGTGGACTTAGGTGTGTCTGGGGTGAACCAATGAACAAATAACGACATTTTGAAAATTTTAGCGCAGCACCTGGAATATTTCCGTCATCGTTGTCGTCGTCGTCGTCGTCGTCCTCATCATCATCGTCATCGTCGTCATCATCATCATCATCATCATCATCATCATCGTCAGTCTATTTTATGTCCACTGCAGGACGAAGGCCTCTCCCTGCGATCTCCAATTACCCTTGTCCTGCGCCAACCGATTCCTACTTTAGCGACCGCGAATTTCGTCGCCCCACCTAGTCTTCTGCCCTCCTCGACTGCACTTCCTTTCTCTTGGTATCCATTCTGTAACCCTCATGGGCCAACGGTTATCTAAACTATGCATTACATGACCTGCCCAGCTCCATTTATTTCGCTTAATGTGAATTAGAATATCGGCTATGCCCATTTGCTGTCTGACCCAAACCGCTCTATTTCTGTCTCTTAACGTTATGCCTAGCAATATTCGTTCCATCGCTCTTTGCGCTGTCCTTAACTTGTTCTCGAGCTTCTTTGTCAGTCTCCAAGTCTTTGCCCCATATATCAGCACCGGTAAAATGCACTGATTGTACACCTTCCCATTCAATGGCAACGGTAAGCTTCCGGTCAGCAGCTGACAATGTCTGCCGTATGCGATCCAACATATTCTTATTCTTCCATGAATTTCCTCCTCATTATAATGGTTCCTTGTGATTTTTTAAATGACCTTGGTAAACGCACTCCTTCACATACTCTAAAGGCTGACTGGCGATCCTGAACTCTTGTGCCCTTGCTTGGATATTCATCATTATCTTTGTCTTCTGCATATTAATCTTCAAGCCCACTTTTACACGTTCTCTGTTGAGGTCCTCAATCATTTGTTGTAACTCGTCTGCACTGTTGATGAATAGACACAATGTCATTGGCAAACCGAAGCTTGTTGAGATATTCACCATCGAGCCTTCCATCACCATCCTAAGCCTTCCCAGTTTGATAGCTTCAATACTTCTTCCAAGCACGCAGTGAATAGCATTGAGAGATTGTGTCTCCTTGTCTGAAATTTTTCTTTGTAGGTATCTTCCTTCTTGCCTGGTGTAGAATTAAGGCAGCTGTACAATCTCTGCAGATATTTTCAAAGATATTTACGTAACCAGTCTGTACTCCTTGATTACGCAATGCCTCTATGAGTTCTGGTATCTCTACTGAATCAAATGCCTTTTCGTAATCCGTGAAAACCATATAGAGAGGCTGATTGTACTCTGCGGATTTCTCGGTTACCTGCTGGATGACATAGATGCGATCCATTATAGAGTATCCCATCCTGAAGCCTTCCTGCTGCCTTGGTTGACTAAAGTCCACTGTTGCTTTTATTCTATTACAGATTATGTTGGAGAATATTTTATATAATACTGGGACTAAGCTAATGGGCCTATAACTTTTCAATTCTTTAACGTCTCCCTTTTTGTGCATTAGTATAATGTCTGCATTCTTCCAGTGTTCTGGGACCATTGCAGTCGAGAGACACTTCATATAGAAAGCCGCCAGTTTTCCAACCATTATGTCTCCTCCATCTTTGATTAAATAGATGGTTATTCCATCTTTTCCTGCCGCTCTTCTTCGTTTCATGTCTTGCAAGGCCCTTCTGATCTCATCGCTAGTTATAGGAGGAGTTTCTGTATCTTGTTCATTACCGTTTCGAATATAATTCGCCTGCCGTTTTCACTTTTTGCTATACCTTCGAGATTGTTGATGATATTACCCTGCTTATCTTTCAGCGCATACATCTTGGTTTGTCCTATGCCAAGTTTAATTCTCGCTGATCTTAGGCTGCATCCATTTTTTACGGCTTCAGTCTCTCATGTTATCTGTTCGAATATCACTAATTTTCACTTGTTGATGAGGTTTGACAGTTCCGCGAATTCTATCTTATCTCTTGATTTGGTCACTTTCATCCTTTGTCGCTTCTTTATTAGGCCCTTTCTTTGTTACCTAGGAGAGCTTTCCTATTGGTTGCCTTTGTGCCTTGCCTCCCACTTCAATTGTTGCTTCTGAAGTCAGCCTAGTTACGGTTTGATTCATTACCTCTATGATCTTCATCTCTATGTTCTAAGGCTGCATATTTGTTTGCAAGTGCCAGCCTGAATTTGTCTGCTTTTACCCTTACTGCCTCAAGGTTGACCTGTTTCTTTTTGACAAATGTTACTCTTTCTCATTTCAAATTGAGGTGACTCCTAGCCCTCGCTAACCTATGATCACTGTACTTTACGCTACCTATACTGCACTATACTGGGATCGGCAGAAAGTATGAAAGCAATTTCATTTCTTGTTTCCCCATTAGGGTTTTTACAGGTCCACTTTCTGTTGCTAGGCTTCCTGAAAAAGGTGTTCATTATTCGCAGCTTATTTCTTTCTGACAATTCTACCAGCATCTCTACTCTAGCATTCCTAGAATCGACGCCGTAGTTGCCAATTGCTTGTTCATCAGCCTGCTTTCCCCCCACTTTTGCATTGAAGTCGCCCATTACTACAGTATACTGAGTTTGCACTTTTCTCTTCGTTAATTCAACATCTTCACGAAAGTGATATACTTCATCATCATCGTGACTGGATGTTGGAGCGTAGGCTTGTACTACCTTTAATCCACACCTCTTGTTAAGTTGTTAAGTTCGATTACGACTTCTGCTACCCTTTTATTAATGCTGTAGAATTCGTCAATGTTACCCGCTATGTTCTTATGGATTAGGAATCCTACCCCGTATTGCTTCTTATGTGGGAGACCTCTATAGCAGAGGACATGGCCGTTAGTCAGCACTGTATAAGCCTCACCAGTTCTTCTAATACAGCTAAGGCCAATGATATCCCAAACAATGTCTGATAGTTTATCAGATAGTCCTGCTAAGTTAGCCTCACTCGACAGACTTCGGCAGGTAAATGTTGCTATGGTCAGTTTCCATTGGCCACCTGTCCGGGTCCAGAGATCCTTAGCACCCTCTGCTGCGTTACAGGTCTGACCGCCGCCTTGGTCAGGTGCTCCGCAGTAGGTGGGGACAGAGCGCCATGGGTTAATTGTAGGAATCATGAGGGAGGAAGTGGCCGAATACTGCACTAGGGAGGCAAATTCCTGTTCTGGTGAGGGAGTGTCCTTGCTGAAGCGTACTGGAGGCTCCTAATGGGGTTGTACCTGGATTAGCATAGCCCACTCGCTCTCGGCATCTTTTGCCCATGTTAGGCGTCACTCCAAGTCTGCAAATGTAATGCACTGGAGGAGGTCAAGTTCAAGCTCACCATCGTTAGATAAAAAAAAAATTCATAGAACTTCCGACTGCAAGCAACCGAGCATTCGACATAGCTCAGTCAGATAATCCCGCAGGCGGCGAGGCTACCTTATCGCTGAAAAGTACAGCCCAGAGGGCATTACATGCCTAAGAGATCCGTTGATTTATCCTCCATCGGTGGGTTTCACGATATAGTGTCAATTCTCAGTGGTCCTAACATCGTGGTTCCGAAATCTTACTCACGCATGCGGCGATGAACGCGGCTCCATATACACAATGTACACAATATATTTTGGGCGGATTGAACAGCACTTAAATGTAGTGTGAAAAAAAGAAAGAAAATCAGGAGAAAAAAAAAAGGGCTTTCAGTGCTTACTGCGAATTGACTATTCGCGTATGGATGGAGGTACACCAAACAGCTCACAGTCTGGGCTGCGTGCCTCAGTCATCGGAGAAGTCTTTCCGAACGAGACGGAACTGATACTGAAGCGCTCCCGAAGGCTGAGGCGTCACATGAGAGAAGGGTGCATTGGCAGATACTTTCGCTCAAAGGTAAGATCCTCATAGTGGCGAGACGGGCCGCCAAACAATATGGTTCTGAGCCGCGCGTAAAAAAGGCGACCTTGGAAGTGGCCTTGCCCTATGGTTGGAAAGCACTTGTACGACGCTTCCTTTAAGCTATAGTGTTTGCGTCTGCGATCAGTCAGACATTCAGAATCAGAATCAGAATCAGAATCAGAATCAAATTTTATTACTGCATACGAAGTTATTACAACATGTAATATACAAGAGGAGGTCCCGGAGTCGGAGACTGAATTGGGACCTCCTGTACATGATATAAACGAAAGGAAACGTAAACCTAGTTAACGCACCAACAGTAATAAATACAACTATAAGACAAATTAGAAAGGCAGCAATTATAAAAACAGTAGAACACTAATTAAATCAATTAAGTAACATATGGAAACATGAACAAATTGAAAAGAAAATGGGCTTGTTTAAACAGTTTTATATGAGATTAATAAGCATGATATAAACTTGAGTATGAACCAATGAAAATGCAAACGCATGCATTATGCGGCATATACAAAAAAAAATTTTAAGTAAGGCTCGGTTGGTTCAAAAGGAACTTTTTGAATTCTGTAATAAATGAATGCAGTGTCATTAATTTTAAAACAAATGGTAACGAGTTCCATAATAAAAAAGTGCTGAAATGAACAGATTGCTTGCCGTAGTTGGTTCGTACTTTAGGCAAGATAAGATTTTTCTTAAGAGCAAATCTAGTGCTGTTAGTTTTGTCTAGGAAAGAAGACGGAATGAAAGAAATGGGGAATCGATTGTTGATATGTTTATATAACCAGATACCTAGATTATATTTAATTATGTCGGATACTGTAAGGATATTATTGGCTTGTAATAATTGTTGGCGTTGGTGTAGTATGAGCTAAAAGTTAATATTTTGATTGCTCTATCCTGGACGATTTGTAGTGGCGCAAGATGAGTACTGTATGCATTACCCCATGAAATTATACAGTAGTTAATATGTGAATGAATGAATGCATAATACAATGATAACAGAACAGAATGCGAAAAAAAGGGACGAGCTCGAATGAGGATGCGTATACCATAGGACATCTTTTCTTTTTAACGTTTGAAATGTGGTGATGAAATTTTAAGTTTCTATGTAGTCTGATGCCCAAATACATGCAATCATCACTAGCGTGGAACGAGTACTGTGGCAGGCAAATGGAAGGAAGAGGCACTAATGACCGTTGATGTGAAGTAAAGACAATGAACTTAGTTTTAGCTGAATTAAATTGTAATCTGATTAATTTACACCAGTGTATTATGTTGAGAAGGACCGCATTAAGTTTATCTACTAGGCGATTCATGCTTTTATCCAAGTTAAATATTGTAGTATCATCAGCATACAGCAAACAGTTACACTGCGTGATGAAATTAGGTAGACCGTTAATATAAATTGAAAACGAAAGTGGGCCCAAAATGGACCCTTGTGGTTCCCTTATATAAGTCATTATTTACTTTGAGTAAGTTCTGGAAACACTGACCCCCTGGTTTCTATTATGGAGGTAACTACGGATTAGTAGCAAGGCAGGACCAGATATTCCCATTGCTTCTAAATTTAGAAAAAGTGTCTGGTGATTTATAGTGTCAAAGGCTTTAATTAGGTCAAGAAAAATAGAGCCGGCATAGCTGCCATCATCAATTTAAGATAATCTGTGAGAAATATTATAGCGAGATCTGCAGAATATCTTGATCTAAAACTGAACTGATAACGCGTAAGAATATTAAATTTGTTAAAATAATTTGTTAGGCGTTTCTCAGTTAGTTTCTCGATTATCTTGCTAATAAATTGCAGCACACAGATGGGTCGGTAGTTCGTTAATGATGAACGATGTCCCTTCTTAAATACTGGGGTAACTTTGGCACGCTTTAGTTCACGAGGAAACGTTCCTGTTTTAAATATTAAATTAATAACATCCCCAAGAATATTAGATATTGAACAAGCAATTAATATTATATGACATGGCATAATATCGTCAAGACCGGGACTTGTGACTTTTAGATTATTGATTACAGAGATGACTTCATCAGGAGTAGTAGGAAACAAGCATACTTGTTTGTACACTTCGCGCGGGGAAGCTTTTGACGTCCCTTTTGCCACTGCACTTGTAATACTTGCAATTTAGCAGTTGTGAATACATGCTCGCAATCTACAGGAGTACAAAAGGTAACCCGCGAAACGAATATAGGTGCAAAAGTAGAAGAAATAAATGGACGCAAACAACCACCATTTTTTACTTGATGAATATCTGTATTTGAACTTTGCACCTGTTGTCTCTGCGTTATTTTTTTTATTGTTTGTGTGATACTGCAAACCTTCTCATCACTTTTTTCTCTTCCTATCGCGCGACAACAAATTTTATTTTTGGAGGGGGGGGGGGGGGGGCGGCTCCATTTGGAAAGTCAGAGCAAGGCATGTCAGGAGAGTCAGTCGAAGTCAATTTCGTCTATCTCAAGTGTCAGAAAACATGCTTGAATTATCCGCGGTATACGGATTTTGCAGATAGTGGCAGGTGGTACGACATAGTATTTCTCAGTGGTTCTAACATCGTGGTTTCGTAGTCTCCCGTACGCATGCCGCCATGAACGCGACTAGATGCACGATGTATTTTCGGCGACCTTGAACAGCACTTAAATGTAGTGTGAAATAAAAAGAAAGGAAAGAAAAGAAAACAAAAGAATATTTAGTGAAAGGTCGAAGGCTACGGGATAAGATATCTTCATCCCTGAGGTACAATGTGAAGTCATCGGCGAAGGTCGTCACCTTCACAACACCGCTACCGGGCAGTGGGAGACCGCGCACGTAAATGCTCGAGGCTGAGCACAAACAGTACTGGGGATAGAGGGCACCCTTGACGAACACCACGAGTGACGGGAAGTGGTGCACTTTCAGTGCTTCTGGCCACGGACAGCACGCGCTTTATCAGCGTGAAAACGCTTTATTAGCAAGCAAGTGGCGAGCGCAGCGTTTTAAAGAAAGGTAACACAAGCAAAACAGATGACGATTACTGTTGTCGGACAAAGATACGACCCAAAGTGCGCAAACTCTGAATGGGCCGGTGAGCGAGATTCCTTCAGTGAACACTTCCAATTTTTTTTTTTTAATTGCCTATGGCAGATAGCAAAATTCTAGTGCATGAGCTCATCTACTGGAAGAGGCGGGCATTACCTGCACAAAAAAATTGAAATACATAATCGATTAACTAACAAAAATTTACTAATTAAGTTTTTTTAACTACTTACCTTATTGCACATATTGCAATTTAATAATTCTTGCGGGTATGACTGCAAGGCATATTCACTTGAAAAATAATTGTGTATGACACTATTCACGAGATATGCGCTTTCTTTCTTTCTTACTTTCTTCAAATAACGTCGTTTTATACATTGAAGTACAAAAGCAACTGAAACGCCAATGCATTTGTCCGCAAAGTTCAGGAATTGAATATCTCGAAACTGGTGTTATCTTCAGAATTTGTGCCAAGTGGATCCACCTTGCGAACTCCTCCACTAGAACTTGTAAACTACAATATGTGCCATAAAGTAAGTAGTCAAAAACATAATTCGTGAATTTTAGTCAGTTAGTTGATTATACATTTCATTTTTTTGTGCAAATAAATGTCCGCCTCCTCGAGTATAAACTAGGTCATGGACTAGAATTGTGGTATCTGCGACAGGCAATCTCTGACAAAAAATTGAAAGTTTGCTGAAACACTCGGTATTTACGCACTGAATACTTCTTTAACATAATTATATCGAGGAAGTGATTGCTACAAATTTGCACTCTGATTAAAAGCTTTCACTCATACGGAACCACACGGTGACGTGGAAGCTGACGTCGACGGCACAAATCCGCCTGGAGTGTTCATATAATTCCTATCGGAATAAAACTCAGCTGCTCTCCAAAGTAAAATCATACAAACAAATTGCTGCACACGCAGTGCCAAGCAAGACAACAAAGCACAATACTTGCTTGACAAAAGACAGCGCAACCGAAAACAGTGACAAACACTCGACTGCCCAAACGAGCACAATTACGGAATTATGCACAGCCCGGTTTCACACGGCAGCCTTGGCCACACGCTTGGTAATGTGACTGATGTGACGACGGTATCGTATTACCACCTTGCGTAAAGTTGGATCGTGTTGATGGGTTGTTGAAGCGCTGCGGTGTGAGCGCTTGGTATACGCGTCGTGCGTGTCGAGCGCGTTGCGCGCTTCTGTTTATCGACTATGACTCATGTCGCGCAGAATCAGACGCGGCCCTGTCTTCCGTTGTTCTTCCGCGCGTTTGCTCGATATATCACTCGGTCTCAAACAAGATCAGTGAGCTGGGAGTTTCCACTGAGCATTTCACAGGCCTTTCATGTCGGACGCGGTCAGTGCCACATCATTGTGGCTAGACGATCGGCGGGTTTGAGCAGGAGCGATTACGCCAAGCTATTCGCCTAAGCGTGCCGAGCCCATAACGTTGAGTCACATGAATATTACAGCGAATAGCTTACTGTCTCCAGCTGTTTCTATGGTTGACAAGAGGTCAGTGGTCGGTCGTAATACAGTTTATGTGCAAGGAAGTCGTTCTTTCGTTCTTTTGCTCACTTGCCAACTATATTTCGCTCGCTCTCTCTCGTTCTTTCGTTTGCTCGCCCATTCGGGCCATTCGCCTGTACTGACATTCATCGACGGTGGTTTCTGCACATTGTTTTAAAGCGAAAGCTTTACTGGACGCGACCTTGCGACTTCGCCGTGGCCGTGCTCATAGGAGGCACATGACGTCACACGCGTTCCTCATCGTTGCGTTAGCCTCCGCTCGCTTCGCCAGCTGCGTCGCATGTCTGATAACACGTCGGAGGATTGAAAAGGAGATCTCGCGTGCGCCGTAACCACAGTTGAGGCGGCAGTATGGACGGCGACAATTCTGATAAGCAGGAGGAGGCCTGGAATCGACATCAAACGAGATGAAGAAGAAACGAATCGCCGAGGAAACAGACGAACAGCGCGCCGAACGACCTGGCTAAACGCCGCAACATAGCTAGAGAACCAGACTAACCTGGACTTGCAATCAAGATTAACCAAGGCTAACCATGCTATGCCTTAGCTTTCGCTACGTATATCCCGGCATAGCCGAGCTAAACCACTGCCAATTTTTTTGTATACATTGTGCTCACAGTAGAAAATTCACCGCAACACTTTCTGCAGAGCACCTTTCCTTGTAACGGCTGTACCGATATATTCCTTCGGTGCCATTGATAGTGATGTTCGCTCTTGAACTCGGTATCTTTATTTATGCGTAATATAGGAAAATCCTTATATATACACCACATAAGAATGCTTACAAATTGGAGCAGGATAACAATTAACTTGTCGGTAAAATAATTCTCATTGTGTAAGAAACTGAAAACAAAACGTGTGAAAAGTAACTAGGTCGTGCACAGCGCTCAGTGTGTAGCAGCTCTTCGAATTTTGCTGCGTATCCTTCAGTAGCTACGTGCTTATGGCAAGGGGTTCCATTCGATGATAGTCCGTAGTATATATGAATCAATTTGCAAAATGATGGGAGTGAGATATCGGTCCTTTCATATTTGCACCGGTGGTTACGACAAAACAATTCCTGCAGGGGACTGGAAGAAATCAACAGAAACAATTGAATGATAATAACGTTTATGAAAAAGCGACAGTTATTCAAACAGAGAATGCGCTGTCAGAATCAGCACTAACACCCGCATGGTCTACTGACTGGCAGCGCTCCTCCGGAGTCGATGTGGAGCCGTTGTCCGCGTCAAAAAGAGCGACTTCAATGTTACTGCGCTCGCGCACCATTTCTTCGTGCCTGTTGCAGTGTCAACTTCATTTGCAATCGTTCGTCTCTTCTGACGTGAGGTCAACACCACAAAAGGCTTCTTTTTCCTAGCCAAACTCATGCTAATGCAGGGCGAATCCAGCAGCAATTGACGCGATGAGTGCCGCTTGATAAATGGAGAATTCTCCCGCCAAGAACGGCGCCGTCGAAAACCCAGCATGCTAACTGAACAGACATGGTCACTCTTATGAAAACGTTTTCGAAGCGTATTCACCTATCGTTTTTAAGTTAGCTTGCTTGCGACCTTTTGAATGCGTCGAGTTTCGTCAAAAATCTCTTAGAAACGTTGATTCCATTAATACCACGTTTTGAAGACTTTATGTGCTACCTGGCCTAGTGTTTTTCCGCCCATGCAGGAACTCTGGCAGACCATGATTTGAGGACATCGCCACTGAGAATTTCGCGACACCACATTTCGGGAAATACTGCCCGTTAAAGTCGGCATATAGTGAAAGGCGGCGGAGGAAACAACGATGTGCAAGGAGCATTTAAACATCACATGAGTACTGTATTCTTACGTACTTCTCGATGAATAAATGAGCTATTCCCAGCGTTGCTGATCGAATAACTAATTTGATTTATCGTTGCTCATTTACAGGCTCCGCATGTCGGAGGGACAATTCGATTCATTGTCGCCCACAAATGCAGCCTCCCTATCACTGTGCGACAATGCACTCGCTGATTGCGCTTGGCGGAGCTCCAACATGATACCGGCGGACACAGTTGTTCAAATAAGGAGCGACCACACATAACGGCCATGCAAGCGTCTCTGGTTTCAAACCGACGCGCGCGTACGCGAAAGAGCGCACTACAGCAAACATCGAGGAGAAGGGAAAGACGATAACGCCTCTCGCTCACGGGCTGTGTTGTGTGTGCTTTTCGCAGCGGTGCGAGCCATACGTCGGGTGAGAGAGAGAGAGAGAGAGAGAGACAGAGAGAGCGAAGGAAGTCAGCGGAGTGCCGTGTGTATTCCTGGAAGAGCGCCATAGGATTCGTCCCTCGCCTTTGTGCGCGTCCACCCCCAACCACGCGCTTGGGAGGCAGTCGCCTGGCAAAGGAGAACGCCACTGAAACCTGTCAAACTACTGCTGCTGAAAACGCGCGCCGAATCGCCGCCGGCGTTGTGTGCTCCTGTTGTAGCGGCGTTGCGCCGACGTTGTGTGAAGTGAAAGCCGCAGCCCGCGATCCTGCTGCAATGAGCTTCCTGAAACACTTCGATCCGACGAAGATTCCTCGAACAAGGGTGAGTTATTGCAGTGCTACCACTGCCGGATTGGATGCGACGTTGTACTTCGTGTGTTTCCGGGTGCTTTACGATATTTCCGAACGCACATATCGCCACGCATAACCGAATTCAGATGACACCTGCGAGCTGTCCGATTTCGAGGCATGTTGGTTTCATAGCATGTGCATCCATTCGGAGAACACAGTGCTGCCTGCCTTCCAGGCGTCCTAGGCAATCGCGAAGTTTTGCGTTTGTTGAGCAACAAAAGCATCTAGTTCAGTTTATCTGCGATTTCGAACATTCTGTCTGCGCACGTTCAGCGAAACTCGGGTTGAGCGGTGTGACATTCGGCCAATGTTGCCTGTGCTTTTCATTGTCATGGCTTTACGTAATCGTAGAGTCGTAGTGGACGATAAGGCAGTCGCACTCTTTCCACAGTGCAAGCACCACCAGTGTGCGCCCCTCCTATACGACAACATCGTTCATTTTTGCTCTTCTGTGGTACTGCTACTGAATGTGATCTTATTTGTTTATAGACCTCTGAACTAACCAGTTGTTAAGTCTAAGGAAATATCTAGATTTTGGCGCAGGACACGTGTTTTCGGGGATTCATAGCTTAACGCAATCTAAGCGACCCGCTCTTTCAGTTCCTGTCTACCTTGCAGCGCGGCATATGAAAATTTATGTACAGGGTCGGGTGAACACGGCTCAGTGGGGCATCGCTCCGCGGAGCGCCAGTGCGTCCGGTCGCATCGTCTGGTACAGCGCTGGAGCTCTAGCTGTGCTACGAGTACACTTCACCAAACGCCGGACCGTTTGCCGACCAACGCCAGGTGGTCGACAGATGCGACTTCCCGCGACACGTGGGTCACAATGACCGACACCGCTTCGGCGATTTTACATAAAGTATGGCAAAACAGATGAGTTGTATCTTTTTATTGGGTATAGAAAGATGAGAATGACCCTCATCACTTCGAAGAAAAAAAGAAAGTGAAGTCGCTTATGCGCTGAGAAGCTTGTTTCTGTTCATGCATATTGGCCCCGCAGGCTGTTCGCAAACTGTAGAGAAAAACGACCGAAAAATGCCTCAGTGAGAGATACGCACTTTCCCGCGAAGCCACCTCGGTCGCCTGCGTTTGATGAAGTGTACTCGCAACAGAGCTAGAGCGGCGCGCTTTAGCGCTGTAGCAAACGACGCTTCTAGCCACCACAGACGACGCGACGCACCTCCACTAGGACCCTGTGCGCCTGCGCCGCTTCGCTTCGATGCGCGGCCGCGCCGGACGCATTGGCGCTCCGCGGAGCGATGCCACGCTGAGCCGTGTTCGCCCCAAAAGAGCGGACGACCCTGTACATCATTCTCGTTAAGATACCCTACTCTTTTACGCTTGGTGTCAAACCTAAGATAGTGAAATATTTCATGTGCAGTGCAATTTAGAGGGCAAGGGTTCTTAGAATAAACGGCGCTATTTCGGAGACGTCGAACAAATATGCACAAAGAATCCTGCAGCTTTATTCGTACAGAATGAAAATCAGAACAACAGGTCCGGGCTATTCAATATCTGATTTGAACTATTTGGCCGTTAGTGTTGAGACTTGCGAGCGTTGCAGGAACAATGGAAATGACCAGAGAAACGTGTGCAAGTATATAGCACATGGTTGGTGGATAGTTTTAGCCAACGCGACCGGCGCTGTCACTACGTCTCTTGCTGCCTGGCGATTCATCTGGCGGTGTTACGTTACTCGATCCGCAGAATTATTTGCCGTTGATGGAGCGCTCTCACGATAGGTGCATGTTGCCGTGAAACACTTCTGAACCACGTGCCTTCCCGTCGCTTAGAAATCAGAAATCTAAACTGAAGCTCCTAGGTTTCTGTAGCTCGCACGTGGTCAGGCTTGAGCACCACGGGTGAGCTTAGGAGTCTAGAAAAGTTATACAAAAGCAATCTGACGCGTTTGTGCGATTCTGAACGCGAAGGGAGGGCTTCAGTCGTCTTGAGAGCCGCGTTTCCGCCTGCACAGCAATTTCGAAAGGGTCAGAATTCTTCAAGCGTTCCATGTTTGCTTGCTTAATCGTTGTGCAATAATGCTGAGATTTGGACTACTTGTTACATATTCATACCAGGCGCAATGACGTGAAATATATGGGGACACAAGAGACTTAGAATGTTCTCCATAAGTGTACGTGGTGCTTCTAGTGTAGTTCTTAAAAACTATCCGTGTTGAAGAACGTGCGTAGAACCGGGGACATGTGTCGCCCTTCCGTGCTTCGTGAGGAATGGCGGTTTGCATCCACAAAGACACGCGACAGCGCGCGTTCACTGGGCTAACTTGCAGACGCCCTGTTAGACGCTGCTTCGTGCTTTGTTATAGAGAGTGTTTCAAAATGCTTCGATATCTACAAACGTAATTGTAAATAGCGTTTTGACGCGTACGAGCCATGCGGCACCGTCTGCGCATGCGTGGGCGCGCAGATGCTAGCCTGTGCGCGTCCGCAAGCGTACGCGTGGTCTGGGCTCAAGACAAAACACCTCCGAAAGTGATTGATGGAGAATGGATCCCCACTCGCGCCAAATGAACGCGACACTCACTACTGCTTCGGTGACGCAACGTCTGATGACGAAGGATGCACGGCTTTTTGTCGACGGGCTGCTGCCACAAGTTTTCGTTTCACGAAACAGCGCTCGCGAGGCCGTCAAACATGTACGCACGGGCCGCAACTAAATACGCATCGCTTGCGTCATCTCGCGAAGGAGAGAAATGAATGCTTTGTAATGCGCATGTGTGACAACTTCCGGCCATCTTTGCAACGCATTGTAACAATGCAGTTGTAGGTTATGATAGCGAGTGTGCCGGAAGCGGCAGCAGTTTGGAGTGCTTTTGAAGGATGAGGCTTGGCGCTGAAGGTTTGAAGGCTGAAGATTGGCGCTGGCCCTTATGAAAATGGTTATGTCCTTTATGTTTACTGTATGTTTCCTGCAGTTCACATGAGGAAATGTCCTTTATGTTTCCTCCATGTTGAAATTTGGCCACTGCTTTTATGTTTCCTTCATATGTCCTCCCTTTATGTATCCCTTATGTTACCGTACTTTATGTTTCCTCCATGTTGAAATTTGGCCACTGCTTTTATGTTTCCTTCATGTGTCCTCCCTTTATGTATCCCTTATGTTACCGTACTTTATGTTTCCTCCATGTTGAAATTTGGCCACTGCTTTTATGTTTCCTTCGTGTGTCCTACCTTTATGCATCCTTTATGTGGCCGCAGTGATTAAATCCTGTATTTTACGTAGACATGCTTAGATGAAGAGTTCCGTGTACACATTTTATATTTATAAACTTTGCCTGAGTTAAAAAGTTTTGCATTGGTTTTCATTGTAAGGTTACTGTTCCCTACATGATGCAGCGCACGGATTGGAACTCTGCTATGGCAGAGAAATTCATGCCAATTTGTTCTAAAATTACAAACTAATTAGACTTCATAGATTATTTCAGTATAACACTTGGAGTACCACTGTACGTTCCTCACTGCAGTGCTGCTGTTGTAGTTATGTCTTTGTTACTAATATAAAATGTAATGTTTGGATAGAAAGATCAGGTTGGATCAGTGCTCGCACTTTGAAAAGAAAGTTTTGACTATACTTTGCAAAGGTTTGTCTGAAACTACGAACAGTTTATTGGACTATCTGGATGTTACTTCAATTTGCCACGTCTGCTCACAGCAGACCTCTGGAATGTGGTGCTTGGGTGAGAGCTCACAAGGCACCTGAAAAACAAAACAAAAGCCAATCTTTTACACTTATTCAAAAATATTCATATAAGCAAGAACAGCCTTGCCTGTATGCACACAGCTAGAAAACGTGGAGCAGTCAAAAACAGTTCATAAAAACATCAGGGCAACACAGAAGCTTTTAACTAATTGTTGTTTGAAACTGACTGAGCTGCCAGTCTACTCAGGTATTAAACTGCTCACAAATTTTTTTAAACATTGTTGCAGCAGCTGCTAAGTAGTACACGACCTTTAGAAGTGGGCAACTGGCCAATAAACCTTTGTGTGCTTGCTTGTACAGATGTCTCGTAGTTATATCTCAAGAGGTTACACTATTATATGGTAAAATTCAGGCGGGAATAAAACCAGCAGCAAACATCAGACTACCTAGGAGATTATCACCAAAACTTAACTATCTAGTAAATCAAACGAACAATCGATTACGAACGGTCTAAAACCTAGGCCGCGATTATGTAGCGATCCCTTTTCCGATGCTACTCCTTTTGCTCATTTATCTGACCGACATTCCGCTATCGTTATTAACTAGAACAGCCAGCCGTGGAAGGTGAGTTATAAGAGTGGCAAACATCGAGCGCAAAGCATCGCAAGAAAATCGCATCCCTTGTTAGGCAGTGCTACAAGCCACTGTCTTTAACAATCGCAGGAACTGACATCCTGTTCTTCGGATGAAAATATTAATGAAAACGAGCGTCTGATTGACATGCCTCGCATAAAAAGAAATTTCGCTGTTGTAATGTCGGTCTATATTTGCCCTACAATATAAAAGACAAATACGCGAGCACGTCGAAGAACACAAACAATGCAGACAAGTTCTCGCGAAGCTGGACTTCAAACTGAACACAATCAATAAAGTAATCTTCACACAATCTAATATCTGTTCAAGTGTCAAACATCGCAGTCGCGTGCCAACTCGCGATGCCCGTGACACATCGACATGCATTACACACGTAACTTGCGGAAATTCATATCTACGGAAGAATTTCTTGCCGGGAAACTACCGAGAAAACAGTAACTTTCAGCGTTTACGTAAATATTTGCCCATTAAATCCCAACAATCAGCGGTGGTAGCACATCACTCCATAAAGCAAGTAAGCGGTAAGAAATAATACATTTCACGGAAACTCCCCTCGTGAAACGCTTTGCTAAATGTGCACAGCAACATGGTCAACGTACGCTCAGAAAGTCTTCTGTTTTCGTTCCACAAAGCTTACTACATGAACCAAAAGCTGCGAGAATGCGCGCAAGCGTCAGACCTGCTTACCTTCAATGTGGTCGGCAAACGGCTTCGTCTCGCAGGCACCACACGACGACGCTCTTTCCGGTGCGAACACTGTCGAATTGCCGATGAACACCAGCGCACGAAAGCACAACTTTCAACAAATTCTTCCACGCACCATAATTCGAAGCCACAGTTCCAGGTATTCCACGAGCGAACGCGGACAGGCGAGAACAAAGGCAGCTCGGACGGGCGCTGTAGTACACATAAGACACTGGCGTATCACAAGAAACATAAGGCGAACTAATGGCGTTACACGACTCCAGAGGTTTCCTGATGGTTAATGCACACGGTACGGATCACAGTTTGTTTAGGCACTTCGAAAATATGATTAAATTACCGTGTAACTGCAACGAGCACTCTCACCGCTCACAGCAACACAACGTGGCTTAGCCATAGAATAAAGAACAACTTTAGAGAAGGGAAACTGTACCTTCCGCAGTGGTTCGAAAATAAGCAGCGGCAGCGCATGGAACTTACCTAGGTGGACGCCAGATGACGCTGCTAAAACAGGAAGCGGAATTGCGCATTTTTTTTTAGAGCATTATTCAATATGGCCGCTTTTTGCCGGTCGTGTACGCTTGTATCCGCTCGTACGCGCCGTACTCGCCTCGGCTGCCGCGTAGCCGGTGCGTTCTAATTGCCAGGAGAGCAAAGAGCCTCTACTGACGCCCATACAAACAAGCCACAAGTGAGTGAACAGAACGTGCGACTTTATTGGCAGAAGACAAGCAGTGTATGTACATTTTCGTGCAATAGCAGAAATAAAATTTGTATGTCGAGATACACTAGAATCTTTGACGCGAGCTCGTAAACGGCTCACCGTCGTCGTCACACATGGCGGTCTAGTAACGAGCGAAAACCAGCGGCTCATGCAGATTGGTCAGTGTCCCGCCTGTTTGCAGCGGCAGTCGCCATTAAAGATGAGCAACTAACACTGCGAAACAATCGGGTGAACCAGGCATCTGCTGCCGCAGCCAACACAGCGACATGGACTACCCGGCATTTTAGCCTTAACTCCTTTCCAACCTGCACGTTACTTTTCTTTCGGGGGCCGCTAATGTGTGGCTCGCACTTGGTGTCCCACATTGTCTCAATATGGACAAGTCGCTTTCGTGGGCATCACCTTCATCAGCCACTTTTGCGGGCCTTTGCACCCAACTTCACACACGTCGGACCATGTAAGCACGTATGCCGGTCTCCGTTCGTGCTTAATCGCGGCCGAGAAAGGCAACAGGCACAATTTGCCCATGGCTGCAGCAGGAAAGGCTGAACGTGAACGGGGAGCACGAATCACGGTGTGTAAATTGGGAGTCTATGTCGCTGTGCAGATTGCAGGAGCAAATGCTTACTTCGAGAAACTGCTTTCAAGTGCAACTGACCAGGCCGCCACATCCGATAAGCATAACACGGCGACCGTAACCAAGTGAGATAACAGCAAAAATAAACGGCAATCATTCACCACATAGTGTTCAGAGAATACGTTATACATTGGCTACAAACCATATGGCAACAGTGAGCATTCACATACACGGGTCTCTTAGGATACATTCAGCCGCCTACTTACAGGCATAATGCTTGCCTTCGTCGCATGTGGTGGTCTGGTAACGAACGACGAACAGCAGTACAAACAGATTGGACAGAGCGTCGCACCTGTTTCAACCGACAGTTGCTGTTGAAGATGAGCAACTTCCATTGCGAAGCAATCGGGTGATGCAGGCATCTGCTGCCACAACCAACACAG
Organism: Dermacentor andersoni; assembly: GCF_023375885.2. NCBI lineage: Eukaryota > Metazoa > Arthropoda > Arachnida > Ixodida > Ixodidae > Dermacentor > Dermacentor andersoni. The sequence continues at coordinate 67,485,664 of NC_092817.1, read as the reverse complement.
CGAAATGGACTATCCGGCATTTTAGCGTTGACTCCTTTCCAACCTGCATGTTTCTTTTCTGTCGAGGGCCACTAATGTGTGGCTCACATTTGGTGTCCCACTTTGTCTCAATATGGACAAGTCGCTTTCGTGGGCATCACCTTCGGCAGCCATTTATGCGGGCCTTCCCACCCATGCGGCTATGAACTTCAAACACGTTGGACCATGTAAGCACGTATGCATGTCTCCATTCGTGCTTAATTGCGACTGAGAAAGGCCGCAGGCACAATTTGCACATGGCTGCAGCAGGAAAGGCTGAACGGGGAGCACGAATCATGGTGTGTAAACTGGGAGTCTATGTCGCTGTGCGGACTGCAGGAGCAAATGCTTACCTCGAGAGACTGTTTTCCAATGCAACTGACCAGGCCCCCACATCCGATAAGCATAATACGGCGACCGTAACCAAGTGAGATAACAGCAAAAATAAACGGCAATCATTCACCACATAGTGTTCAGAGAATGTATTGTGTAAAAAATATTGAATGTGTGTTCTATTATGTAATGCTCTTTCTTGATTTTTGTAGCCTGTGGTGCCGCCTGTCATCCGGGTGGCGTGGCCTCGTCAGGCAAAGTATGCCTTTTGCCACGTCACCCTGGACAACCTTTTCGTTGTCTTAAATAAATTCTGAATGAATGAATGAACATTGGCTACAAACCATATGGCAACAGTGAGCATTCACATACACGGGTCTCTTAGGATACATTCAGCCGCCTACTTACAGGCATAATGATTGCCTTCGTCGCATGTGGTGGTCTGGTAACGAACGACAAACAGCAGTACAAATGGATTGGACAGAGCGTCGCACCTGTTTGAACCAACAGTTGCCGTTGAAGATGAGCAACTTCCATTGTGAAGCAATCAAGTGATGCAGGCATCTGCTGCCACAACCAACACAGCGAAATGGACTATCCGGCATTTTAGCGTTAACTCCTTTCCAACCTGCATGTTTCTTTTCTGTCGAGGGCCACTAATGTGTGGCTCACATTTGGTGTCCCACTTTGTCTCAATATGGACAAGTCGCTTTCGTGGGCATCACCTTCGGCAGCCATTTATGCGGGCCTTCCCACCCATGCGGCTATGAACTTCAAACACGTTGGACCATGTAAGCACGTATGCTTGTCTCCGTTCGTGCTTAATTGCGAGTGAGAAAGGCCGCAGGCACAATTTGCACATGGCTGCAGCAGGAAAGGCTGAACGGGGAGCACGAATCATGGTGTGTAAATTGGGAGTCTATGTCGCTGTGCGGACTGCAGGAGCAAATGCTTACCTCGAGAGACTGCTTACCAATGTAACTGAGCAGGCCCCCACATCCGAGAAATGTAACACGGCGACCACAACCAAGTGGGGCAGCAAAACCAGATTCTGCAATCTATCATTCAGTGTAGCTTGCGCAAAGACCCAGGCTATCGAGGAAGAAGAGCAACCATCAACGAGACTAGGAATATGGAAAATGAGAAAGCTTGCATTCAAGAGAGAAGCCACCCTGCTCTGCAAGCATTGAAGGCCAAAAACATCAAGAAAAGTAAAATGGTGCATAGCAAACAGTGCGTAGGTTAATGCAAGAAACATGTCGATGTTGCATCAGCTATTTCAGGAGAGGAATTGTGCATGACAACATGCACTAAAAGGTACTGCTACAGATATGTTATGCTACTAGACAGTGACTGGTATTAAGTATCAGCGAAGAATCGGTTGACCTTTATGTTTGGATGAGGATGAATGATCTCTAACGAGAATGGGCAATGAAAAAGCTTGCATTTATAGAAGAAAAATTACACTTGGCACAAATGGAATTGACATGGCCAGGAAGCTGATTAAGGGCAAACTGATGGAACTCTTTTGGCCAGCGTCGTCCGTGCTTGATCAGAAGTTGCAGGCGCATCTGAAGACGAAGAATTTCCATAAAGTCCTTTTTGAGTTACCTGGATGACTAAGCCAATTTGTCCGCGCTGGTGGAATGGTGGCTGAAGCTCTTTTCAGTCTTGACACAGTGCTCTGCAGACTTGATATCTCATGTAAATTCTTCTGCATGCGCTTCTTTGTTCGTGGTGTAAAAGCCTTGCAAATTCAGCTCCAGCCCCTTTCTGTTGGTGTGGATAGGAGCTCCTGTGATGACCAAGGTATGCTTGGCATGGACTCTGTTGGGGCAGAACGGTGACACATGAGATACAGCACAGATTAGCCAAACTCATGTGTGTTTTCTTTTATGTTCGAACCAATTATACTGAACCATAAACATGAGCAAACATTCATTTCTGCTGCAAACAAATGACATGTATCTCAAGACTAGCAAGACAATACAGCATATATCAAGCATATTTATTTCTGAACCACATGTTGTTTACCTTGTAGTAGCAGCCAATGTCCACACAATGGCCTTGTTGTAGCAGGCAGCAGCTTCTGTTTAGTGTGTGGAGTGTGTTGCTTTATACTGGTGCCATCCTCATTACTGCATGTCTGGAACAGAAATTTTGACTGAATCAGAAATTGAAAAAAGCACAATTTTGCAATATGAAATGCAAGAAGGTGTGACATATATATTGTAATGGTTTGCGACTACAGAACACATGCAAATATACCCTGTCTGTTCTAGGGCGCTTAAGCAGCACGTTAAATAAATATTGCTGTTGTCCATAAATTTATGCCTGCCTAACTATACAATGCATGTGAACAGTTTAAGTATTATTAATATCACAAATGAGAACATTTGTGCGTTCATTTATACACTGGAAGAGATCACACTGCTGGTTCCACAAGCAAATACATGAAAGTCATGAAGCCATTAAAACTGATGCATTATTTTTCTGCACGAACGTGATGCACTGCTGCACTACTGCAAAAATAAATGCCCTACGGTAAACCAAACTGAACAGCAAGAACATTTGGAACCAACAAGTACGAAATATGAGTGAATTATCACGCTTGCAACTGTTTAATACATTAAATTCTGTACTTTCACATCATTTTACCAAAGGATTATTCGATTTTGTGGACGAAAAAAGTTGCCGGCGGACTCGAAAATAAGTTTTATATGTATATTGTTAAGGCTACCCAGTCACCTATGGTCACGGCTACAATAAGATGAAAAATGAGGCGCGCGTTCCGATATCGCTCTTTCTTTCCCAATTGTGTGTGTATAACGACAGCCTCGCCAGTAACGGTTTATTTAGGAAACAGCAACGGAGGATCCCGACTGCCATATGCTGCGCAGGATCTAGTTCGTTAACTTGTCTCCGCCTGTAAGTTAATGAGACGAATATTATATAACGATTCAAGCAGCGGTGTTAAACGACTCACCGTTATTACCGTTGTCAGCCGCACCAGAATCCAGCTCCCGTTTCGATGCAGACGTGTTCCGAATGGCTCACGACCGATTCCCAACTTTCGGGCTTACATGTCCGCTTGTAAACACGTCACTTCACCCCAGGTTAAATAACGCGTGACATCGAAGCGCAATAAACTAGTTTTAGCGAAAAAGAAGCAACCAGTCTGAGCGCACGAACGAATGAATCCGTGCCGCCATGTACTCGAAAATACCGGTAAAAATTTTAAATCCAGGCCAGAGGTCACGTGAAAGATCGATGATGCTGAATGCTATTTGCGTTTATAATGACAAAGAAACAATAAACTTACTTACAAAGAATACAATATCAAATTAGCAATGATAATTTCGCCCTTTTTTTATGTAATAAACGTGCTTCGGTAATTGTAGGAGAAAGTTTGCAAAAAAAATTGCGCTTATTACGGCGCCTCCAGCGGAAAATGTTCAAACTAACGTAAGCATCCCGAAGTGATATTACTATGCAGGTTTTGTTAGCAGCAGCGCGCGGTCGATTTTTTCGCCCTCTGTGGCCATTTGTTGAACTTGAGAGTGTGCGGGGCCTGGCTTAGCTCACCGTCAACCGTCACACTGCGGCAGCGCCGCACTGCGGTTGACAAGTGAATTTAGCCTCCGAGATCTACATTTTTTAGGGCGTGCATTTTGGAAAAGCACGGCCTTCGAGATGAAAAAAAAAGTCGGAGCTGGAAGGAAGGCTGGTATTTAAACACAAATTATTGAGCTTAAAGTGTCTTGGTACGCTGCCTTGTTTTTTTAAAGTATATGCAGAGATTTTAGACGAACTATGCGCGAACTTTTGCCGGCGGACACGAGCCAATCAGCGCGCATCATGGCGTACGGTGTGCGTGCAGCCGCGATAGCTGTGACACCCACCGATCAGAAATTCGGAATCGCCACACATATACACGCTTCTTATGGCGCCCAGTGGCGTGTTCTTGAGAAAGTCAGGCCTTATCTTGAATAGGTGGAACCATATTTCCTCGTAGCGTAAGGAATAAAGGCGACAAAATGTGGCGATGGCTGGCTTGCAGCGGCAGCGGAACTTCGGCCAAACTGAAACAGGCGTACTGCTTGCATGCTCGCGTAATCAAATACGGCCATACTCCGCACACAACTTTCATACTCAGCCAACTCACAATTATAAGCTGTTCAGTTGTACGCCCAAGCTAGCATTTACGGAATCCGCGCTGCCCTACTTCTACGCGTGCTAATATCGACACAGCAGTTACTCGTACTTGTGGTCAGCGCGAAAGCGACACGTACAAAAAGAAGAAACACAACAACACGGCGCTGTTTCTTCGGAGTGTTTGTTCCTTGATTCCGCGTTGCTTTTGTGCTGTTGCTAAAGGTACGATGAATCGTAACCAACTCGCCCACTTTGCTATCTCGCTACAGCAATCACACGCAGTTTTGAAAAGAAAGGCACTTTTAGAATCAACCGCCGGTTCTGCATTGGTTAGTGACCATACTTTTGTGTATAATCTGTGTGAGTAGTAGAGAAAAAGTATCATGACAAGGCCGAGGGCTGAAAAAGAATAGCGTAGAAAAAGCAACATGTCAAAAAGTGCTTCGAAGACCACAGTTTTGAGGTGGAGCAGTGGCAGCGTCTCCCAATGTTCGATTTTTTTTTTTCAGCTTAGAGCATCAGAAACGTTACAGATATTCAATTTCACGACATTCTTTCGAACTAGGCGTTCTGAAAGTTAGCGGCAGCTCCAGTTCAGCTTTGGAGGTGGCAGCGCTTGCATTTCCCGCTGATGGCTGCAAAAAAATCTTACGAGCGTAATATAGAGACAATCGTAATGTACGTATTAAATATTTATGTGTAATGAGGCCATCATGAAACCAATATAACACCGCGAACAGCTACTTAAATGGTTGTGTAATCATATACGCTCACAGCAAAGCGGCGGATTGGCCGCGGAGGCGTCCGCCTCCTTTGCGGTTCATGTAGCGCAAGCCATCGAACACTGCGCGTCGTGCCACCGCGTCTCCAGCCGCCGCACAATTGTTATTTGTCGTGAGGGATTATTCGCTGCATGAGGCTTTGATGTACGTATGTACTGTTGATGGCGCGTGGTGATCAATACAGCCAAGATATATAGGGAGGGGGAGGCAGGCGCCCCCCCCCATGTTTTTTTTTTACTTTGATACGCCAGTAGTTAAAGTTAATACATCTTTCAGGTAGACGATCCATCTGTAGCATGAGTAAAAAGATAATCACTGGGCGCACTCTTTTACCTGGATGTGCACTCGAGGGAGTACACAGCAAGGTAACAGAGTGCCCACACAGGTAACATAGTGCTCATATATATATATATATATATATATATATATATATATATATATATATATATATATATATATATATATATATATATACATACATACATATACATATATACTGGAGGCGAAGTGGAGCATATATATATACTATATATATATATACAACTAGAGGCGAAGCGGAGCATCTGAAAGACGCCTGCTATGAGAACCGTCTTAAACATTCAATCAACTATATTTGATAGCCTAGCTGGCACAAAACTTTCATGAAATTCTTGCATATTAGGGTAAATACTGCAGATTTCTGCGTCTGACTTGCTACTGGAGAATAGCAGGTTGAAAAAGTAAGAAATACTTTATATATTAAGAGAATGCATAGCATAAATCATTATGTATACACCATCCTATTTCATGGCATGCTCAATTTCCCGCACAATATAGCCACAATTAGTGCCGGTCGGCACGTCTAGTGTGAGGGGTGCAAGCAGTGCGTTTTCCCTGAATCTGCCAGTGACTAACATACAGTACAGATAGCTCTAACTGTACTATTTGCAAAAGATGCCCACTGCGCACATTCTGTTACCTACATGTGCACTCAAGTGCACGTGTAGGTAACATATAAAGAGTGCATGCACCATATATAGATTAATGCTCTATGTTACCTACGTGTGCACTGAAGTGCACACCTAGGTAACATCCCGCCGTAAACACAAAGGGCACATTCTACAATAATTATAATAAGGGTTGTTTTCTTGGGGCAAATGAAAGGATAAGTCAAGATTTAGTGCTTACAATGACTCTGCAGAGTGTATCAATGGCTGTCACACAGTACAGATATATCTGCCTGTATTATATGTACAGACAGTTGTTATGTGCACTCTATGTCACCTACATGTGCACTCAAGTGTACACGCAGGTAACACATAGTACACACCCAGTTAACATCCTGCCGTAAACATAAAGGACACATCCTAGAGGCATAATAAAGGTCACTTCCTCGAGGTATACGTTAGGATGAGTAAACATGTGGTACACACAAAGTTGGCGTCCCGGAGGTCACACAAAGGACAAGGAATCATAAAGGTCACATAGGGCACAAGAAGGAAACATAAAGGAAACATAAAGGCAAGGACCATTTTCATAGGGGGGAGATGTCTGGACCTATGGATATGCTTCATGTGGATCTCCAGCCGTGGCCATAGTGCAGGGCGCAGCTCTTACGATGCAGCGTTTCAGCTCTCCCAGGTGTCGGGAAGGGGAAAATTAATGTTTGAGGGAAGTAAAAAAGTGTGGGGAAGAGTGTGCTTCGAGACATTCTCAGTGTGGAGTGTGTTGGTGTATTCTTTTGTATACCGTGTCTTAAAAAACAAGCACTAGGTGAGCACTTTTCTTTAGCCCTTCGGTAATTCTTCAGTTGAAAACGGTTGTTCAACCAACCCTACCAGTAAATAGACTAGCCATTGTTCTTGTGAACTCGACTAATTTTGTCGGAATTACCATCCTGGCTCACGGACTCGAATTAATAGGTAAACGATCGAAGGCACATTGAACTAACCTGCCGCTGCAGCTCAGTGATTATGGCGCTCTTCTGCTTCTGAGCAGGAGGTCGCAGGTTAGATACCGGGTCATGGCGGCCGTACTATTAAGAGGTTGATATTTGAAAACATGTGTATTTAGATTTAGGTACAAAAAAAACTTAGATGGTAAAAAATAAAATGAAGCATGCCGCTATACGGCGCCTCTCATAGCGCTAGAGTTTGCCTTGGGACGTAAAACCGTCGACTCAGTCGACACATAACTCTGCGACTAGAAGTAACGATTTCATTCATAATACAAGCAGGTGAAGAGGCAGGAAATGGCACTAACTCTTTCTCCGTGAAAGCTAGAGATTACTAACTACCCGCCGTGGTTGCTCAGTGGCTATGGTGTTAGGCTGCTGAGCACAAGCACGGCGGCCGCATTTCGATGGGGGCGAAATGCGAAAACACCCGTGTACTTAGATTTAGGTGCACGTTAAAGAACCCCAGGTGGTCCAAATTTCCGGAGTCCTCCACTACGACGTGCCTCATAATCAGAAAGTGGTTTTGGCACGTAAAACCCCATAATTAAAAGATTACTAACTTCTCGGGCCGATAATACTTACAAAAGCGTGACATCCGTGGTAAGCAACGAATACAAGATATAGCCCTCCAGAGTAGGGATACGGGTCTTCCGAATGGGGTGCGGAGAAAAGGGAAAGCGGCAACTGGATGTGCGTTGCGCAGTGTCCCCATCTGAGAAAGCTTCTCGCCCACTCTTTCACGCAGGTGGAGCTCCATCTTCATTTGGACGGCTCCGTACGACTGGAGACAATATGGGAACTTGCGCAGTGAGTATCGTATAGGCGACAGAGCGGTATTCTAAGCATAATTTTCCGGAACGATGCAAAGCCGATTGTGTCAACACTTTTATTCGCTATAGAAACAGTAAACTGGGTTCGTATTCTGGATCGATCGCATTCGGCGCTGTCACTTTTAGGAGACGTTATTTGGGCTGTGCCATGGAGTTTTGCACAATTACTAGAGGAAACTGTGTCGCTAGTGACTACGGGAGCTGCAAGCAGGCCAATTCAGCCAGCATGAGAACGATAGGTTGTACATGGATTTGCCTAAACTTCTTCCTTTTTGCTTTAAATGGCTTTGTGACTTTGCAAAGTTCTAATTTCTAAGAAAGTACTGCGTTATTAATAATTAAAATTACGTTATTAAAATTGTCCCACGTCAGGCATTGATCTCGGGACCTCTAGCACAGAAGCCAGATATTGGGAATCATGGACAAGCGGAACCACTTCAAATAGCAGTGATTATGCGTGATAAGTTGCTTCGAAATCTAGTCCAATTTAATCCCAGATTGACAAACGAAGCCACGAGAACGCGTGAAGCCCCAAGCACCAAGATGAAACAAATCCTTGTATTTCCCGTTATTCCCATAGTGGCTGAACAATCGCAGCGCCAGAGTTCCCTCTATACTAATTGCTAGAAACTCTATGGGCTATGCTAGCAGGCACGCCGCCCGTTTCTTTTGCAGTGAGGCGTTGGGCCAGAAGCTACGCCACGTGAAAGTGAAAGTAACTCTGGAAGTGGTTCATATAACTCGAGGACACGTACGAACCCTCTTTATCAGGAGATTGCCGACAGTAACCGCGAAGCATCGTGGAACTGCTCTCTGAAGTATTTTGTTAGTTCAAGATCACCGTGCAGATTGCTTATCTTCTCTTACATTCACCGTTCTCTAATGTTGTTGGCAATTGCAGCGCAGTCGCCCATGATCACTATGTCAGTGCAGCACCTATGCCTATACCCACAACAGCTGCTCGCTCATAAATGCGTGTACCGTTCAATTCGCAAGGCCTTGCACGGCTCACAGTGGACGTGCTCTTGTTAGCACAAGAGAGAGTTGCGTCGACATCATGCTCTTGATAAGTGTTTATCGTATATCGAGACAGACGCCACGGGGCGCCGCGCCGTATCACGCTTTATTGTTCCCATGGATAAGTGTTTTCCTGCGATCACAGGGGCGATATTTCGTGCGGAATCATTTCGTTTTCCACTCTTCTCTCTCTTTGTCATTCGCTGGCACGTCGCTACACCACCTTCCTCTCTGGGCACTTGATAAAACAAAGGATAAGAACAATGAAAATTGAAGTGGATCATCAAAGCGCAAAGCCCCAGTATTGCGTGTGTCCCCCCCCCCCCCCCCAAAAGAAAAAGTCAGTTTCGCCATAAGGGCGAAGCAATGAAGGTGTAGCAACATGTTAGAATATTACACGAAGTGTAAGACTCGTAGCTGTAGTGGCAGTATGAATTTAGGTAAACATAAGCTAAGTAACAGCGAGCTGTGGTGCTAGGGGTCCTCTGTTTGAATCCTGCCATCGAACACTTTCATTTGTTGATTATTTAAAGCCAACGTCTTTATTAGCGACTTTACCACCACTTTCCCGTATAGGGTGTTTCGAATTTTTCCTGGACCGATCACGGCGGTATTGCACAGCCGTGCCAATAAAATTACGACATTTTAAGGTTTCACCTCTTATTGTTTCGCACTTTTAATATTTAAGTCTGAAAAGAGTTAGGATGAAAGGCATGCGCTGTCGGTGTTTTGTTTCATGACATTTGTTTGTAAGCTGTCATTTGCAAAATTCTGAGGAATAATTTTGTAGAAGAATGTAAGACCGATTATGAACAACTTCAGTGATGGAATGGTGTCAATTTAAGCCGCATACTGCGGGCATCCGCAGTAAACAGAAAATCACTAATGCCTGATAGCTAGAAAGTTAGAAGCTGTCTAATCGGACGTTTTGCAAAGTGCTCTACAACTTTCTAATTGGAATTTTTTGCCTAACTTTGTTGTTTCAGAAGTTGGTTAATTTTCTTGACTAATTATGTAATTAAGCAGAATGGAAAAATAGTGCGACTTACTCCATACAATAGTCAGCAATATGCACGGGTCGCGTCCTCTCAGAGTGCATCGGCAAATATTTAAACTGGCTGAAGCTGTGTGCGTGTGTGTGTATGTGTGTGGTACCCACGGCGACGAGGACAAGATTCGGTTCCAATGCCCATATAATTGATATCGCACTAAAGAACGTTCAGTGCATCCAGGGGAGGCGTGATGGCCTATGCAACATCACCACTCCCCGCTCGGGGGAGGGCGATTCGAATTGCGCTAAGATATGCGGACGATTCATACGCGATTTTGTCTGAAACTAAGCCTTTCCTTTGCACTAAACAAGCTCTGCGATGTTTCTGGAATGGTATTTTAACGCTCCACGTTGACTTACTATTTGCCTTTAGTGTCTCTTTAAAGGTAAATTGCTTCGAATTTCGTTATCATTTTGGCTGCCCCAAGGTTATTTGCATGGAGCACGGTCAGTCGCAGACGAACTGCCGGACATCGGGAGTGGTAGACCAGTAGAGGAATATCTATGCGCACTCAGGGAGTTGCCGTTTGACACTTTCTGTACCACCAATGTGTGTTTTGTCTTCCTGGTTCAAATATCGCTGCTGGTGTTTCAGTGGCTGTCGGAAAATTGGGGTATCTCCGGCAATGACTTCGCCGATGAAGCTGCTAGGAAAGCACACGAAGAAACAAACCTTGTTTCTGTATCTTTTTCGAGGACTGATGCAGCCCAACACTTAAGCAAGCTAGCGCGCCGTATGACTTTGGAAAAGCGGCACACACCTGAATTCACTCAGCATCAGTTTTGTTCTCTCGACCCATTATGCAACTGCAGCGGTTACCTGGGCTTTCGCAAAAGGAGGAAGCAATGCTGTGTTGTATATGCCTGGGCACTGCATGTACCAATACGTACTCATTTTTTACTGGAATGGCCGATAGCGTCAATTAAGTGCAATGCATGCGCCGTCGAGGGGATTATAGAACACTTGGACTACTGCTTAACCTCTGAAAATGAGACGTGACCTCTGGGCACCTTTGAATCAGTTGGACCGAAAAACACTGATCTTGAGCAAGGTGTTGGGGCCATATCCTCGCATATCGCACCTACAAAAGGCCACAAAAGCGCTGCTGGGATTCCTGAACACTACCGAAATGAGTGACGGTATTTGATACAGAGCGGAGGACTGTTACTACGTTGGCAGTATCCACAGTGAACTTTCTCTTCTCCTCTTAAGCTCAGGACTGAGCTGACCGTGCTCAGTCCTGGTTAACCGTCCTGCCTTTCATTAATGCTTTCCCCCCCCCCCCCCCCCTCTCTCTCTCTGGTTTCGTAAGTATGCATTTGCTGGCATGTTAGATTAGAGCAAGGTTTAACTCGGACACTTCCTGCTCAAATACATGTAAAATGAAAAAGTGCTTTTTTATGCACGTTGAACGTTGGGTGGCCAGTCGGTGACCTGTAGTTTCGTATTATATATCTAACGGAACGCGTGCAGGTGCACGAGCGTGCACACGCAGCTACTAGCTGCATATGTTTAGCCAAGTACACAAAGGGAGATTAGGGGAGGGTGGCTACATTGGGTGGTGCAGTGTATGCCGAATCTCCAGGAACATTATTATGATGGCAACGCGAAAGGGGCGGTCACACCGAAAAGAAGTACACAGAACAAGCGGTGAACTCGTACTCGTCCTGTCTGCTTCTATTTCTGTGTCCCCGCCCTCTTTGCATTGCCGTCGTAAAGAACTTCAACCAACTCGCCAAATTTTACATTATACTCCAAGAACAGCCTAGTAACCAATGATGGCCATGCTGCGGACAGCTAACCTTGCACCATAGCAATATACTATATTCTAAAGGATTGAGCGTGCGAGGCAATGTTTATTCAAGCGCTCACCTTTTTGCATCGTAAGTATACATATCGCCATAGTACAAATCGTTGTTATAGCTAAGGTAAATTCTTACAATTTCTTTCATTTTTCTTTAAAGCAAGAAGAAGATAGACCTTGGATGTCCTTCAATAGCTGCCCTGCGATGGCGGCTGCAGAAAGTGGAGTCATCGTCCTTGAAAGACTTCCTCGACCGCTTTTCCATATTTATGCCTACTATAGTGTAAGTATCTGGCTTGGCAGTTGATATCTTTGAAGCGCAATGTTACTGCTGTCAGTAAGTTAACTGTATTGTAAAAAATGTTCCTAGCATTAAGTGCTTCCGTCATACTTCTGTATTGTTGCTCCACAATTCTAAATATCGTCATTGAAGCTGTGAAGTTGCATGCGCTGCAAAAACAATTCAAGTGCTTCCTTCCCTTCGACAGTGCAGTCTTTGCCGAGCTCGAACACTGCCGTGATGAACATGTGAGCTGCTAGGCGCCTACAATCTCACACAATATATCGCTTGCTCTCATCTGTGGCTTTCTAGGCATTCGGCTACTCTTCTTTAAATTATTTTACGCCACCGATGACATTATAGCCAGCGCGACGGCCCATACAGACGTAAACCACTGGGCAATCATTTATCCATGATCATAAATTACTCGAGAGTAACCTCAGTTGCTACGCATCAACCTTTCACATTCCGGCGCAAAAATTCAGAACGGAGCATTGGGAGGCCTGGCTCGCCAGCGAAGAAAAGAAGGCCCAAGAGGCACTCCTCTACCAAGCACGGCGGGCAGCTGAGGTCAGCAGAACCCTGGACTAGGGGCTCCACTCACCTGCTTCCACAGCCCTTTCTTAATACAACAAACGTTTTTCAATCCAATTTCACCACCGCCACTTCCGCGCGCAATCCCATACTTCCAAACTCCTGCAGGAAACGGGGTTCTGCAGTGTCCAACGCGTCTTTTACCGCTCCTTCTTCGCTGTTGGACACTCATGTCAGACACCCATCTTGAAAGGTTACCATAAGCACCATACTGTAGATTTTGAGCAGATGTACAAATAGGCTAAATCAGTCAAGTGGTTGTCCATAGGTTCCTTTAAAACACAATCAATCAAGGGTTTAATTTAGCACCTATGTTGTTAATGCTTTCTGACAAAAAAGAAACACACACACACACACTCTTGGATTCGCTGACTGATCATTGTATGGGCAATGGCTACGGTGGCTCGCTTTCACAGTTAAAGGGACCCTGAAGCGAGTTTGCTTTTGTACAAACATACTCACTCGTTAGGGTAGGTCCTTCTGATCATTGAGGGACACATTTAAGCGCTCCGCGTAATTTATTATAAGGTTTAAAAATTTGCATTGTTACCGATCGCAGCGACGCCGCTTCCCTGAGTTTTCAGCAGCCCCATCCCGGTTGACGCATCTGGCCCAACTGACCAGGAACATTACTGCCGTGTTGAGGCGAACTGCGCTCGCCTCAACACGGCATTAAGCTACTGGCAGTCAATAAGCTAGTGTGGCGCGGTACATATGACAATACCGCCCCCCGCTAGACACACACACACACGAAAAAAAAAAAAAATAGAAGACGCTGCGTCTACCGTTACTGAGAGGTATTATGGGTAAAACAGCCACTGTCTTCATCTGCGTTTGCCCTTTTCTATTTCCAGTCACAATAGTAACCGACACAGGCTACTGACGCCGTCCATGGTATGTTGTGGGAATCGTAAAATCATTTTCATTTGAGCTATTATTTTGATTATTTTCTTTCAGGGGCGACTTAGTAGCAATCGAGCGCATTGCGTACGAGCTGTGCGAGGATCAGGCCAGAGAAGGCGTCGCCTACTTCGAGGCGCGCTACTCGCCGCACCTGCTGGCTTCGAAGGAGAAGAGTGTGACGCCGGCCCTGGTCATCCAAGCGGTCAGCCGTGGGCTCCAAAGGGGAGAGCACGACTTCCGCATCAAAGCTCGATCCATAGTAACCTCCGTCTGGGGAAACGACGGTAATCTAGGCTTATCATCTTCGATAACACAGTGGATGATTGATATGTGTTGATCATCCGGTTAATACGTTATCAATTTGCTCGCTATTAACTTTTTTTCATGAGGAAGCTTGAATGCCTTTTTAGGCAACCATTCTGCTAAGATTTAAGAGAAAGCTTTAGCTCTGGGACAGCGCTGATTTACATATTCAAGTACATGTAAAATGCAGAAATGCATTTATGAGACAACCTCTTCACCGATTTGAATTAAATTAGTTGTGTATGAAAGAAAAAAAAATCAGTTCGAGTTACTCTAGCAAGCAGAATCCTTATTTATGGCTTAGATTATTTTACAAAAGTTTCCGAAAACTGGTAAGCCAATAAATAAATAAATTAAAAAAAATTTGAAGCACGAAAGTTACTCATCCGTAAAATAACGGTGCACCAAAAACAGATATTGCAGTTCTTAACTGCATCACTTAGAGTATATACGGACAAATTTGTTATATGACTTGACGATAATCTGAAATTGATACAATGTTAGTACAAATTTTGTAGTTCTACTCGCAAGTTAGTGGTTTATTTCAGAGTGACGTATAATACATTATGTTGTCCACTTTAGATGTACTAGTATTATTAGGTGCAGTTTACAAAATTGGGACATTGTTTTTCATATTCCTGATGCCTTACAACAATTGTAAGCTTGATAGTCATCATCATCATCAGACTGGCTACACCCACTGCAGGGCAAAGGCATCTCCCATACTTCTCCAACTACCCCGGTCATGTGCTAATTGTGGCTATGTTGTCCCTGCAAACTTCTTAATCTCATCCGCCCACCTAACTTTCTGCCGCCCCGCGCTACGCTTCCCTTCTCTTGCAATCCAGTCTGTAAGCCTTAATGACCATGGGTTATCTTCCCTCCTCATTACATGTCCTGCCCATGCCTATTTCCTATTCTTGATTTCAACTAAGATGTCATTACTCTCGTTTGTTCCCTCACCCAATCTTCTCTTTTCTTATCCCTTAACGTTACACCCACCATTCTTCTTTCCATATCTCGTTGCGTCGTCCTCAGTTTAAGTAGAACCCTTTTCGTAAGTCTCCAGGTTTCTGCCCCGCAAGTGAGTACTGGTAAGACACAGCAGTTATATACTTTTCTCTTGAGAGATAATGGCAACCTGCTGTTCATGATCTGAGAATGCCTGCCAAACGCACCCCAGCCCATTCTTATTCTTCTGATTATTTCAGTCTCATGATCCGGATATGCAGTCACTACCTGCCCTAAGTAGGTGTATTCCCTTACGACTTCCAGTGCCTCGCTACCTATCGTAAACTGCTGTTCTCTTCCGAGACTGTTAAACATTACTTTAGTTTTCTGCAGATTAATTTTTAGACCTACCCTTCTGCTTTGCCTCTCCAGGTCAGTGAGCATGTATTGCAATTGGTCTCCTGAGCTACTAAGCAAGGCAATATCATCAGCGAATCTCAAGTTACTAAGGTATTCTCCATTAACTCTTATCTCCAATTCTTCCCACTCCAGGTCTCTGAATACCTCCTGTAAAAACGCTGTGAATAGCATAGGAGAGATTGTATCTCCCTGCCTAACACCTTTTTTTTGGGATTTTGTTGCTTTCTTTATGGAGGACTACGGTGGCTGTGGAGCTGCTATAGATATCTTTCAGTATTTTTACATACGGCTCCTCTACACCCTGATTCCGTAATGCCTCCATGACTGCTGAGGTTTCGACTGAATCAAACGCTTTCTCGTAATCAATGAAAATTACATATAAGGGTTGGTTATATTCCGCACATTTCTCTATCACCTGATTGATAGTGTGAATATGGTCTATTGGTAAGTAGCCTTTACGAAATCCTGCTTGGTCCTTTGGTTGACAGAAGTCTAAGGTGTTCCCGATTCTATTTGCGATTACCTTCGTAAATACTTTGTAGGCAACGGACAGTAAGCTGATCGGTCTATAATTTTTCAATTCTTTGGCGTCCCCTTTCTTATGGATTAAGATTATTTTGGCATTCTTCTAAGATTCCGGTACGCTCGAGGTCATGAGGCATTGTGTACACAGGGTGGCCAGTTTTTCTAGAACAATCTGCCCACTATCCTTCAACAAATCTGCTGTTACCTGATCCTCCCCAGCTGCCTTCCCCCTTTGCATAGCTCCCAAGGCTTTCTTTACTTCTTCCGGCGTTACTTGTGGGATGTGGACCTTGATAGCATCGTGTTTTTAATTATTGATATTTTCAACAATTTTTGTAAAAGAATTAGCGGCCTGAATAAAAACTGCTTGCTGCTGCCACTAGATTTTCACTTTTCCAGTTAACTGCAACAAACCTCATGAAATTCGGTGCACTGTTTGACGAGAAAAATGATTTATCCTTTCCCATGTATTTAGATGGGAGCCCCCGAGCTAAAGCTTCCGCTTAAACAGAAAAAAAGGTGACACTCGCGGGCATTTGTTTGGTTGAGGCTTTAATATTATTTGCGAAAATTGATAAAAATTGCATAATAAAAATAAGTACAGCTTCTTTTGTGCAGCTCCTACTTCGCAAAGATAGCGGACAAGCTGTGCAGATTTCATGATTAATCGGGGGAAAAGAAATGTTTTTTTTTTGTGATAGGTACTTCATGCACCAATAGAAAAAATGGTAACAAATTAATTAAAAGGTGGCGATGCATCAAGTACAAACTTTGCATGATCGACATTTATTGAAAGGCGTTATAAAATAGGGCGGAAATTTGACATTTTTAAGAAGACGCATGTTTAAAACCAACAGCCCACCGAGTGTCGTTTCTATACCCCAGGGATGTTAGATGTCAGGAAAATGAACAATTAATGAGCACCCATTTGGCTAGTGTCCCAACACCAGGTGACCTGAGAACCACCATCAGTGGATGGCTGCAGAGAAGATCTATGGGAAACAAATTAAGGTAAAAAAAGGATGGTCCACTCAGTGATGCAACTTTGGATAACAGGACACTTTCGCTGACCGTGAAGAGTGAAAGACATCAGGAATGAATTCACTTCCGAAAATTCAGCTGTTTGTTATGTGTGAATGCCTGAGAGAAATCTTGTGATACATGTTCCGATTAGGGAGAACCAGATAAGCAAATTGCATGCCGCTATGTGGGTTCCGTGAGGGAGAAACCATCTCCGTGAGAGAGAAACCAGTCAGGCGGCAACCTTAGTAAATGAATTTGCCCATGATGGCACACGTGCGTGAACATGCACACACAAACACACAGACAGGCAGGCAGGAACTCCTGCCCCTCCTTCCATTTCCTGTATTCCTCGCAACATGTTCCTCTAGCAGTTGTATGTTGTGTGCAATGCGAAGAGAAACGTTTCTGCGTCATCACAAAACTCTAGTGTCGCAACTTTTATGCAGCATGTACCAGGACTTTGACACATGATTTTCTCTTAATTAGCCTTGCGGAATCGCAAATATTGTAAAAATGTCATGTCCTCTATGTTTTATTTAATATTTTATTTCCTTCTCTTTTTCTTTCACTCTTGACTAGAGCAGAACGAGAGAAAACCTACCTATTTTCTCATGTAAGCATTTCTTCGAACATTTCAGAATGGACCATCGATTGCTTGAG
Organism: Dermacentor andersoni; assembly: GCF_023375885.2. NCBI lineage: Eukaryota > Metazoa > Arthropoda > Arachnida > Ixodida > Ixodidae > Dermacentor > Dermacentor andersoni. Next base: position 67,468,078 of record NC_092817.1, on the reverse strand, counting down.
ACTGTGTGAGGAGCACAATGGCATTGGTGTCGTTGGAATTGATATTGCAAAGGACGAAGTGCAGACCCCTGGCTACACGGCTGTAGAGGCCCAAGTCTTCCAGGTTTACCTTGAGTTTCTTTTTCTTTAATATATGGAAGTACTGAGCAGTGCACGTGTTGTCTTCTTTGATTTATCTGTTTTACCTAGCATACATTCACATTGATGAATTCAATGTATTTGGTATCGTAAAAATGTAATCTAGCTTAGTACTTCCCCTTGGTATTCCTTTTAAAATGCGGTGCTCTTGCTTTCTTTAATTTGCCACTAACCTAATCGAGAACATGTATCTCTCTGTTCTTCCCTTTTGGATCGATCACAGAGAGCGAAGCAGTTGGGCGTCCCAAGGACAGCACATGCTGGTGAAAGCGGCACCTACTCAACCGTGCGAGATGCCATTGTCAACCTAAACTGTGACCGTGTAGGACACGGATACCGTGTTTTCCAAGATCCGACGGGCGAGACATACGAGTTGGCTCGCAGGCAGAACATTCATTTCGAAGTGTGTCCTTACTCCAGTGTTCTTTCCGGAGGTTGCCCGCTGGGCACCCAGAGGCACTCCATAGTCCGGTGAGGCTGACGATAACAAGTGTCAAGTGTGTTACATCTTGTCTTCTCGTGCAAAAATAGTTAAGGACAGATGGTTAAGGAACATAGATATTCAGTGTCTTTGTAATACATGATACTATACCGGAATGATGTATATGCACCCTCACTAGACTCATTAGCAGTCGTGTTGGTTGTGCGAAATAGCTGGTGCATACATTTTGCTGCATACATTGCTGTGGCAGCGATGGAATCTGCGTGATGTTCAGCTGTCGAAACCCAAGCAAGACATCTGTGAAATTGACCTACAGAGAGCCATGCATCAGCATGTTTAACTTGCCGAAAATTATATGGCAGCGTGAGTGTGAAAGCACTCTGAAAAACGATGGATCCTCTGGCTGGCTTTTATCGACAGAACTGATTTGAAGAATTTCAACAGTGTACACAGTTGTGCTCATCAGTGTATTACAGGAAAGACTTACAAATCAGATTAACTTAAATACCGTAGATGTTGTTCATTTACTGCCGACGTTGGTAATCGTAGCTGCTGTGCTCTCCGCCATTAGCAGCTCCCAAACCATTTTTTCAGGAGTTGTACAAACCAGCTTTTAGTAGTGTCTCCCAAAGGCACAGAGAGTGGTTGACCTTAAAATGAATGAAAGAATAAAGCGCTTTAGTAGAAAGGATGTGGTGCATGGCCGGACTGTGGAATGATAGATTGTCACTTTTTATGATCTTTTCATGCATTTAGCCTACTCTCGTTCACGATTACATTGACATTACTGCTGAGGTGTATGATTTGTGTCATCTTTATGGAGTTAGCTTTAGGCTCGTGTCCCCTACCCAACACAATAACATGAGCATGTTTCCATGCATGACTTCAAAAGCTACTGAAAATATGACGCGAACATACATATGACGTACATTTATAAGATAGATGAGAGAAAACCTGCAAGAAAGGGAATTCTTTACAAGTGAGTACACTCGCAGGAAAGCGTACTGGCCTCTGATTAAACCTTGGTCACAACAACAGGTTGGAATGGCAGTTGTTTCGCTGCAAAAGTGGTTACAAATCCATTCATGAAGTAGTTTTGTGCATCTAGTGAACTGTATGCCTTTATTTGCTGGAGTATAAGAAAACAAGAACCAAAGACACCAAGGACAACGAAGGTGAAATTCCTTGTACTTACTAATTGACTTAAAGAAATGATAAATATAATAGAAATGAAAGTGGATGAAAGAACAACTTGCCACGTGTGAGGAACGATCGCACGTCATCGCATTACGCGTGCGACGCTCTACCAATTATGTAGATTAGTAGAGCATCACACGCGTAATACGAAGACGTGGGATCGTTCCCCACCTGCGGCAAGTCGTTTTTTCATCCACTTTCATTTCCATTATATCTATAATTTCTTTAGTTCAATTAGTAAATACAAGGAATTTCCCCTTTGTTGTTCTTGGTGTCTTTGTTTGTTGGCTTCTTATGCTATGATTAATAAATATCGGACCCCTCGGTTAACCCCCTTTCTTCTCGTTCGTTTGCTGTAGTGAAACATAACTCGTTCACAAAAGCAAACAGTTAATGATGTCCACCTGCTTCTCCTGATGTGCAGGTTATATCTATCAACACTGGTGCACATAGGGATTTTAGATTCGTGCCGCGCTCTGGTAGGTTCGTTCGAGCTAGTTGAAGTGCATGGGGAAGAATTCCATTTGGCTCACATTAGTTGTCGCCATACATGTTCAAGAATTTGCAGGTTAGAACTTACTAAAATATTCATACTAAATATTCAGTACTTTTCAATGAATGGGTTGACTGCCACGACAATTTAGCCTTTAGCTTGCTGGTTGCTTAAATATTTAGTTATTAGTTGATTAGCAGGATATTGTGACACAATGAAACAGTCCATCTTGCACTGGAGATAGTGTACATTATGCTAGTGTATAAATGGTATATGATAAATGTTGAATGAATGTGAGGTGATAAGCAATGCGAAAGTGATGCGTTAAAGCTTGTGTGAACTTGTGTATAGCAGTGATTGAACAGTGGTGCCAAATTGCTCGTACAGCAGTCTCTTGCGCTATCCTGCTCCAAAATGTCATTTTAACCGAAAATTGTGCTGAGCCTGTGCTAAATTAAGCCTTCGAATGAAAGCCTCATTTCGGTGATACTTCATTGCTAGTAAAACTGAAACCAAACCTAATGCACACCTTTGTCATCCTGTAAGTGAACGGAATGGCTATAACCACGGGTATAGCTGCTGCTGTTGGACCCTCGTTCTGTTTTCACGGTTTTGTTGCATCTATCTCTAGCACAAGTTCGTGTATTGCCACATTGCACTCTTGTTTATGGTGTTTATGCTGCAATTCAGTACTCTTCCTACCAGCAATGGCACTGAGCTCGCTCAAGGAGGATTTCAGATGAAAAAGAAAGATTAGGTACGATTACATATTGTATAGCAGAATTGTCAATGGTGACACTTTAGAAATGTTCACACATATAAATTTTATATTTTTGGTGAACATATATTACGAGCCAATCGCTGTTAGAATGTTAACGCTCAGTGCATGACCCGCCTATTTGTATCTGAAATTTCTCGAATATTATCGCTGGTTTTACCCATTGTCTATTGTCACCGATCCTTATGTAATCTGCTTGTATGTGCGTCGCGCATTGTGTAGTACTTTCTGGAAAGCACGTGGGCACTAGCGAGTACGCTGGAATCTTCCACGAGTCATGTTAACAGCCGATGCACTTGATCTGCAGTTCATATTTTAGACAATCGCCGACTGTACTCGCCACTATCGTTGTGCCTTTTTCTGGGTGCAAGTTCGCCATGTAAACAGTTTCATGATCCAGAGCTTTTGCTACTGTGTTCTTCACCGTCACTACAATGTGACAATATCTTGTGATATGTATACTCAATCGCTGACACATAATTTGTTATGTTAGTCCTAAGTTTCCTTGCAATGCTGCAGATTTGGAAGAACAGATTCTGTCACTATATACAGCTTTCAGATGTTCCACGGCACAGTTATGCAGGATATATTGTGCACATTAAAGGTATAGAAACACGTGGACATCTTGACTGGAACTGCGGTTAAGTTGCGCACCCTATAGCGTGATCTTGTTGACGCGCCCTAGTTCTGCTATATATTTTTTTCTTGCTTGAAGCGTGTCAAAAGTTCAATGCCTGTTGCAAGTCGAAGTGGTAGAAGTAGCTTTTTATTATCGTATACACACACAGCAAGCCATTCTATTCGAAACGATGAAACTAGTTTTGTAATTTTTACCCGGAATGCCGCTCATTCATGTGCATAAAGTTGGGTCCACTATATCTTTCTCTAATTCAGTTAAGCTTGAGACTATATATGGTATAGAGATGTACAGTGCTCAAGTTCGAAACAAACTATTCCAAAACAATTTCAATTGTTTTATTTCCAGGTTCATCCGCGATTTCAACAGTGGCTTAATTCAGACTCCAAAGTGTACACTTAGAACTACTTTATGCTTAGAAACCGGCTACAGAGAGATTTCATTTCACACTTCCATGTAACTAAGCGTAAAAGGCAGTTGTTGCTGCTCGCATCTCGATTCTTAAACACTATGTTGGACATTGCACCACAATTTCTTGTCACTGTGCCAAATAATTTTTTTACGTCGGCCAGGACCTGCTCTAAAATGCCAAGGGGCTGTTCCATGGCTGTATTACAACCATCAATAGACCTGCAATCGTTGTTAAATAACTTTCCGGATGGAATCTTCTTCGAAGCAATGTAAATTTGTCTGGATATCGTGAATGGATCCGTCACATGCTCGGATGCTTTTCTACGTCTCCACTTAGTGTAACAGTTATGACTTCATTGGAGCAAGAAGCACTTTATGGTTAAATGTGAAAAAAATGTCCTGATAATTTCTCCCAGCAGGTTCACAGCATCACTTTCGTATGGCTACGGTCAGAAAACATAGTGGAATATGCCAGCATATGGGAAGGCAACCAGAAACAAGTATACGAAAGAAAGACAAGGGCACAAGACGGGTGCTGGACTAACAAGTGACTTTATTAGTCCAGCACCCTCTGTGTTGCTGTGTCTGTTTCTTCCTCGTGATTTTTCTGGTTCTTTCCCGTTTGTTGTAGTTCCACTGCGTTGCAGCATGTACCAGCTCGCCCGACAAGCCACTCTTATATATGCTTACAAAAGTAGAGAATAATGGTTGTACTTACTGTCTAAATCACTTTGCTCCTTTGTTAGTGATAAGCCATAGTCTGTCCTGTGCACATTCACAATGTAACGCAATGCATTCTGTATGCACTCGATGGGTATCAATACAGAAAAAGGTCGAGGCAGCTGTGCTCTGCTGCTGCTTGAAGATAGACACAAGCCCAGCTAGAAAAGCCCTAGAGACATCGCAATACGAAATGGTGGTGTCCCATGGAGGTTGAAGGGCTAAAGTTTGCTTTTTCCTTTATTGCTTTCTTGTCATCCAAACTCCTTTCATGTAATTGAGAACAGTCTGCTAGTGCACAAAGGCACAATGTCATAGGAATATCATGACAGTGACTGAAAGATGCTTCTGTAAGTTCTGTGTCACGGTCTGTGATTAATCATTTTCGTGGTCGTGGCCTCTGCATTCGTCTGTCGTTGTATTGGCCAAGCAGTTCCAAAGCGGTAACCACAAAGCCATCTCAGTGAGCTTAGTAGATTCGCATGATAGACCTTATCACTGATTTTGTCCATGGACCAATCATCGTGTTGCCTGCAGTGCAATAAAGTCCCCTCAGACATCAATCACAAAGTACTAGTTGCTCACAACGTGATTTGTGTCGTCCCATCGTGGCCATACTCTGAAGCGGCATTTCTTTCTGTTGCACATCAAATTACCTTCATATAGGCAAGTTATTTTATACTGGAATGGGGTCTTACAGTATAGGTTTTCTGTTTGCAGTGTTGCTGGGGAGAAAAACGGTTTTGTAGGTGCCTGTTTTGTGATAAAAAGTGATATATGGTAGTACAATTTTCTGCCGCGTAACGCAATGAACACTGATGATTGATGAATAATACATAGTCTGATTTTACAAAGCTAATAACTTGTATGTACTATTCATCTTTCCCAGCCCACTCTCACTAATACTTTTGCTATCGGGATTGGCCAATGCCTGTTTCTACAAAGTGTGCCTGTGTGCAAGCTGTTTTATTAGTATAGTGCCTAAGCATGCGGCGATTGTGCGCTGGTCATTGAATCCACTGTGCAGAATGGCAGCACAGAAAGGGGTGGAGGATCTAGTACAGCCTCTGTTTCTATTGCACACTGACACTGACCAAACATAAAGACACAGGCTCAAAACTGCTTTCTGCGCTCCCTCCTGTGGATTTAGGTCTGGGTGTTTCTTTGTGCTGTACGTTTATTTCATCAGTCAAGGAATCGCCCTAACTTACAGCTTACTTCTGTTTTTTCTGTCTATTCCAAATGTCAATTTATGACCTGGCAGTCTCACGCGTGAGTATTTGGTGACTTGCTTAGTTTATGCACAAAGTGCTTAATTTAGAATTCTATTTCAGTAAGCTACCATGAGAAAAATTTCATTAGTATTCTTCGTCTTCCCAGTACCTACATTTGTCTTAGCAAGTGTTGAGTTAATATTCGTTTTGACCTGAGAGATATTTACTTTTTTTTTGTTAAGGCTCCAGCAGGCCATATCCTGCTTGTTGGTTTTTATTGCTGATTTTGCTAGGTAACTAATTCACGGTTCTTGTTTTCAGCTTTGCCGAGGATAATGTTAACTTCTCCATCAATAAGGATGACAGCACTATTACGGGAAGCACATTGGATCTTGAGTATGCATTCCTTAAAGATCTCGGCCTGACTGAAGCCCACATTATTAGAGCGGTGAGTTCCCTGTGTAATTTTTTTATGGGCATATGATAATTTTGGTGCATGTTTTCTTCATCTCTCTAGAATATAAATGCTGCCCGATCATGTTTCCTGCCACACTCGGAAAAGGAAGATCTGCTTCAGCATCTCTTCAGGGAATATGGAATCTCATCTAAGAAAGTTGCATAAATAAAATAAATGTTTGTTCAAGTTGTTTGCCATCAATGCATATGATCACAATGTCAAAGGACTTCACAAGTACCCACAGTATAGTAGCCGTGGCTTGCAAGGTGCTCGACATAGCTTATGTGATCTAAATTTGTAATAGGGTGAGCAGAAATGACATGGCTGCACTACTAGTCGCAAAGAACTGTAGCACAAAGTACAGGTTGCAAAAAAAAGAAAACTTTCTTGTGCAGTTTTTACTGTAAAAAGAAACTTGTATCTCGCCATTAAGAAATTAACTGATGGAAGATACATGGAACAAGGAGCACATATTGTTCCCGAGTTCTTCTCTTGAGGAGATGAGGCTTCTTGTTTTTTTGCAAGAACATTATATATTATGTGCATAACACTAAATCACTTGTACAAACAATTCATTGTGTACACTTCGCTGTGTGTTTACAGACCTTTCAGTGCATTTATTGAAGTACCATTCATATGAAAGTTGTCTGCTCTTCATTACAAAGAAGGATTACTATCTTTTGCATCTCTGTTAAAGTACAGATAATTCGCATTCACACGGACACACATGTATGCACACATTCAAACGCTGATTCCAGACGCATTACCAAATAGCGCCTGCATCTATAGTCGGGTACGACTTTAGAAAAAAGGGGCGTTTACTCCTACAAGGTGAATGCACGCGAGCCTCCACCAATGCGCGAGCACTCTATACTGACGTCACGAGCCGGACGGCCGGTGACCCCCCCCCCCCCCCCCCCCCCCGATGGAGGAGATGGCTGCCCTCACTTCGATATGGGCCGATTCGCGTCAGTCCCGTGCGTCTGCCCCTCGTCAGAGTGAATTCTCAAACTGTTTGGGCTGGTCTATCATGCCGGTGCACTATTTGCGCCGCGTGTGTTTATTATGAGTCGTGATCCGGCGACGAAAGATTGTAGCGAGCATCGCGGACGCTACGCTACGCGAACTGGCGAGACTGCAGACTTGCAAAAAAAAAAAAAAACGTTAGAAGGAATGAGGAAAAGAACCTATCACATTCTTGAATATAAGTTTGTGAAAAGACACAAAAACATATAAATCATATGCTATTTAAAACGATGAAGGAAGCATTTTTGTATGTTTCCTGCCTCGATCATCTTCTCGCCCCAGGTTTGTAATGGTTTCGATTTATGTATTGTTTATTTGAGTACTTGTTAAATAGCAAATGATTCATTTCAAGCTCTGAAAACGAGTAGTAATTGTGCTGTATACATGTAAACTAGCGCAAAAGCCACGCAGAGCTGCTCTTTCTACTTTTGTCTCTTGCAATGAAGCTAAAATGCAGATGATGCGCAGCATTGTAGAAGGCATAGGGTTATTTTTGTCTCGCAATCTGGCATGTGCTGTAGCATTCCAATCACGAGCTCTACCAAACCATTCAACAAAATATAAAAGTCTATTTATACCGAGAATTACGCGTTTTAGAAGCACGTTCTCTTGAGCGGGACTATTTTAATCGCGGAGGCAATCGGCTGTCGCGCTTCGGTGGGGCCTCCCCTTTCTTGTAAAGTTGCACCCGACTGCAGTGTTCTATACATATTCATCTTAAAAGAGATTGCTTTGGGCTAAAGAAAACTTTGGTATAAAGGAGCCTTAAGGTTTGTGAGCACTTTGGCCTCATTCAACTCCAGACTGTTCAGGCTAGAATACACTATTCATTATTGTGCAATGTGTAGCTTTGTTACAATGAGCATCGTTATGTTTCTTCATCATATGATTTGCTAGGTGCAGGATTTTTTTTTTATTTTCGCACGCTCATTGTTTAAACTTGCCTAATCAAGGCACTCATAATGTCCCCATAATGGGTTCGGTAAAGCTTGAGAGGTGACACTGCACCTTCCTAGTCTTCAACAGCTTTTTTGCCGGTGTGCGGACTTGTGTTGTTGGAGATGAAAATCTGTCACTTCAGTGCTTTGCAGTAGGTGGTCTCGTGAACCTCTCAGTTGTCATTGTTGCACCAACTGTCTAAACTTGTACAGCAAGGAACACAAAACAGTAGAAGCACATATCGAAAGTTTTCTGGTTCCACCATCTTCATGGTTGTGGTTCGTGGCATTTTTCACCAACAGTTCCCTCTTTGGAAGTCCATTCACTATTGATAATCCGGAAGCAAGTTCGTCTGTACTTTCTGTCCATGCTAGTCATCCACTTCCGATGTCTGCAAAGGTCAGAGGGAAAGTTTAACATTTTCAAGTTGAAAAGGTTAATTTAGCAAACCATAGCACTACCAACACAGTTTCATATTTTACTTTACTACTGCTTTATGCTTGGTCAGTAAAGAGTAAATTGGCATTGCTCAAATTGGCAATGCAATAATTCTAAAACGATTGTGTTGATGGGCACCGCACACGTAAATAGCCCTGTGTTGGCGAGCTCATATGTTGAGACTTACTCATATCACTCAAACCGAGAGTCATTTGCGAGTCTGACTCTAACTTGGCCACAGTGAGTTTATGCCTGCGTAAGTCTGAGTGACCCTGGGCAGGCGCTAGGAGGTTTAAGTGAGTTGTGTGCAGTGATGCCGTTTCAGCGATATTGTTACTAGATTTAGCGACTTTCTTGTTGGTCTAGTGTCAACTTTTGCTGTTTCGTGGCTGACAACATTCCTTAGCAACATAACTAAGGTGACGAGATGTCTCGATTTAAACTGGACATGTCCTGCAGCTTTACTGCCCTAGCCCTGCTGTCCCACGGTTTACATGCGCGACGGTGTTTGTTCCGCTTTGACTTTTCTGAATCCAGAATTTTCCAGAAATGGCTGCCCTATGCCTAATCGGCTATTCACCTTCTCAGTTGTCGTGGCACCACCTTCAAAAAGATGTGAGGGGCAGGTGGCAAAGTAGAGCACTAATGATGATGATGATTATTATTATGATGATGATGATATTGTCATACCCTTCAAAAATAGAGTGGGTTATAAATGGTCACCTAGCCTGCTTTAGCTAATCACATACTCTATATTAAATTTATTAGTCTAAAATTTTTTCAGTTTCCTTAATGTCTTATCTTTTCCTTAAGACCTATCTTGTACCTCGTATAGTTGCTTATGCTTGTAATGGATCCAGTCCTATTAATTTCTTGCCTCCTTTTTTTTCACCAATGCTGTAAATGTCTCATGCTTAATTACCTCGACTGTTAACGCTTCTATCCGCTTTAAAGCTTTAAATCTCGGCATTTCTGGATGGTGGACATTTCCTACGGACGTCGCTAGGTGAATTCCATCACATTTCATTAGAATGTGCCAAGTTGGTCTACGGATTTTTGCTTCATCATGCACATTCCTTATCCTAATGCGAATATTTCCTCCGGTATGCTCTTGTTCCTTGGAAATCTGCTCAGGCTTCTAACAGTAAGGCACTGCCCTTTGTGTTATCATGCAGATTTTCCTTTCTAATGTCTTTCTTGCCATTCTTGTAAAGCGCCATGGTCCTTTTTGTTTTCATCCTTTGCATTAAATTAACTGTCTCTGTTCCTGGCTTTCTTTTTGATGTCCCGTGGTTGTATATTGACTCGTGTACTTATCTTTTTTCGGGTGACTGCTTTTCACCCTCTAACAAATGTTATCGCTCATCGCGGGACGCACCCGTATGTATCGGAAGTTTCTCCAATGTCATCGATTGTTGTAGGTACTGTCTGCTGTCACCGAAGCTTGCGTACTCTGTTTGCATGTGCGACGCGAATTGTGTAGAACTTTCTAGAAGACACCCGGCCACCAGCGATTACTCTGGAACCTTCGATGATTCATGTATAAAAGCCGACGCGCTTGACCAGCAGATCAGATTTCGACGATCGCCGACTGTGTTCGCCACTATCGTTGTACTTTAAGTGTAACCTGTTTTTTGTAGGCACAGGTTCGCCCCATAAAAGTTTCGTCATGTACAGTATTGCTACTTTCTTTGCCGTCACTACTACGTGACAATATTTACACATTTAGTTAGTTTTTACCTGGTTTCCAACTATCTTGACCTCTTCCTCCATTCTGTATCTATGCATTTGAGTTAGATATTTGTGCACTTTAGCCACCCATTTATTTTCATCCAAGTTCCTGAGTCTTTCTTCAAAAATAATTTTCTCTGCACTTCTCTGACATCAAAAGAGGCCCAACCCATGTCTCCCTTCGCTGCTTCATTTGTGGATTTATCGTGGGTCACCAAGGCCAATCAACCTCGCGGTCTTTGGGTAACTTCCAACCCTGACACGACGTCTGACTTTAAGCCCAGAATGGCATTCGGGAATGTTAGCGCTGGCACCGTTACTCCTTTCTAGATTCCTTGCACTACCATACTTATTATAGCCCAAAAGTGCGCCATGTTTCATTACTGCTGCATTCTGCTTTCCCTTCATTGTTAGATTATATTGCTGGATGCCAAAAGTGAGGCAGTAGTACCTGTGATGCGATGTTGCAATCGTTCGGAAAGTGAATCCTTTGTGTGATTGGTCATAACCGAAGAGCCCCAAGCGGTCATGCATTTATCTTAATCTTAATCTTATAATGGTTTGAAAAGTGAACCGCTTGCACGTTCTCGCATGATTGATCAGAATCGCGTTTGGTCAGCAAAGGCTCCAGCCTGAAAATTTTCTACATCCAGCAATAATGAACTTCTCAATGGCTTAGCTAATGAAACGTAGCCCAGCCAAAACGCATATAACACGTCGTCTTCATGTCGTCTTGCCAGTCTTACATTTATGGGGTGTTGGAAACACATGTAATAATAATAAATGCTTTGCATTCCTTCCACATGTAAGTGTATGGCTGTTTTTGTGGCATAGTTCATATGATGCTTTGATAACAACCTCATAGGAGTTTCTGTCAAGTAAGTCTGAGAGTGCACGTCTTAGGAAGTTCATGCTTAGTGAAGTCGAGCAAGTCTTGAATCTGTGATTCCATGAGTTCACGTGGGCCCGTGATTCCATCAGTTGCATTGAGCCGGAGCCCATGATTTCATTAGTTTGAGTGAGTTGGTCAGTCTGTGGACGCGAGTGAGCGATATATAATGGGTATTATTTAGTGCACTTGGCTGAACCTCATTTTGGTTAATGTGAATTGTAAGGACTTTGGTGGGACCCGTTTTTGGCGAGCGAGTATGATTGGCTTAGCTAGGTCGGACTTTGTGTAGTGTGAGTGAGCTAGCTGATTCTGATTTTGGCATGTTCATTCTGATCCATCAATAAGCGAAGAGTATACATTTTGAGTCCGCGTGAATTCTGTTTGCTTTACTGACCAATGTAAATCAAAATGTTCTCTTTCAAGGGATATATTCCTTGGCTTTTATGCCCCGTAGATTGTAGTATCATTCATGTCTTATAAAAGGTGGAAAAAGTAATGTTTTTCTGCCTTGAGGATAGTTCAGATTTAGGTGCGGTTTTGCCTTGAATGCAAAGGAGGCTAGAAAATCATGAATACTCGTATATAGTGGGACGACCTACGCATTATTGGATTGCCGCCGTCGTGTTAGGGACACTGAAGAATGATGTAGGATAAATATAATATCAAAACATACTGTGTAATTGAATGATTGTTAACTTCTGTTAATGGATAATTCACCTTTCCGTATGCATAGCAGCATCCACACTCTTTTACGCCTAGGAACGGGTGTCTGCAGCTAGGAGCTTTACGCACGCAGGCTGCATTTTTACGTGCGGCTTGCATGACCTTTCACTTCAATTCTCCCTAATCTGGCTGTACCTTGAACAGTTGTTTCCTCTTCTGTGAAAACAGACAATGATCTATGCCAGGAGATGTACGTACTGCGAATATACTGCGTACTACGTATGTACTTCTGTGGCCTGATACTACAGCAGTCTGAGACGTCGGTGCATGATGACTGCAATGACTGCCATCCAATCTTCAGCTAGGCCATACATTGCGATTGCTTTTGTTCTCGAACCTCGTCGTGTCAGATGACCATGCGCTGCACGTCGTCCCGGTTGATGTGCCTCGTCATGGTCCTCTTGTCTGAAGATGTCGCACAGCTGCTTCTCCCACTTCCGGCACTTGGCAGAAAGGTTACGATGCGATGACCCGGTCCTCCGGATGCGCTCCGATCAATGCGGATGTGCTCTGGGGGCAGGTACTCCTCCTGTTCATTGGTTAAGAAATAGGGCAATAGTTGGAAGAAAATCAGCGGTGTTCACAAAAATGTAGTGTGTCTCATAATCTCGTCTTGGCAGGATGAGCCGTTGGAATAACAAGATGCCATAGCCTGCGAAAAGCTGCAGCTAAGTGGTGAAACTTAATATATTTGTCATGCTTGTGGTGCACATTGTTGCTCTATATAGTGACAGTGACAATTGCATTGGGGCTTTTGATATTGTCTGATAACAGTTGCACGTAAACGGAAAGCGAGACGAGTGCATGGGGCAGATGGTTGCTTGATATTTAACAGGCCTGCAATACATGCACCATCGCCGGTGAAGTTCATGTTGCTGTGTCATTTTCTGTTGCCAGCTGCTGAGTAAATGATAGATTGTTAGGTTTCTGCAGCGATGAATATTGCGAAAGCATGTTATAACAAAATGGTTTATAACTAGCAAGTGAACAAAACGAAGTAACTGTAATTCCCCTTCGCATTGTTATAGAAACCCATGCATCTAAATTCTAATGTCAACAAAGCAAAAGCTTTTAAATTTATATAATGAACCTTTTAGCTCAAAATGTAAACTTACTGAACAATTTGCGCTGATTAGGTCGACCTGTGGCGCCACGCAATGCTGCTTGCTGCATCTCAATCAGCATGTTTAAAACTCCCGCGATCTGTCGTCTACCTGGCGACGCACCAAACTTGCCTAGCGTGTTCAGTAGGCGGTGACAGAAGCACTCTACGGCTGCCGGCTCGCGCCGCGCCCTGCCAACGTCGGCTGCTTCCCCACTCTGGTGTGCGCGTCCTGCTGCGCCTTGGCCGAAGGAGCGCGTGGCTTGTGGTATGCTAAGGCAGGTGTGGTGCATGGCAATGTGCTGCGGATTCGCAGGCAAGGGATCGCATTATAGAACGATCCATTTCTTCTCCATTCGCTTTTCCCACCTAGAGTAGCGCTGGCAAAACCCCACCCCCGTTATCGCTTGGAATCCGCGCGATCGACAAATGATAAAGAATGGTAAATGAAATGGATCCTACAAATTACGTCTATTGCTCAGCTTCTCAGCTGTCCACATCAGCGTCTCTTGATCATGCCGGCGGACACTGCTAGCCCTCAATTATGTGCGACCCCCGTCACTGGTCACCTGCGCGAAGAGATGCCTTTCAGTGTTGTTTATAAGCATCCGTTTGCGTACGGTGATAAGCGCTGTACAAAATAGGAGGTTTGCTGCGCTCTGCCGGCGCGCTCACGAAGCTTGAGCACGCACAACGATGGCGAAGATCGACTAGCGCTGACACTTGCATTAGAGAAAATCATCTCGCTGACAAAGTGTCAGGAAATAAACATTCGCGGTGATTCGGTGGAGCGCAGTGGGCTTTTCCATCGGCTTTCCCAACAGTTAATAAAGTTAACCCCGCCTTTCCTGGCGGCCATTGTTAGACATGAGGGTGGACAATCATTATAACGAATTAATCGACAGAACGAATAGCGCCTCCGCCTTAGATTTCGTTATACAGAGTTTTTACTGTATGCAGTTAAGTAGGTAGGTTCAGTTCAAGAAACCAGAATAGTCAAAATCGATATGGCTTTGTACACAGGAGTGTCTTACTTCACGTTTAGTAAAGCTTGAAGCCTGCTTTAGGAGTGTATCGATAGGGAGTGAATCATATATCGTTCGCTCGTGCTGCGCTTTAGACAACTGTACTCTGTCGCGATTGCCGGTTAAATCATCGCACCAGGTCTGTCTTAACATTAATAAGCAAAGCGAGATTTTCCTGCAATGTCTGTCAGACTTAATTATTTCTCAACAAAATATATTAAGTGCCTGCAGGGCATCATTTCATAGAAGGAACAAATGCTGCAATGCTAAATACTAGCCTTTAGTAATGATTTGCAGCCTTGCAGCTTATACCCCAGGAATAGGCGCTGTTCGGACGACAGTTTTGTGCTTCAAAAGAAAACGAAAACCTTCCTAAAGTGTGTAAGTCTCTGTTTGTACAACCACATTTAGTAGTTACATAACCACTGATCTCATGATATCCACTGAATCCCGACAAGGCCTATCAGAAGCTCTATTCACAGGCTGAATGGTCTAATTAACATTGAAAAGGGCTGTGTTCATCACATTACGTGCCGACATGGTACTGTACAGTATTAACATACGACAAGAAGCAATAGCTCCATCGTGCTAGTACGTCTTACCTCCACTTCAAGAGCTTCCATATCGTCGATGGGAACATCGACTTTTGTGTCCATGCTCTCCTGTATCTCAACAGCTCCTCCCGTGTCGGAAAGGAATTGCCTCGCTCGGAAAACACCTCCATTGTCTGAGGAAAAAACAACGAGGCTTTATGCAAGACATATTTAATGTATGTATTGATGGCATTCGAAAATCCCTACACTGCAATAAGTTTTTTTATTCAATAAGTACTGCAGCCACGTGAGATCTCCCAAGAGGTGGATGCAATATTTTCTCAGCATGTGGCAGCCTCAGTTAGTGCAGCCTAGTAACATTAATGAGTGCGTGCACGGAATAGCTTCTGGAGAGTGTTTAGGATTGTAGTTTTCTTTGACAGATGAGTGTGGTTAATTTGTGTTGATACTTGATTCTGCGAAAGGTTTTCCTTTACACTATACAGAATTCCAAAAAATTGTCTATGGCAGTTTCAGCTGGATTATTCGCAGAGGTGGACATAGTGAAATAAAAATGCCTAATCGACTTATTAATAATTTCATTAAGTGTTTTACTAATTACATTACGACTCATGCTGCAATTTACGAATTGTAGTCAGGGAGTTTGCGAGGGATGTTGACTTTATGTGCTGTTAAATGGGCTAGTTTGTTGCAAGATTCTTTATTCATGCTACTAGCGCGATAAAAACGGGACACACAGGGGTTGTGGTGTTTGCCTCTCTTCTTTCTGTCCCATTTATATCGCACTGATAACATATGAACCAAGAAAATGGCTGGTATAACGTAAAACTATTGGAATCTGTTTTTATTCCAAACCACCCCTTACCATAATGAGTTTAGACTGTCTATAGAAAGTCTATAGACTTCTTATAGACGACCTTGCCTTTCTATAGATTTGCTCTTTTGTTGATACAAAGTCTATAGACTGTCTATCGATTAAAGTGATAAGGTTTCTATTTCTTTTTGTCTACTCGTATTCTATTGACGGTCTATAGAAAAAAATCGATAAGGGGTTTGTTTCTTTTTGTCTACTTCCCCTCTATAGACTACCTGTAGATGAAAGTCGATACAATCTCTATTTATTTTTGTTCATTCTTTACCTATAGACTGTCTATAGATGAGAGTCGTTAAGTTTCTATTTCTTTTTGTCTACTCCCGGTTTATAGATTGTCCAAAGGCAAAAGTTGAAAAGCTGTTTGTTTCTTTTTGTCTGCTTCCGCTCTATAGAATACCCATTGACAAAAGTCGATACAGTCTCTATTTATTGTTGTCCATTCATGGTCTTTAGACTGTCTATAGACGAGAGTCAATAAGGTGTTCATTAGTTTAAAATTAAATTATGGGGTTTAACATGCCAAAACCACTTTCTGATTATGAGGCACGCCGTAATGGAGGACTCCGGAAATTTCGACCACCTGGGGTTCTTTAACGTGCACCTAAATCTAAGTACACGGGTGTTTTCTCATTTCGCCCCCATCGAAATGCGGCCGCCGTGGCCGGGATTCGATCCCGCGACCTCGTGCTCAGCATGTTCATTAGTTTTGTCTACTCCAAGTTTATAGATTGTCTATAGACAGAAGTTGATAAGGCTTTTATTTCTTTTTGTCTGCTCTCATTCTATACTCGGTCTAGACAATGAAGTCGATATGATGCTACTTTCTGTTTGTCTACTTCCGCTCTATCGATTACCTGTCGACAAAATTCGATACAGCCTCCATTTATCCTTATTGATTCTTCGTCTATAGACTGTCTATAGACGAAGGTCGATAAGATTTTGATTATTTTTGTCTATTCCCAGTCTACGTATTTCACACAGACACACAGACACCTATATATATATATATGCGCGACTGGCCTCTCAAGGCACATTGGGTGTATTCGCGGGCTTCTTTCACGCTCGGAAAACACTTGTATGGAACACGTGTTGAGCAACAGAAAGCTGTGTTGGGAAGTTCTCACGTTGCTCTACAATTTTCTCATTGAGACTTTTCATCTACCTATAATAATTCAGAAGTAGATTAATTAAGACTAATTATCTCATCAGGGAGAATGCAAAAAAAATCGGAGTATCTCCAAGCGACGGCAAACAACATTACCTTGGTTCTTTCCAGCTACGTAGCATTTGCATATTTTAAAGTTTTGCTCAAATTAAGTGAAACACCCTGCATACTTCTTTGCAATTCGAATTATTCGCCAGGGTTTCCTATATCCCCGCCGATGAAGGCCATAGCGTGGGAGTCACCAAAGGTGATGTTAACTTGAACGAACAGCCCGTATACCGATTGTGGTAAGGCATGAGATGAACTAGAAAACAGCCGATACTGCAAAAGTCTTATTGCTTCAGATTTACATGCCGTCTATGGATTAACTAGAGACAAAAGTCGTTAATCGCTGCCAACCCGTGTACGCTGCAACAAAGCGCAGGTACCGATGGATAGTACGGAGCTAGGTTAGATATAAGCCACTGGAGTTGTATAGTGCGGAGATTAAAGCCTATTTGTAGACTTTAGTATCTACATGGTGTATATCTCCGCATTTGTTGACCACATGATATGATCTACGTAGTCGGTCTCAGCAATCCCAAGACAGTCTTCACAGTTGTCATAGTATGACTTTTGCGGCGGTAGAGTAAAGAAAACAATACGCCGATCCAATCGTGATAATAGATGTTATGAACGCCAACTATAGCTACAAGTGGGTTCCAAACAGGCATCAAGCTAACAGCACAGAGACTCGTAATGTTTGTAGCTGACAACGCAGATTTTGTGAGTGTGCGATCAACCGATGTCGCGCATGTGTCGTCCAATTCGTCGTCCAATTTGCGTCGTCCAATTCTCACATACTTTACACGTTGTCCTCATATCTCGGCTGCGTCACTAACATCGGGTGGCTTTTCGTTGACTAATATCCTGCACTATAGACTCTTCAAAGTTTCTCATTTACTTAAATATGTGCCAAATTCATTGAGCCCACCCAGTCTTTCACAGGTGGTATGCCTGCGCGGCCACGCATATAAGTACGTCATTGCTGTACTGATTGCTTTGACCTATCATCGGAACAGAAAACTTGCACTACCATATGTGCGGGTTGTTAAGAACGGCCAGCTGCGGTGCAAGTTTGCCACCCAGTTGCGACTGTGGAAGCAACATCTCGGGAGCATCGCCGCCAACCTCTAGCCACAGCGGGACTAAATCGACTTTGTGTCGGGGAACAAGACGTGCATCCCCCACTCTCCGTCACTTCAGCTAGGATGCGTTCGATGAGGCAGGCTTTGTGCTGAAACCGCCGCCAACCTCTAGCCTCATCGCTGTTGTGACGGAATGAGTTCGGCGGGCCAACTATTGTTCCCAAACTCCCCAACGCGGACCTGATCTGGAACGGGTGCGTGAGTTGCCGCGGGAACGCCGTTTTGCGCTGCTTCCCACGCACCGACCAAGACGCAAGACAACGCGCTACCCGGAACGGCTCCGAGTTCTATGAAATACGTGTGGTGTCGGTTTCGGACCGTAAACACGTGTGTGTGTGCATGTGTGTGTGTAAACTGTCCTGCGGAGAGGCGGATAGTTTGCGATGACTAAACGAACGTTCGCATCACCTTGTATCGCGGGAGGACCGAGTGTTTAAAAACTGCTGTTGTGCGGATGCTCGACACACTTCTCTTAAGCAGTCATGTTGGACTGACACTCTCTCTCAAGCAGTCATGTTAGACTGATGTACTTTCTCAAACAGTCATGTTAGACGGATATAAATACTGTAAATAAACCATATTCCTCGTTCTCGATGAGAAGCAGTCCTTCCCTTCATCAACGTTCTCAGCGTGGATAAGTTGGACGACGGCATGGGCCAGCTACCTTCTAATTCATGCCCGACTCCAATCTTGACAACGGATCACGAGCGATGGGATTGAGCCCCCAATCCTGACAGGGTATCCCATTTGGTGGTATGCAGGAAGATTGAAGAAATAAAACGAAGGACACCGACCAACATAGAAGTGCTAAAAAATGAAAAATCTAAAAGACGTTTCGGCTTCGCTACGGAAGCCTTGTTCACAATGGGATGACGGAAGGTTCGTGGAAGCTTATGTAGGCTTTAGAACGTGACGTAAGCAGCGCGTGTATGACGGGGGGAGGGTTCCCTCATTTCGATTAAGCGTGTGACGTGTTTTTTGTATCTCCAGTGATTCCAGATACAGACGCGATTTTTGGTTTCGTTCTTGGCCGATAATTCTCGAGCGATCCCAGTCGATATTGTGGCCCGTTGCATCCGTGTGCTCGGCAAGGGCATTCGACACTGTACGCTTCTTTTCGACATCTTTCTGATGCTGCCTCAGTCTCTGTTTGAAGTTGCCCGATTCACCGATGTATGCGTAGTCGCAATCTGCGCAGGGTATCTTATAGACCACGCCGGGAAACGATTCTCTCGGAAGCCTGTCCTTACCGCCGACGAGCGCTTGCCTCAGCTTACATACGGGCACGTGCGCCACCTCAACGTCATAACTGCGTAGAACGCGAGACAAGGTTTCGCTTATCCCTGGAACGTAAGGTATGGCGGCACGCTTTCTTGGTCGGGGATTGGTCGGACGAGCTGGATTGGACAGACGGCGCTCCACAGCAGTCAAAAAGGATGTGGGGTAGCCGCTTGCCGAGAGATCACCTCGCACGTGGTCCAAGTCAGTGGAACGGCTTTCTGCTGTGGTGCAAATGCGGTTCGTACGGTTGAGCAGTGAGGCAGCAACCGAACTTTTGTGAGCGTCTGGATGAACGGATTGATTGAACGGTCTGGATGATCGGCTTCCGTAGCGAAGCCGAAACGTCTTTTAGATTTTTCATTTTTTAGCACTTCTATGTTGGTCGGTGTCCTTCGTTTTATTTCTTCAATGCTTCATCCCGACCAGACGGGCTTCCGTCAAACCCTCGATTTCATTATGCAGGAAGATATGTTAGAAATTCACTGTATTACTCATCGTCACTGGCGATAATGTAAACGCCTGACGGGCCCTGTAAATGCTTTTACAAACGGGCAATCATCCAAGTGTGCATTTAAGTTCCATAATATAGCCCACAGCGTTTGTAATACAATGTGCCAGCGCATTTCCTTCGCCCATGACAAAACAAATGAAAAATTTAAAAGTAACCCGTTCCGTGCGCATTGAGTGCAGAGAGAGAAAAAGAGACAAAAGATAATAATAAAGGAAAACGCGCTCGGACATCTCGGAGCGCGCACACCCTCGTCGCTTTAAGCTCCTGTGCATGCGCAATGGCAGCAACAGCGGTGCGCCTACTGTCCGCGTTAATTTGAATTCTCAACGAGTGCGCCAGGCACGTAAACGCTTGGTGCAGCGGTGTGCGGTGCCTGCCTGTACCTTGGTGTCTGTGTATGCGTGTATTCTTTGTGGCATCACACGTCAACTACACTGAACGGTAAGTTTTAGCAGAGATGTTTTCCGTCAATAGCTCAGGATTAGGTGTGCGCATTTCGTAGCGCGAACCGCTGCATGTAGCCTAGGGGACTCGGGCATAGTGTCGGTTTGTCGTTTACATGATTTGATAACGCGCTCTTGTTCTCGCTTCTGCTGTATGGACTGTTTTAGGGCAAGCGATTGCTCACGCTTGTTGATTTTAGCGTCATAGTTGATGTGCGTAAAAAAAACACCATGTTTTACCTTGATACTGAGCAGCCGCTAAGCGCATTGTCTGTGCTGAGCAGCCAGTGTGGTGGATCTCATTTCGTGGCACTCGATCCAGCCGCAATGAATACTGCGCTGCATGGGTAGTGAAATTCTCGTGGCACGCTTTACTTACATACCTCGATATTGTGTTAGCGTGACGAATTTTCAAACAGATACGTATAGTTGAATCATTGTTAGCGTAGTCGGATGAAAGGCCGTGTTTATGGGGCATGCATCAGCAGTGCGTGCGCTGCCGTTTTCGTGTAGGGTAAAAGTAGCAGTATTTTAAAGGCTCCTGCCGACCTATCTAAATAATTTTGGGAGGTTACCGCAAGCAAAACATGACACTTGAAGAAAGGGACAACACAAAGCGGTTAGATTCATGGTTATATTCATGCATATATTTAAATTCACCCAATCTAAATACATGGAACCGTAAAAGCTTTCGTAGCATGAAACCTGCGATAAGCTCAATCACTCGCAGCATCGCAACGTAGCCGAAACAAATTAGAGAATAATTAATTAGACACTCGGGGTAGCACCATTACACGTTTCAAACTGAAGGCACTGTGTTTGACGATAGTTAGATTTCTTTTTTTTTTGTCTCTTTTATAAACAGTTTAGTAACAAAAGTTATTTTTCGGGCTATTTGAAAAGTGTTAAGCGCCTTTTGATGCTACGGCGTTATGCAGTTTACGTGCTGGTAATCACTAGGGAGCTGCTGGCGCAGATTCGCAATTTGCCAATCGTGCATCGCATGAAGCCCTTGTCGTGCGTAATAAGTGTTCCGGTTTTCATTACTGTTGCATTAGTGCCATCGTCTGGGACAGACTGTATACTATATGCGCTGTACAAAAGAAAAAAAAAGCAGATTATTCATTTTGTAGTCTTGTCCTAGTAGATAATGGACAGATTATTCAAATTTAGTGGACATTCCGCTTGGCTTATCAACACACCTAAAAGATCGTAATATGTTTTAGCTGATAAGTAACCTTATCAATACAGCCTGTTCATGTGCATTCTACTGAAAGTATGGCAAATGTATTCATTTTGGATTATGAGAAAGAAGACCTTGCAGACCGTTCTGAGTGGAAATAAATTGAAATTCTTAACGTTATTGTTCAAAACTGCAGTCACTATTCTGAGCCTGTTCGTTCGGCACGGGCATATTGCATGAACACCCCAAAAATATGCGCAGTCCAGCTGGGTATCTTTGTTTCAGCAATTATTATCGGCTTCAGTCACGGCGTATACGTTTGGGGACGCAACTTACTTTTGCCATTACTTTGCAGCGGTTGCAAGGAATAGACAAGGAACATTAAGCTTTGAGTAAATTGAACATTCTGGTTCCCTAAAGTACACCCATTTCACTTCTGAGTGAACTTTGTTGCTTCGGACGACCGCTTTGGTGAAGGCACTAGCAGTTTGACGGGAGATTTGAAGTGGGGCGTTCTGGTAGTAATTGCGAAAGATTTTTTTCCCTCATTGCAATGCTTCCACCCAATAATTAACCTGTGCTTGTAATTCCAGTGGGTGATTCATTATTTTTAATGAAGAAACGTAGCATGACTGACTGTACAATAAATGAATAATTATTCACTATGTAATTATGCTGGCTGTCTATAAAATGCAGGGTTATTCTCATCCCACCTTGACTTGCTTTCTATGGAGTCTCCAGCACCTTGGCATAAAATTAAGTAAATTTCACACATTTATCTACAGTCCAACGTAATCCGTGATTGAAGGGGTTATTATATGAATAGTTTGGTATTCTCGCATTTCTTTCTTATTAATGAACCTGTCTTGAAACTAATCGTACCGTTGCTGGCACCAGCCACCATTACGGTTGTCTAATTGCTCATCATACTGTAACATAATGAAACATTATAATAGTACTGATTCATATTGGGATGTAGTCTTTAGTCACAGGTAAACCAGGTTACCTAGAGACATAAAGGATGAGAGCAAATTATATATTAAGTTACTAAAGTACCATAAAAATAACTAATTGAATAGTTTTCCCTCACATTGTTGCGTCTGCTTTACGTGTGTGTCTTTCTGTCTCCTTGTCTTCCGTGCTGTGCTCGTGTTGCCATGAATACGAACTTGCCCAACCTCTTTTCAGTTTTATGAAACAAGGGATTCAATTCAGTTCAATCTAATACTGCATGTCAAGTGACGGACGCGGTATTCGTTTTATAAAAATTTATGCCGTGGCAGTGCTTGGCAAGCACTAAACCACAGTATTTTTTTTATTCCAGTTAAGCTGCGGATGGCATAGGTTTCCAGAGAATTTTCATGAGAACAGCCAGGGTAGAATTGGAAAAAGATAGGGGAATTTGAAAATGTCAACATAGGTATGCTGTCTTGTTATATGCCATACAAATTTCCAGAGAATCTCTCTATTCAACACATTTTGAAATGTTTCACCTCAGAAAAGAATTCAGACAAATTGGTCCCATATATTAAAAAAAAAGAAAGTGAGCCATACTGACATGGCATATCTTACTCACTTTTTTTGCGTTAACTATAAGTCCTGAACCTCGAAACCCTAGAAAAGTTACTTATGTTTGAGAGCACCTTAACTAACTTGCTGTGATAGCATTCCTTCGCACTATAGTTTTAGTTTTGTGTCCCAGGACGTGCATCTCTGTCGTGCCATGACACAGTGCTCGCGTGGTATTTCGGGTGCTCATGTGGTATACCTAACTTGCAACCGTGTTAGCATGCCCAAGAGGCTTTATTATCGGTACGAAACTAAGAAGTGACCATATCAATACAATGAATCCATCTGCCTTCTGTTGAAGTTATGGCCAATGATGCATTCATTATTTAAGAGTATGAGAAAGACACTTAAATGTGTATTAAGAAAAATAAATTCAAATCTTTGGTATGATACTGTCAATACTCCAGTCACTCTTCTGAGCATATCACTCTGCGCGGGCATATTTAATTAACAGCCAAAAAATGCACGAACAGCACAACTGCGTAACCATGTTTCAGAATTTGATAAAGAGATCATTTGGGATAATTACAATAACGTGCCATATATGAACGTGTTTTAAAAGCAACATACTGTTGCTGCAGCACCAGCAGCAGTTGGGACTGTTTATTTGTCCATCATGCCATAAAATGAAAGATTGCATAATAATACCGATTTGTATTCACAAGCAGGCGTTCGTCATACTTAAACCACCCTGAGTATTGACTTAAGTGGTTTGAGTAACTATATTAAGCTGCTTGAGGAACATAGAAAGAATACACAACTGTTATTTTTGCCTCACATTGTTGCATCTAGTTGTTTGCAGCATACACTTGCAGCATCTTTGGAACATATGACAAGAAGATCAAGGCCGGCCTGGCGGCCTTGCTTGCCAAGGGTAAGTAGTCTGTAGATCTGTAAATAGTCTCTTTCGATCATAGCGCAAGACCTACATTTTAAGAAAATGAATATATCGCGCAATAAAAGGAGTTAATTCAATGCCGGTGCACTTGTTTTCTTTTTTGCATTGCATGATTCAGCACTAGTGGAATCGCTTCAATTTTTTTCTGTTTATGCAACATATGCAAGTGCAGCTGGTTCAGGAGCATCATTAAGCTATCGACATTAATGCATAAGCTCAGATGAGAAGCAACACGTTAACATACATAATATACATTCAAAAAATTTTTGCCGCCATATGTAAACAGAAATGTAAACTAACTTGTAGATACCTAGCAGGTTTCGTTCAAGCGGATGCGTTGCACGAAACTGTATTATTTCTTAAATGTGCTTGTGCATGAATGCTCATGCAGTCTTACATAAAGATTCACGGCTACATGCATTTGAGATTTTTCGACTGCTTCCATCCGCAAGCATGATCTTTTATGTACAGTTCCCTGGGTATGTTCCCATATGCATGCTGGATTCGGTACATTTTTATAGACATTTCCAATAGATTGCTTAATACCGACCCCAGCAGCGAATGTTTATATATAATCGAAACATAGTTAACAAAATGTGGTTTATGTAGCTAGTATATAGGGTGTCGATCCCGGCCATTTTAGCCAGGCTGGTCAATGAAAATAAAAGATAAAGAAACAGTGCGCAAGATATACTATTATAAAAAAAAAACCTACAGGTGAGATCTCTGACGGCTGAACACCATAAGTCTTAGATTCGGATCTTGCTGCACCGTCTTTTTTTACCTTGTTCTTCGTTGAACAGCTTCACTGAATTTATGTTAGCTCGGACACCCTGTATCGACAATAATTCACAAATAGAGTAAGGCTAAAGTCTATGGATTATCAATATACTGGTCTGCAGGCATAGTCTGCAGACAGTCTATGGACTTATGGCCTTACACCTTTCGTAGAGTAGTCTATAAAATGTCTGAGTTCATAGACACTCTATAGACTGTCTATAGAATAACGAAAATTCACGTTTGCTGACAAATGTCTGCAGAATGTCTATATAGAAAAGTGTATAGGGTTATACAGTTCTACTTTTGTAGACGGAAGTCTATGGAATGTCTATAGACAGGCTGCAGACAATTGTCTGCAAACGTGAATTTTCATTAATCTATAGACAGTCTATAGACCCAGACTAGTTATAGACTAGTCTATAAAAAGTGTAAAGCCATAAGTCTGTAGACAGTCTATGGTCTTATCTAAAGAAATATCTAGACAGCCTAAAGACTTCATAGACAAATGTCTATAAACCGTTTCTAGGCTGTCAATTAATATTTTTGTAAGGGCTTAGCCCTCCCTGATAGTTCAGAATGGTTCGGGTCTAGCCCATATGGGCGGGCGCCACACCCACATGGGCAGAGCTCGAGCCGTTTTTACCTATTACGGAGGGCTAATGACCGATTTGGAATATAAACAGATTGGAATAGTTTTAGGTAATGGAGCACCATATCGACTTAGAACGAATTCTGAAAATGTCACCGGTTTCTAGATATGCGCCGTCAAACTTGCCGCAAAAATGCTCTGTTGTGCCACTCACTTTCTAAAGAAAACACCGTTTTATGCATTTAAGCACATAAGTTACTGGAACGCCAATGTACTTCGTCGTACAGTTTGGAAATGAATATTTCGTAAGGTGGTCATCCTGATTATTTGTTCCAAGTGGATGCGCCTTCCAAACTCGCTGGATATAAATAGTAAGTCGCTGCGTGTGGCAAGATGTGGTTAGTTGAAAACCTAATTAGTACAATTTTTATTGATTGCGCATATTAATTTCTCCTGTAAATAATGACCGTCTCTTCATGTAATATAGTTTAAAGATTAGAATTGTGCCATCGGCCACAGGCAGTATTTAAATATTCATCATAGTCTAATAAAAAGAAAAGCATGGTATTTTACTATCTACTGCGCCCTTTACATTCCTCAGGGTTTTCCAAGGGAAGCTGACGCCAATTTTAATAAAGACGCGATAAAAAAGAAGTGTCCGACGATTCGGATACTGCCTAATGCGAAATTTGAGCGCAGCTCGATACGTGTTTTCATTTCGCGATATATTGAGGCAAATAATTTGAGACCGAAATCCCCGCACTGACGGGCAGTGGGCCAGTGCCGTCAGCGGTATTGTATTGCTGGCATGATGAGCGGCACTGGAGCCAGCTGTCGAAGAAGACGAACGCGCGGGCAGTGGCAAGAGCGCGTTCGCGCGGTGACGTTGAGGGACACCGACGCTCTACCAAGGAACGGGCGTCTAAGAGCTGCGCTCTAAAACCAGCTGCGCACAAACCTACTAGCAGAGCTAGCTTGTTTATGCGCTTTGGAGGACACAATTTTCCAGAACAATTAGAATCATCAAGCGCATAATTAACACAAAGTTGACTTTTTTGTGGTTACGAATATGGTATATGTTTATATTTGAAACGTCATGACAATCGTATTTCAAGACAATTTCACTTTGATTCTCTTGGAGCGCTTCTGTTCCGAGATTTTTGTCAACAAATGTGTCATTCAGTCAGATAATTTTGCATTCGAGGGCGTGGATCTCGACAAAACGTCAAGCCTTACAATCAGGCTGCAGCAGGGGCAAGGATATGAGAAAACGTCCATCGTTTGTTTTCGCCAGCCGAGAGCAAGAGCGCAGCTGTTGTGAGCTTCGTCCAGCTCTTTTTCGAACTATTGCATAATGACGAGGTTAGATTTCAGGCCCATTTGAAAGCTAACTTTCTCTTAGTCTAAAGCATGCAAACTTCAAAGGAAAACGTACCCTCATTGAAATCGATCTCCCTGTAGGCCTCCACGTTCTTTCCTCGGGAAGATTTGGCATAGAAGACGTCATCCTCTTCAAGGATCGGGTACGTGTCTGGCTTCCATTGATTTTTAGTAGCAGACGAGTACCTCAGTGGCGTGGCAGTGTAAAGCGTCTGATTCATTGGACCGCCTTCTGGGGCGCGGTAATCGTAGCTTGCTGCAGAAGGTTTTTCCTGTATAAGATAAGCGTACGTTCTTATGGGAGAATGAGGCGGCGAGTTTGCGTAGTACAGTGAACTCAGCTTATCTTCAGTGCGTTTGGAAGAACTTCCTGTGCCCTGTGCCCTGCTCGCGTCTTTGACGTCTTTTTGCCTCTGCGGTGCATCGGTGCTGTCCTTGGACCTTTCAGAAGCAGGCGAGTATCCGCTGTCTTTGTTAGACTTGAGAGACTCTACAGATGATGACCGCGACAAAACCTTGTTATTGCTGTCCTCCTCAGCAGGTCGCTTGCTTTTGGTACCTGAAGCTTTCCTTTCCGTACCATTTCTGGAAGTTTTCGAGTGGGTTAAGCTTTTACCATCATCGTTTGTTTTTCTTGACGAATGTGAAATGCTGCCAGAAGAGTTCTTTAAGGCCGACTTCTCGGCTACTGTGCCTTGAGTTCGATCTTGCGATGGCGTCCGACTTGTCTTCGAAGATCGTTTTTCGGAGCTTCTGCTTTTCGCTGCATCGTCCAATGAATGTTGCTTAGAAAGGCCGGAGGGACGACCGTTGATCTCAGCAGGACTTTGGCCCAGGGAAGCGATGCCGTGAACTGAGGACCGCCGCTCTCTCCGGCTGACACCATCATTCAAAGAGTCTCGGCGCGTTACAGATGACGTGCTGTTTACAGACGCTCGACTTTCACTCACACGAATGCTCCGCTGCGCCAGAGGACTGTAATCTGGCGGGGCGTGCTGCTCATTTCCAAGCGCAGAGCCCGATGCGTTGATCGACCCGGATGACTTTCGTCGAGCTGCCGGGCGTGGCCTCTCACTGCTTGTATTACCTTGTACACTGCTGAACTGGTCTTCAGTTGATGCTATGGGTTGTTGCCGGGCAGCTGACGTCTCACTGGCCGCACTCTGTCCCACAGAAAATTCTTCACACTTGTCTATTGCGTAGGCTGCCGGTGTTTCTTTGTTAGCGGTGCTGTCTGCGGCACTCAACGGTTGCTTTGGCGTGTCATTAAATTCGAATTTGGCGCTATGGCGGGACTCACTTCTTTTTTCCGATTCCTTTGACACTTCGGTTTCGGCCCTTAGTAACTGCTGTTCGTGCTCGTAAAAGCTGTTCAACGACGCCAAGCTGATGTTATCGCTTTCCTCCGGCTTGCTTGTCCTGTCCGGGCTCGTTTTTAACTTGTGGTTGCTATTACCAGACAGTCTGTGTAGATGCTGCTCTAAATCTTTCAAACGTTTTGCATCTTGCAAGGGCGTAGCGTACGCTATTTCGGATGGGTCGTCGTCATCAGTTTCTTTGATCGCAGGAGATGCCGTGTCGGCCACAACACTCGCTGACACATCTTCTCTAGATGGCTGCGCAGAGCTCTCGGGATCTGCTTGCTGTGGCGGTGACATATTGGGTTCTGGAGAGCGAGCACGGCTATTCAAAATTTCGTTATTGTCACTTTCTTCGTTGGCAGCTTCGGCAGGTGGCTCATTTTGGGTTATGGGCTGGTCCGCGCTCTCGCTTAAGGAGTCTTGATGATGTGCGCCCTGATCATTGTCTTCCGCCCGCACTTCTTCAAGGCTGCCCGTTTGAACTGCGCTGTCTTCGAGCTCCTGGTTATTGTACAGGGACATGGTAGTGGCCGTTTCCTTGTCTTCGGTGGTTGATGTGGATGCCTCCTTCATAGCAATCGCTGCTTCTTGGCTCTGGCCTCTTGGATCAGTGGCTGAATTTTCATTTTCGTCCTCCGCCTCAGCAATAGCACTTTGGGATGCATTTCCTGAGGTATCTTGAGCTAATGTTTCGTATGTTCGCCTGGAATCGAAGAGAAAGAGGAGGTTAACGTATAGGACTAAGCAAAGGCACCGGATAAAAAAGAAAAGAAGCGCCATTTCATTTTATAATTCGATTAGAAACATTGAAAGTTCCTCCTTTTCTAGTTCTTCAAAAATGGTAGACCATACAAGGTCACATTTCTCGCTGGTGCATGGACAAATGTCTCGCGCTGGACAAGTTACTACAGCAAAACTGTAAGCCTGTTTTGGTCATACATGTAATTATTCGGTATCTTTGAAGTAGGCTTCTTGAACGACTCGTGAGGCAGCAACGCCACGTAATGTCCGCCGTGCTTTAGGTCCTCCACGTCAAGCACAGGATTGCCTTCTGGGAAGCACAACCTGTAAATTATGGTAAAGAAGAATTTGTTACATGGACCATGAATGCGTGTTTCTGAATGTGAAGAAACATGTTGCGAAGCATGAGCACTGACTGAATAACAGTTCTTCAGAAAAATGTTTGTAAAGCCAAATGACGCTGACCGCAAAAAATTAAGCCACATCGTATTTTATAGTGCCCGTGATGTTTACGATATTAAATACTCAATTTAGATGCCGTAATTTGGACACATGCCTCACTTTTTAAAAACAAACTATGGTCAATATGTATTCAGCCACTGTTAAGCTTATGGCTGAGGCTAGTAAGCAGAAATTGTGCATGGGGAAAGGAAGATAACAGTGCATTGAATTCATAGTATGTTTTTTCGCCTACTTCTACGGTGGATTGAGCTATGGAGCGCATCAAACGAAACGTTAGATGAAGAAAAGGATATATGAGAAAGTTTACTTTCGCGTCATGCGCATTTTATGCATTTCAAATCAATTTTTCCATAGACTAGTCATGTGTTCTCCTTGCCGTGTAATAAAGGCCCCAAATGAGCACAGAGTAAGTGTAGGAAGCATACGTACTGCTAAAGTATTGGGACAAATTATTTTATGAGAGCCATATATTTCTAAAAAGATATCTTTTGGCCAGTATATCAAGTTTTATACCCATACCCATTTAGCTGAAGAAACGACGTCCACGATTAACGCTCAATTTGATGCGCTCTTAGCCTCACAAATAATGCGGAAGGTTTACGTTCACAATTACCTGTCAACCATCAATCCCCGACTGAGATGGGATGCATGTCAGGAAACAAACAAAGTGGAACTTAGCGACACCACCGGTTCGGTCTACTAGCACTTTTCTCTGCATAAGAGTAAAGAATTTGTGCAGTGAAGTCGAAAGTTTGTGCAGCGCTATCGCAGTTTTTGTTTACCACGGCACAACCCCAGGGAACGAAACAGTACTATATACGAGCATTCCGTCAGAACTCATCAATAGGTAATTATTACGCGGAGCTGCGCGCTGTAATGTTAAAATTTTGTGCGATGTCCCCCACAGTATAATGGTTGGAAGCCTCCCGTCGTCTTTGCATCTGCATAGACTGCGCTTTCACAAAGCCTTTTGCTGCAATTGCTAATTGTAAAGAAACTTCCGTTCCCCTCTTTTTTTGCACACTCTAAAAACAGATGCACCCTTTGGGGTGTATGATTGTCCCACAACAAAATTCGCCATCAATCTTGCAGGCCTTTCGTTTCTTTACCGCAGCGCGCCCGGTACTTCTAGGTCACGAACAGCATGCGCGTTATATATCAGCGGGGCGTAGCATTCTTGACAGGAAAGTAGCAATCGCAATGTTTTCGAAAAAGGAAACGCATGCAAGACTGATGATGGGTATTGTGAGTCAAAAATACGCCCCAAATGCTAACTGATTTGAGAGTGTAGTTA
This sequence comes from Dermacentor andersoni, assembly GCF_023375885.2. NCBI lineage: Eukaryota > Metazoa > Arthropoda > Arachnida > Ixodida > Ixodidae > Dermacentor > Dermacentor andersoni. The sequence continues at coordinate 67,437,443 of NC_092817.1, read as the reverse complement.
TAACGTTCAATAAAGCGATATGGTTCAACGCAACCACAAGTAATGAGATTGACGTGATAGTGAGCGAAATTTTGTTTTGTAATGAGAAGGTAAATTTTGCGGTAGCACTAGGGATTGGCAGAAAACTTAATGTGCACTGTGATATTTTTCTTGCGTTCACAACAGGGCCGGGGTTTTGTTACAGAATAAGAATACCTCAGACCGAAGGACGCCGGGAGGAATTTAGTAAATTTGGCAGCGATTTTTGACATGTCAAGTTTGCTACCTGGGTTCTATTAGAAACACAACCTGTCGTCGAACGTGTTACTGACAACTCGCTTACAACATGACGTCCTTTACGTGCGCATTTGTGAATGCCGCGCACAGATAAATACCCCCAAAACTTACAGATGCATGCTGCAACTATCAATTAATCATACCTTCATTCTCATTCTCACGATGGCATAGATGTCTCAAACGAAACAGCCATTCGCATCGAGAAACGAAGTGACATCATCATGTACACAGGAAATAAATGAAAGCAAGAAGTTTCTGCGCCATAATTTAACGCGAACATTTTACATGAACGTTCGCGTTCCCACGCTCATGTTATGTCAGCATTCTTGTTACCATGGCGGCGTGCTGACCAGGGCAGACTGATATGCTTGTTTCAAGTGTATGCTCAGAGTAAAGCCATGGCATCTCATCGTGTTCCGCCATGTTCCGACGACAGGCGCGTAAAATCGTGCTTATCAATATACAACTATCCCTTTAACCGAAAGAATAAGTGTTACGAACTTGTAATTATCTATCCGACACCATACAACTGTAGCAAGTGTTCATAATTGCATGTGCCGAAACTTGAGCACGAACAAAAGCCAATTAACAAACGCAAGTCGTCCGCGATCCTGCCTTGCTTCATCGTAGTTTTATCGCTGTTGCTGATTCAAAAGATGAACATTAAATTGAAATTACGCACATTATTTTACCATGAAAGATGGTGAATATTAAGCTTGCACTGCGTCACGTGGTTTTAAGGAAGCGTTAACATAGGGGACCAGGACTCGTATTTACAATAAAGTTCTTATGCCCGAACTGTTCACGTGATAGCGCATGCCAGCCAATCGTGGTTGTGGAGGTATTTAAGCGAAGGTGGTTTGCCAATGGCAAAATGCTCACATGAAGGCCGTCATTTTGGCCTTAGAAGACCATTGAACAGTGAGCGAAAGCGTCGAAACCATCGTAAATAGTGATACAATCGGGCTTACTTTCTTACGTAGCTCGCGTCCAGTTTCATGCGCTGCCCGACTACTTGCAGGACTCGTATCATACTGATACGATCCCTGCCCACAAGAACGCAGCGTATTGGAGCTTCCCGCTGCGAATCGTTTTTGTGAATGCTGAAAAGAAAAAGAACCAATAGAAGATTAATGCCGGCTGCACACACTGTCTCTACATAAAATTCTGTAGGGGGTGCAACACCTAGCGATTTTAACAAACCAAACTGAAACCTAAAGCTTTGCTTTTAGGAAGTTGGGCAAGCCACGATTATAACAGAAGAACAGAATGCAGAAGCTCAGTTCACAGATATCCAAGTGGAGTATTGGCGTACGCATAAACTTTGCACGAGCCTCTCAATGCGCGTGAACCATTTTAATTATGACACTGCAAAACTTGGTTTCCCAGGCTTTATTGCTACATGCAAAACTCCCACTTTTGTGAAAAATTTACCACACAGATTTCATGGCTGCTGCATTGAATGAAATAAAGGAGTCAGCGCTGCGGGAATGGGACACGATGGCAGGAGAATCACACCAGTTTCCAAGGGTTACCAAAGTTTGTCAAAAATTTAACCAATGGTTTGAGGCTACTGTTGCAGTTTTCACCAGAGGCACGGGGTCCGATCATCATAAAGTGTTGTTATAATCCAACTATCGCAGTGGAGCGGGAGACAGAACTGCGAATCTCGCAGTGCTGAAAAGCACACTGGGACTCGATCATTTTAACCAATTCATCGTTAAGGCATTCCAGTCATACGAGCCAGACAAAGCAAGAATGGACACACACAAGAATCGCGGTCATATTACGTGCCTAATCATCGCCTCAGAGGTCATGAGGTGAGGGTTCACAATATTTAGAAGCAATGATATTCGCCGCTGGCGTTTACTGTCTCGGAAAGAATTAGTGTTGTTTACATACAGAGTATCCAAATAATTGGTTTCTCTTAAAAGCCAACACATGTCCACACGAACGCTAAGCATGGTCACTGCGACAACGACAATGTAGTTTATAAATGCGCTAGCTGGTATATATATGTTTTTATGGCCGAAGTATCAAGATGAGATTTGGGTCTTAAAAATAGTATGTAGAGGGACATTACTGAATAAAAAAAAAAAGAAAAAGAAAGCCATGTGGTGAAATCGTTCACAAAAAGATAAGACAGTTACTTCGAATACCTTGAGCACAAATAGTTCCTATTTTTTTTTTTTTTTTCATTAGGGATGTTAACAATAAATGGCAGAGTAAAAATTGTTAGGCCGATGGCAAGTTGTCGTCTTGTAAAAGTACTCACTATACAGTAATTGGCGCTTCGAACCGGTTGAGCTTATTTAATGTAGGAAGACCTGTGCTCTTCTTTGTATTCTGTGGCATATTTTGAGCCTGGAAAATAAGATAAAATTGTATGTGAACTACAGTTGAGCGAAACAGAACAGAAGTATAATGGAGATAGAATACTACCTTGGCGTTTCGCTTTCGCGCTTGGTGTAATCTTCCGAGTTGGTCAACGTCTGGGTAGCTGTAAATAAACGCAGACAGTTGATTCAAACGCCATCGTATATACGGCGTGAAGTGAGTTGCTCCACATCATACGTCAATCTTAACCAACTAGCTAGCAAGAAAAGACGTAAAGTTAGTCTTCATTGTACGATTTATATTTTACGACACTCGCATTCTCTAAAATATTCACCTCTGCGTATTTTCCCGTCTTATTACTGGCTATTATCATCTAGAGTTTATGTTAACCTAATGTCGGATTCGCTGCATTTTTTATGTGGTAATGATGGCCCTACATTTTTTCTTGGTTTCTGCCGTTGGCGACGGGCAATATTGTCTATTTATTCATTTATTTATTTTTTAACTTGTCAGACCGATGCCCGAGCCATCACAGATGCTGTAGTAGATGACGTCGGAATAATTTAGTGGTTATTTAACATGCGCATAAACCCAAATACTCGAGATCGCTTAGAATTTGGTCCCCAACTGAATGCATCCGCGTTGGCCGGCGATGGAACCCACGACTTTGCATCCGTAGCAAAGCGCAGTATCCACTGAGCCATCGTTCCACGAGTACAGCATATGGGTATTAGCAGCAAATGGAATTTTCGATCGGCTGGGCGGATCAATTGATCCCCCGTCAATCTGATCGAAAATTCCATTTGCGACTGCAGAATTTTCTCGCTCCTCTCCGAGCACTTCACTTCTCCTGCTGAGGAAGAACCCGTGGTGCTGGAGAACTTTAATCAGAAACAGTAATTATTCTGCAGAGACGTTTCTTTAGTTCAGTTTTTTTTTCGAACTCAGATGATTACACTGCCGTTCGTCTCTCACTTGACCGGCATATGGCGGCTCGACCGCTTGGTCTCGTCGTTGATTGCACAAGATGCAGTCATTGTTCAACAGTACAAGTCTGCAAATTGTAGACGTCTCCTGCTCGAAACTTCGCACCCCTCACGGATTCACATTCTGCAATTGAAAGGCTGATGATGGTGCTGATTAAGTTCTTGAAGCAACAAATCGGTTTTTGAGATTCGCCGTAGCGGAAAGCTCCGAATGAATTTTAGCCGCCTAAGCTTCTCTAAAAAGCGCGCAAATCAAAGTGAACAAGCATTTTACCGCAGACGTGGGCTTTCGCTTCTGCAGCAAGCTGAACGAGTATAAATGGTGTCACTGAATGATGATGGCTCTGACCCGTCATGGTTCAGTTATATTTAGGGTGCCGCAGGATGGACTTCTGCTGGATCAGTGGGCCAACCGCACAAAAACCACCCATCTTTACTTTGTTTCGACGTGATCAGCATAGACCGGATTGTTTTACGCGATGGGACACGCTTTCTCCTCTCTGCAAATACTATAGCGCTGTTGCCGACGTGGCGCATCTCTGACTTTCCGCCTTCTTGACCGCTTGTTGCTGACTGAACGATGAAGGCTTCTGTGTATGCGTTAGTGCACAATGTGAACTTTCCTTCTTTGTTTCTACACGTCATTTAGTTCGCTTTCCACCTTTCCCACTCTAGAGTAGCCAAGCAGGCTCAGCCTGGTTAACGTCCCTGCCTTTCGTTTGTCACTTATCTCTATCCCTCTCTCGCAGCTCCGATGGCGTAATAGTGGTTCAAAGCGCTCTAAGTAAACGCCCACATGCGTGTGGTGTAATACGCTATGGTCGACTGCTTATTGATGATTCAAGGACAGTTTCAAACGAGGCTTCTTAGTTCGTATTCTTATTTCTCTCACTTTCGCCGACGACGGCGAAGTGTCTCATATGCCCACATAATTTTTACTGGAATACTTACATATGTTATTATTCATGTCTGTAACAGCGGACATTTTAATTCACATTTACAAAATACTTAGTTCATTTCACCTTGTTTTCCCAAAAAGATGACAACAGTGTTTTCGCCCTCGATTCATGGCCGATCCCCCAGAGTGGATTGCGCCATTTCGCTAATGAACAAGAACAAGAACTCTTCTGTCTGTTCGTTGCATTTTTATTACAAAATTTTCACGTTTTTCGGGGACGCTGCTCCCTGCCTCGTGAGGACTGAGCGTTCCACAGTTTCGCCCAGCCTGAGGTCTGCTATTGTAGCTCCTCGGTGAATCAACGCACCTGGTCCAGCACCATGCGCGGTCATCAGGGAGGCTCACTGCCTTGTGGCTATAGACAAGGAGTTAAACGCGGTGGCGCCCGTGCAGAGGTCGGCTATCGTGAGCTCATCGAGAAAATGAGGTACCTGGTCCAGCACCAGGGAGGACACCAAACTGCACTTCGTCCCAAGCGATGACTCGTCAAACGACAGCTTTGAGTCTGTGATGAGCAGGAAGGACAAAAGAAGGATCTTCGAGGTGTCTTCACCAGCGAGGACATTAACTATGAAGAAAAAAAGTGTATTCGTGCCAGATGACTCTTCCATCAGCCTTCCAGCCCTTAAGAGGCAAGCTCTCTGCCATGTTTCTTGAGGGCATTGTGCCGAATGAAGTAAGGGCAGTCAGATTAAAAACGCGACAGAATATCCTCGCTGTGGATGCGACAGATGGTAGCGTGTTGGACAAGCTTCGGAAAATAACATATTTGGGCGGCATCAAAGTCCGAGCGATTGTACCATTGGGCGGAGCCATGCATGGCGGGCATCAGTTACGACATTTATTTGGCCATACCGAACTCGGACTTGCCAATTCTCATCAAACCAGCGACCGAAGAGGTTATTGTCACGCATGTGCTTCGCCTTGGTAACACCCGCTACGTAAAGTTGACATTCAAGGGCAATTGCATCCCTTCACATGCCAAGGTGACCACCTCAGTGCCACAATTGCATTAAGATTATCCGTGTCAATGGTATCTGTACAAAGAGTACGATTTGTCCTCACTGTGCTAAGTCGCACACTGCGGACCTCTGTGGCGCAACAAATTTAAAGTGCGGTAACTGTGATGGCTTCCATGTTGCCTCATCCAAACATTGCCCGCAAATCACGAGAGAAATCTCCATTTTCAAACAAATGGTTAGAGACAGCTCACCCCATCCGAGTAGCTGCTGAAACTACGACGCCGGCGTAATCGTCAACGCAAGCGTACAAAACGGAGTGCATTTCCTCACCTTCGAGCGCAAGTAAACCTGCAAGCACAAAGAGGAATGAGACGAAGAAGTCTAACACCGCAGGTGAATGCCCTGCACTTCCGCGCTCACAGCCTACCAACAAGCCTTCCTGCCTGATGTCTACTTCTACGCATGCGTCGGTTGATGCCGTACCAAAGGTTGACCGACAGATTGTACCGATGCAGCCGTCCCTAGTGAACGTCATCAAAGAACTACTGACAAGCATGGTAACTCCAACCGCTCGAAGTGACCTACAAGTGCTGGAGGCACTAAGCACAGTCCTAGCATCCCTCGAGTAGACATATGGTTGACAATCACCAATCGTTCCGCGAAGAGGTCACAGAGGCACCGATCATCCAGTGGAATGCCAGAGGACTTAGATCTCGGATGCCTGTTTTTGTCAGTTTGTACACCCTAACCGTTTCGCAATCATCGCAATCTGTGAATCTGAATTTTCGAACCCTATCCGGCTATCCGGCTACAAATCAATCATGTCCTCATCCTATAGCTAAAGCAGCAACGACTTTGTGTTTATTCGTCAGCAGCTTACCTACGTCGTTCAGCGTGTGCCGCTTCATAATGAGAACCAGTATGTTTGCGAAAATGTTAAGAAGAAAAAGCTAGCGTTTGCGCTAGTGAGTACCTACTTATCTCCCTCAAAGCAGTTTGATAGCAAGATACTAGAAGACATCGTGACAGTAATCGCTGGTCCATAAATTACCATAGGAGACATTAACACCCACCGCCCTATTTGGGGAAGCTGCAAAATTAACGCAACGGGCCGGCAACTGGCTTCATTTGTTTTTGATCACGGACTATCCCTGCTTAGAGATGGGAACCCTACCTTTCTAGGAGGCTCATTTTACAGCAGCTACTTAGATTTGGCGTTTCTATGACGTCGCTTCGCTGCTAGTGTTAAGTGGTTTTTATAGATCGAGACGCATGGGAATGACCATATCCTCAGTGGCTTCAAACTTAAAGGTTTGGCCAGCTGTCATTCGCCAAACACAATCCAGCGAATTGATTTGTCTACACTCAAATCAAGCATAGAAAACGCTTCTCAAAAAGGTCTCGCTTCTAGCCTTCGGCAAGCGATCAAGGATGAAACGCAGAATGCGATGTGCACTCTGACATACTCTCCAATGTTCACGGAATCCTGCGTGGAGTTGGAGCGATTCCGTGCGATTCGTCGGCGTGTCGAGCGAAGGTACCGACGCACAAAGTGCAGCCATGGTCTAAAAATAGTCAGACGCACGCAAAAGAAGATCCAGCGCCGAATTGAAAAACTGGAGTCTCAATGGTGAGCGAAATTTTTATGAATCCCTAAACCTCCGAAAACCTATTTGTCGTATATATAGAACCGTGCGAGGCCTACGTGTATTTCCCGACCAACGCGTGCCGTTCAAAGCCGTGGCGCTTTCCTAGCGTCTAGAAGTCATCGAGGTAGCGGAGGAGAGAGAGAGAGAGAAAATAAATAGAAAGGCAGGGAAGTTAACCAGAGGTAGTTCCAGTTGGCTACCAAGGATTAAGGGGGATAAAAAGAGAAATATAGTGGAAGGGGGAGGTTGAAAGAAAGAGAGACGAGCACGAAGGAACCGCGTGTGCTATACAGCGGTAGGTGGCGGCGTTCTTAAAGTCTATCGTGAAGCCCCGCAGACCACAGGAACCTTAATACCGCGAGTAAGGCCTTCAGCGTGGACGTTCTTTGGGAGCACTGACCTAAAGCTTTGAGTTCTGATAGTGGACGATTGTCCAACTGGTCCAGTATTCTGCACATCACCTGTCTCTGGGCACTATATTGCGGGCAGACACAGATAATATGTGCGAGCGTCTCATCGCTGTTGCATGTGTCGCACCTGGGGCTCTTGGCCATTCCAATAAGGAAAGCATACGAGCCCGTAAATGCAACGCCTAGCCACAGACGGTACAGCATGGTCTGTTCACGTCGGGGTAATCCAGGTGATAGGTGCATCCGTATGTCCGGAGACAACGAACGCAAACGACATATAGTGAAAGCGTTCGATTCCCACAGTGGCAAAGTATATTCACGGGACATCAATCGCAGCCCAGCCGCAGCGTCTGTTCGCGAAAGCGAAGAGGTAGCGGAAGGAAGCCTGGGTATGTTTATTGACCTCCAATCTTCCGGTAGCGGAATATTTCTGCAGGAAGATTGCAGGTCAATCAACGTACACAGGCTTCTTTGGTACGGATAGCATCATGCGGTATTCACTGGATTCACGCATGAAGCTGTCACCGAGGAGCTCGATACGGCTCTTGCTTTGTGTAATTGGTCGTCGCCGCCTCGTGCAGACGACATATCGTAATGCATATTGAGCCACATAGGTGAGCGAGCACGAAATGTGTTGCTAGGTATACTCAATGAATCTTAGCGGGATGGAAACGTTCCTATGGAATGGAATAGAAACCACCTGGTAGCACTCCTCAAACCTGGCAAGTCACCATCAGAGCTCACATCATACCGCCCAATCACGCTGGCTAGTTCCGTAGGGAATGTGATGGAACGCATGACCACTGCCAGATTGGAGTGATACCTGAACCGCTAACTTTATTCAAACGGTATGACAGGTTTTTGAAGTCACCCATGCTCTATTGATAATGTTATTGATCTGATCACTAGCGTTGAAGATCAAAGTAGGTGCAAACGGTTATCTGTCGCTATGTATCTGACGTAAAAGGAGTTTATGACAATGTTGCCCATGGCGCTGTACTTTATGATCTTGAATTGGTTGGCTTCCTTGGCCGAGTGTACCGGTGGAGCCGCAACTACTTACACACGAGATCTTTTTCATCCGTAAGCCTTCTTTCGCGAGTACCCCAGCAAGATCTGTCTGTCGCGCGAAAGTTGTAATGCCATATTATCTGCACAGAAATGCATAATTTGCGAAGTTAAATGATTTATTCCTTATAGTAGCGTAAATGTAGATGATTGGTAACTCTATAAGTGATAACGTGCACTAAAAAAAGTTATCATAGATAATATCCATATAATCACATTTATGCATATCCATAGAATAAATAGGGCTCAATAGAAAATGCGTAGGGAAGCCTATAGTAGGGGTTTGCCAACTTGACATTTACAGATGGACCAACTTGAAATTCGGAGGTGAGCCAACTTAATAGTTGGTTGTGGGCCAACTTAAAGTTTGGGGTTATTCAACCCAAAATTAGGGGATGAGCCTACTTAAAATTTAGGGGTGGCCGAACTAAAATTTAGGGGTGGGGCAACTTGAAATTTGGGGGTGGGCCAACTTGAAATTCGTGGGTGGGTCCACCTAAATTTTGTGGTGGGCCTACTTCAAGTTTGCGGGTGGGCCAACTGAAATTTAAGGATATGCTTACGCATACTTAGACAACTTCAGTGCAGTTTCTGTATAACTTTTTTGTCCAGACCGATGACGGTCCGATCTCAACACTAAACACAGCCTCGTGTTCCCCGAGGTGGCGTCTTGAGACCCACACCATTCAACATTGCTCTTGTCGGCCTCGTGGAATGCATACCAAATTCTGTCCAGATACCAATGTACGACGATGACATCTGCGTGTGGACGTCACATGTAACACGACCTCAGGTGCGCGCGGGGCTTCAAAAAGCCGCGACTTCAATATAGGCGGGTCTTAGCGAAGAAGGCATCCAAATTTCACCTGAGAAATGTGCGCTGGTCGCATTTACGCGGAAGCTAATGACGTCCTACTCCACATTTATCAATGGCCAAAACCTCTGTTACGCCAGGACGCGCGGGTTCTTAGGGGTGATCATTTATCGAGACTTCAGCTGCAGTCCCCATGTGGCCTACCCGAAGAAATGTGTAACGACCATTCACACCAGTTCAAGCTGACCTGTACTGAGGAATACCTGCAGGAGTAACATACGCACAATCGAGAAGGCTCAGTCGCAGGCACTCAGGGTTTGCATTGGACTGCCGCGCTGCACGTCCACATCAGAAGCCATTGGGATAGCTCTAGATTACCCAGTCACAACTCATATCACATTGAAATGCTCAGAGTACACATCAGACACATTGCCAGCGACCCTTTCAGCCTCCTCGACGCGCTGCCAAAGGACCTGCCCAGTGCCTCCTTTCTCCCGGAGATATCGGCGCACCGTGACTGCCTCCCTAGAGATTCTAAGCCTGCAGAGAGGCTGCTGGCAGCTCCTTCGTGTTTGGCTCGCTCACAAGTTCAACTCTCGGCACCAGAAATTCGAATGAAAGGAGGATTCTCGTCGCCAGATCTCAAGCAGCTATCTCTACTCAGGCTACACGAAACATACAAAGACCATCTTGAGATTTACACTCTCAGCTCCTCTACTGGACGGATATGCAGGAGCCGTGATCTTCCCCCGAAAAAGCCACGACCATTCAGTTTAGTACCTTTCACCAGAAAACGTCGACTGCTGCGTAGCTTGCCGCACTCCGCATCCCACTTCGCATGATTCATGATCATCTACCACGAAGATGAGCATATATACCAATTCCAAGGAAGCTCTGCAATGTCTGCTATCCGCTTTACCTCATAAACCACATGCTCAACGTATGCTCTAAGTAAGGCATCTATATCACCAACTAGCAGGGAAAGGACGTGACATCACCTTTCAGTGACTGCCAGTCCAATGCGGCATTGTGGGCAATGAACATGCCGATGAAGCTGCTAGGAGGGCTCACAGGGATGCCGTGAAGGAACCCATCCTGCTATCCAGATCCGATGCAGCAATAAAGCTTCGCATACTCACGCGTGATGCCACATGATCCACGTGGAACACGCCAGTTTTCCGGCACACTCGACTACACCTCCTGGACCCATCCCTGCAACTACGCATTCCGTCTGAACAACTATTCCTATCGAGATAACTATTCTGTGCCTACTGTGGCTTGGAGTATCTTTACCAATGCATTTGCTTGCTGCATGGGAATAGATTACAATGCTGCATGTGATAGTTACGGCAGTGAGGAAACAATCGAACATAGGATAGGAATAAACTTTATTTGTCCAACGGTTGTTGATGTTTGTGCCCGGGGCTAGGCTGCCAGGGGTCCGTCGCCCGAGGAAGATCTTTCGAGATCCTCGGCAACGGCCCTGGCCCGCTGGACGGCCCACTCCTGGTCTTCGGGTGCCTCGCTGTGGAATCTGTTATTGTCCTCGCTACAGCTTCCAGAGACAGGCGCTCGTGAAAGAGTTGGCACGCCTCGACGACCAGCCGCTCTCTGAGCAGACGATCTTGGAGTGCCGGCTGATGCGGTGGTTAACACACCAGAGGGCGACGAAGGCGCTACTGAAGTTCCTCCGCTCAAGCAACCTGTTTGAACGACCATGAGGTTCCTGCGTTCCTTTGTGTGTTTTTAGAGCGCACTTCTTAGGCGCCCGTTCCTGCGTCGGCATCGGCGTCGGCGTCCCTGGTAACCGAGCAAACGAGCACAGCGAAGGATGAAAGAGCGAACGTGGAGCACAGCGGGAGATGAGAGACTGCGATAGAGAAGCGACCGAGTGAAAAAAGGCGCTGTCTTCCAACTGTTTATTCAATTGTCGATGCTATGCATATGTATGCATACGAAACGCCAGCAGAAAAGGAAAAAAAAAGGAGAGAGGAAAACAACAACATTCAGCATGAGTGGCACAACGTGATATCAGCAAGCGCCTAATCACCAACCATCGCAACACCTTAGCTCTTGTTTGGTCAATGTAAATGATGGCATGCTTATACACTTCTCTGCTGCACGATCAATCTTGAACGTCTTGATAATCTGTGTGACACACTGATCCTTGTGTCGAGAAATAATCCTGCTTTTTACGAACGAAGATAACGAAGATAGTGCGAGGAGAAAAGCGGAGGAGGAGGGCGCAGCGGAACCATTCGGCGGAAAACTGAGGAGTAGGGTATGGCGAAAGCGTCAGAAGAAAAGCGTAGTGCCGTGCAAGACAGGCTATGCGGCGACGATGTCTACGAGATGGCCCCAGAGTAGCGCGCGTCGTTTGTTCACCGATGACGCCACCTACACCATATATGGAAACAAAGCGTTGCAAAAGCGGCAATCTGTCCGCGGTGGCTGGTATGAATCGGGCCCACGCGTCACCCATGCGCTGCCTCTCGCTATCTCCAGATTAGCGAGGCAATAGCGCCCCAATTCGCTCCGTTTGCAACGCGCCGCAGGAAACGGATTGTCCGCGCCAGCCAATATATCGCGAAATGAAAACACGTATGCAGCTACGCCCAAATTTGACATGAGGGAGCATCGTTATCGTCGGTGACCTTGTTTTTCTTTTTTCATCTCCCTTTCGTTTTATGTGTTTGTGCTGCTCTTTAGGCACACTTGGCCCTTGGGCCACAAAACACTAAATTCACCATTCTATGTGTGTATATTTTTGCTTTGTCTTTCTGTCTCCCCTTACCCCTTCCCCAGTGGAGGGTAGTAAGCTGGGTATCTATCTTCCGGTTAACTTCCCTGCCTTTCGAGCCTCATTTATTTCTCTCGCTCTCTGTCTCTCATTTTCTCATAATTGTTTAGTCACACACACATGCAAGGACCCGACAGCATGTACTGGAGAGAAGAGGTCCCCAGAAAGAGCACATCCACCATCAAACACTCCGATCACCTCAACCAAGTGACAAGGAGCTGACCACGGGACTCATCGCTATTTCTGCAATATTTTTCTGCATCAGAAGTATAACTAAAATTTTCGGAAGAAACAATCGCTAGTAATCGCACGACGCCTTATGTATGAGATGATGCCTGCAATTATTAGCTTTTACGTAGCATTACCGTAACACTCCATTTCTTATGCATGATATGATAATTTAACTTGGTAAACATTGAGATAATGAATACATGCTTTTTTTTTCGTCGGTAAAGAGCAGGGCCCGCACACCCAATAATCTCTTAAACTAGAATTGTTCGTGAGAGCAAATTCCAACCAATCCTGACGCTGGACACATTAATAGTAAAGGTGGCCGACCAATAGGAAATAACACTTACGAACAAGGTTTGTGAATGTGGTCCCAGAAGCGCGCTTTTAAGAAATGGAGCAGCAGAAGCGCCTTCAACCATATTGACCTCGAGGACATACTGTAGCGCCAATATTATAACTTCGCTAGCATGGAAGGCGACATATGTGAGTAGGTCTTATACAGAAATGAAATTTCCCCGCTGTCCATTACAGTGGCAGCTTTTATGAGCACCGGACTTGCTTGGATTAGCCCGGAGCAGTCATTCTCAGCGTATGTCGTCCTCGCTCACGCGTATGGGTTCGCACTAGTATGCGCAGTCCAGTGCTTCCTGACGAATAAACACTCTTGGTGAGCAATGCTTTACGTTTGCCTTACGTGTCAGTGACCGTTAGGTCACCCCTTAATCAGTTGTTTAAGCTTAATGTTTCTGTGCTGCATGTCTTTGCTATGTAGTTTAGCTCTCAGGTATTTAAGCACCACTAGAACATCACAAAGCAAGGTATACGCCCTACTGCATATTATAGGCATACCGGATCATAAAAGTCTGCGAAATCTGACGGCGTTCATGACTCGGACCTCGTTGCTCGGGCATGCGCCATTCGCCGAAATCTTGCTTTTCGAAGAACTCTTTCTTCGTTTGCTTCAACTCGCCCGCACAAACAGGTGCTGGACAATAAAGCACAAGACACAGCCCTTCCACAAAAATAAAGAGAAGGGCAAAAAGGCTGTTGCACTGCATCGATCTCGGCAGGTGGGCTTAGAAAAGCAAGGCCGACTTCGGGCGTCCGCCTGGCCATTTGTCAATGATGTTATGCCGACCGCCGTGTGAAGGCGCACCGGTGCATGACAGGCGGCATAAAGGACAAAACACACAAAAATATCAATGCATGGTTCCCTATATACACCCAAGAAAGAAATATGTCGCCCTTGACAGCTTTCAGGTGGTTCCCTGTTCGGGTCGATAGACACTGGTCGATGCAGAAAAACACGTGGTAAGTATCAAAAGGGTGCGTCTGCCCTCATGGGTTGAAGTACCTGTCTTAAGCGACGTTCGCCATCTCCAATTAGACGCATTCGTTTGGCTTGCTTGCTTGCATAATCAAACAGGCGAGCACTGACATTGCTTAGCGATTAAAGTGACCTGGGAAAATACTGCTTTTAGTGACAATATTCCGCGTGAATATTGTTGTAGGAGAAAAGAATTAGCGAAAACAACAAGTGCAAGAAGAGGATGGAAGAAAGAAGCAGAGAACCTTCTGGTAACTGGTGGCCCGTAATGCATTCGTAATGAAAGGCGACAGCGCAACCTACATTTGCTGTTTTTGTGCGTCATGGTGACAACAGTCAACCTATCAACACCGTGAGACAATATGATGCTTCGTCCTGTGCGCATTCAAAGACTTAAGAACCATACGAAATTTCTCGGCCATTAAGGAAAACAAAGCTGCGGCTTTTCAAGTTACCAGTCAGCTTTAGAGGATCTCACCACAGGAATATGTTTGACCGAAATAGTCGCACTTACGTTTAGCCCGACAAGCGCGATCAAACTTATTCGATAATTATTTTTAACGTCTTCCGAAATTTCAACAGATCTACTCTGTCATTCATTCATTGTCTAAAGACTGCAGTCCACAACACATGCAACTGCAAACCTAACTCGGCAATCCACATTTCTGTAAGTCTCTGATACACCAGGTACTGCAGTGTCGAATGTCGACTACCTAAAATTTCACCGAAGTCGAAGTCTTTATGGCGCATTGGGAAGTGTGAAACTTTATGCGCTTATCTTTAGAACGCTTCATATATGCAATAACGCTAGCGGTGTTAAGGGTTCCAGAAATGTGGTTCGAACCAGTGAGCTTCCGTGTCCTTGATTTGAGTACGGTGGCCACCTGCAGAGACGGCAATATACACCCTCGAAACGTCTCAGTGCAACGGCAAAAGTGCACAGGCCTTTCTTTTCTTTTTCTTTCCTTTTTACATGCTAACAGGAGGGGTGACGTAACGAATTATTTTGCATTGACCATTTGCAAATGAGGTAACATGTTTCGTAGAACAATTATTAAATGAGGCCGTAATACGCTGCAAATGCAAAATATATGTCTCCGTTAACCTTCATTGTGGCTGTGTCAATATTCGGTATGCTGGCTCGTCAACCTTAGTTTCTTACATATGAACGTACTCGTACAGGGAGATACGATCTCTCCAATGCTATTCACAGCGTGTTTACAGGAGGTATTCAGAGACCTGGATTGGGAAGAATTGGGGATAAGAGTTAATGGAGAATACCTTAGTAACTTGCGATTCGCTGATGATATTGCCTTGCTTAGTAACTCAGGGGACCAACTGCAATGCATGCTCACTGACCTGGAGAGGCAAAGCCGAAGGGTAGGTCTAAAAATTAATCTGCAGAAAATAAAGTAATGTTTAACAGTCTCGGAAGGGAACAGCAGTTTCCAATAGGTAGTGAAGCACTGGAAGTTGTAAGGGAATACATCTACTTAGGACAGGTAGTGACTGCGGATCCGGATCATGAGACTGAAATAATCAGAAGAATAAAAATGGGCTGGGGTGCGTTTGGCAGGCATTCTCAGATCATGAACAGCAGGTTGCCATTATCCCTCAAGAGAAAAGTTTATAACAGCTGTGTCTTACCAGTACTCACGTACGGGGCAGAAACCTGGAGGCTTACGAAAAGGGTTCTACTTAAATTGAAGACGACGCAACGAGCTATGGAAAGAAAAATGATAGGTGTAACGTTAAGGGATAAGAAAAGAGCAGATTGGGTGACGGAACAAACGCGAGTTAATGATATCTTAGTTGAAATCAAGAAAAAGAAATGGGCATGGGCAGGACACGTAATGAGGAGGGAGGATAACCGATGGTCATTAAGAGTTACGGAATGGATTCCAAGGGAAGGGAAGCGTAGCAGAGGGCGGCAGAAAGTTAGGTGGGCGGATGAGATTAAGAAGTTCGCAGGGACAACATGGCCACAATTAGCACATGACCGGGGTAGTTGGAGAAATATGGGAGAGGCCTTTGCCCTGCAGTGGGCATAACCAGGCTGATGATGTACTCGAAAAGGTACTCATGAAACACTGCGGCTGCTGTAAAAATGTGAAGAAGAAACCACTGATTTTCGAGGAGATAGAATACCGATGCCAGACTTCCGCTGCACAACACCAATGCATATGTTAGCACGCACTAGTGACATTTGGAGGCTTCCTCGAGTCGAATAAAAGCAATGGTATCCAGACAGCATGATCTCACATCGAGCGATTCCTGTGGCCAATAATGATCACTGCCTGCTTTCAGTTTTGTTACAGATGTGCACGGGTGCAGGAAAGCTAAACAATCACGTACAGTTAGGAACAAAGGTTTGAAGTGCGAAGGAACTGAATTATCTGTCGGTATAACCTTGCTGCCATGAAATGAAAACTGAACCCTGAATTTTTTGGATGCAAAACCCGCAGTGGCCCTGTCATAGTCTTACTGTAGGCTTACACGTGGAAGTCCATCATTCTATCAATCGAACAAACAAAACATGTCTTATTATTCGCACCTGGCCTCACGAACGGCAGCACTATCGTTTTTTTTTTTTGTCAATAACTTTAATAGTCATTAAGAGTGCTTTTGTCAGACGGCAATGAGATCAGGCAAGGAAATCTGTAGTCGGTGTGGCCATGTTCCATAGCGTCAAAATTTTGTCTCCGGTGCTATGCAGCGCGGTAGCGGCAGGGGTGGTGAGGGGAATTGGGAGGAGGAGGGGGTTGGGGGTAATTGTAGACAGCGCTGAGAAATAGGTTCTGAGCAGGCCGCAGTTTACCACACCGCGTTTTCCTGTTGGACATGATACTTGCCTCGTTCATTTGGCATAACTTCATCCTTCAGAAAGTTGTTTTGAACCTGCCGCAGTAGTCTTGTGGCTATGGCGTTGCGCTGTTGAGCTCGACGTCGCGTGATGCGACTCTGGCCACAGCGGTCAAAAACGGCAGTGTACTTGGATTTAGGTGCACGTTAGAAGTTGCAGGCGGCAAAAATGAATTACGAAATCGTGCCCCATAATCATATCGGGGTTTTGACTCGTAAGAACCTAGAATTTAATTATTTTCTACACTCGATTAAAGACACTCGCTCTTTGTCTCTTGTTAGCGACCAAGTGGCATGCTAAGGAGGTCTAGGATTGTAAATACCATAACAATAAATAATACGAGGCCATGTATCTTATAACTACAGTAGCAGTATATAACCTAATCTTCCTCTCCCCACCTTCCCACAACCACCACCACCACTTTCGCATACGAAGTTAATGTATGTTCAAACGTCACCTGTACGCTACCTACTATTTATTGACTAAACAATTTGAACTTAAAGCTTCCTTGCTCGTTCAGAATGGATCTACCTAAGCGCTATCGTCGCACTAAAGAGTAACTATTATATTGAGAAATATGGGTTCTTTTTATAGCGTGCTACGTACAGCGAATAATTCCTCCCGCTAGAACGCATCTGCAGGAAGTCTCCGATTCACCATCAGCGCTAAATTTCCCTGCTGAGACTATCCGGCTTATCCCCTAGGTTCTCTCACTATCCGCATACCATACTACTGCTTTCCTCCAGGAAAAGAAAAGAAGGGAAAACGTCAAGATGAAACTCGTGCGTTACATCTCCTGAAGCGGCAGTGCACTCCCAGTGCTGCACTTACCCGTGTGGCAAGTGTCGGAACTTCTCGTATCCAGCGGCCACGTAGCGCTCGTTAGCGTGCAGGTCGTCGATGGACGAGACCCGGTGTCCCTGGCGCGGCGTGTAGATGCTTCGGATGGCGCCGAAGCTGGGCCGTATCCGTTCAGTGAGTTTCTCGAGCAGCGACTCGAGGCTGCGGTAGTGCCTCTGGTTCACCAACGTCCTGAGCGGCTCGAAGTGTTCGTCACCATTGAGAAACATGTACACCCACCGCGAGTCTGGCATCTCAGCCAGCGCGATCCGCGGAATCCGGTGGTTGTTGCTGTCCTCATCGCTGCTCGTCGCTGCCATCTGACAACGCGCC
This sequence comes from Dermacentor andersoni, assembly GCF_023375885.2. Classification (NCBI taxonomy): domain Eukaryota; kingdom Metazoa; phylum Arthropoda; class Arachnida; order Ixodida; family Ixodidae; genus Dermacentor; species Dermacentor andersoni. Next base: position 67,419,589 of record NC_092817.1, on the reverse strand, counting down.
CACTGCAACCTGTCTTCAAGCCGATCACCGTTACTTTTGCTCTTTTGCCTGCCGTTGAGACTAGCGCATCGAGTGGGGGTATTCTTATTTAACGTAGGGGCGGTGGTCGGAACACTCTGACGTGCGATCCGGACACGGGAACGTGATCGGCGCTCGGCGTTGAGGAGTCACGGTCGCCGTTGTTGATGGTATTGCGCAACTCTTCGACGTGCACGTTTCATTACTGACACATTAGAATGCCGGGCGGCCCGCGACCCCCACCAATGGCTCCGAGAAACTTTGACATCGAGTAGCGAACGCCTAAGGCTGCGAATAGCAGCGATCTAGTTGCCGTAACATGTTTTCCATATAAGAGCAGTCGTGCATGCGTCAATTTCCGGCGTCCCGTCTGCAGCGAGCCTTTCTGCCAACACGGCACCACCACGCGGCGATCAAGCGCTTACCGACTCGTACCTAGAGCGAACTTCGACACTGACAAGCGCTGCACTGACTTGGAAACCCTTTGCTTCGCCGTTCCACGGCGGTGGACCCGCGGTCTCCTAGGGAACGGAGGTGCAGCAGCTACACCGTTCGTAGAGCGTCCTGGGCGAGAGAAAAGCGAGGGAAGTGGTACGAAAGGGAGAAAGGGAACCGTGGCTGTGGCGAAAAGGAAGTCGGTGGCGCGGAGCGCTCACCTTTCCACCTTCCAATGCTCTTTTTCTTTCCTCTCGTTCTCTTCGCTCTTTCTTTCCCTCTCTCAGCTCTTTCACTCTCAGGGCTCCGACCGCGGCTTGTAAACTTAGTTTTGCTGCGCGAAGAGCGAAACTGCGACGCTTGGACGCTCTGGAGCGCGCGTAAAGTGGTCGCGCGCTGCTGCGGTTTTTCCCATCCAAGGCTTATGCAGCCAGTTGTTTTCCGAGAAAGTTGCCGGGCCGCTATGCAGGATCGGTTACTGGGTTACCCGTCCCAGTTATGCATTCTAGGAATGAATGTCTCTTTATGTATGAGCTTCACTGAGCTTCTCTAGCAGAGAGAGAGAGAGAGTGAGCGACAAGTGCAGACAAATGGATTAACTGGTTCTTTCTCAATATTAATGTCTACGTGAACGCTAACGTAGATTCGCTTCCTATTTCTTCTCATTTGGGGTCATAAATGAGCCGTAAAGCATTTCTACTGCTGTCCTCGTATAAGTCGTCGTCCAGATAGAGTGGTCGTGCACCTTCACCGGCACGTTTAAACCTTTATCGGAAGCAGTGGATAAGAAAGTGATGTATCAGGTTAAAAGAAAGAACGTCAGTTATTGTTACTTCATATCCCAAAGGAAACACAAAGTGATAGAAAAAATGTTCGTGCACGCAGTTTTTGCGTTTTAGTTGTTTGCATATCTTTATTACAAGATAAAGTTCTTGGTGCACCATATGTAGCTGGGCGGAGAGATAATTAAAAAAAAATACTTCTATGTGCACTTCATGTGCAGAAATATGCACAAATATGCAGAAATATGTACTGCTCATTAAGTGCTGGAGTGAAAATAGAGACACGTACAGTAACTATATATGTGAGACCAGCTGTAGCAACATCTTCGTCGGGTTTGAGTGTTTCGAGTAGACAGCTCGTATATAGTCTAGAAAAAGAATGGGGGAACACGCCGGTACGTTTAAAGTGAAAGGCCTTTCGTTGTTATGATGAAGAGAAGTGCGCTCGTCGAAACGTTGGTACTCGACTAAGGTGCACGAACCCCCTGGTTCAATAATTCTTACAAATTCATCTGGCTAATCAAGTAAAACAACCAGAATATATTACCTGAAAAAGAAAAGGCATTCGTTGGCAGGTCGTTAGTATTAGTACGAGTACAATGCATTGAAGAACACCTGTCTAAGAGCGACTAAAAGCTGAGCAAGTTGGCAGGTATTCACGTTACTAGAAAGACAACAGAAATCAAAGTGGCGCTTGTATTCTCTTTTTCATTCCTTGTTGCGTCCGTGTTTGCACGCCTGCCTTTCAGAACAACTAGCCTTAGCGTGGATCATTTGAGCGAGAGAGAAAATAAGAGAAAGCAAGGGATGCAACACTTTTTTATCTGTCAGGTGCAGAGTTAGCGATATCCACGAGAAGTATATGGCACATTGTTGCACGTTGTTGATTGTTCTAAAGAGCAACTAAAGATGAGTTAGTTTTGGTTCGATAAAATACAGCTATGATCAGACGCCTGACAGCTGAAATACGCAAATATCGCGTGCATGCATTGATAGTGCCGGGATTGGTCAATCTGATACGTGAGTGCCTTGTTGAGTAGCATGTAGGCGAATATTTTTGCCCCGGAGAAGTTCTATATTTTTACATAACGTGCTCTCTTTCTCTCTTTTTCTCTCTCTCTGCCCCACACGTTTTGTTTTTTTTGAAGCATAGATCGATCGGCTAACACGCACGTTTGTATCTTAGGAACAGCCAGACATTTAAAAAACATCTGAAGTATTTAAAACGTATTAAACATATATTTTAAACGTATTTAAAAAACATCTGAAGAATTTTCTTCTAACAGAAAATATTTAATATTAACTTCTTTTTTCTTCTGTTTTTTTTTTCTTCACCCTTATTACTTCAAATATTCCGCTGTTCTGATACCTTTCTTTTTTATTAATAGTCATGTGTATTTCGAAGCTGTTTTGTTGTTGTTTCTACTGTTGCATTCTTTTTTTTATTGCATGTTTGGGTAAAATTTCCGTTACTGTTCAATTCGTTTAGCTCATTTGGTTTTACTGCATTTGCTCCTTGCAATTGTATAATTTCCTTCGTTTATGGTCATGTATATTTGAAATTCTTCTTTTTTTTGTATTGCATGTTTGGGTAAAATTTCCGTTACTGTTCAATTCGTTTAGCTCATTTGGTTTTACTGCATTTGCTCCTTGCAATTGTATAATTTCCTTCGTTAGATTTCTTGTAACTAACTCGCAATCTTGTTTTGCGTTCTCCAGTACTTACTTTCTTCCATGTTTGCTTATATATGATTTTAATGTAGTTCAATTCGTTGCTTTAGAAAGCGCATATTTATAAATAACAGGAGGTCCCGATACAGTCATTGACTATGGGACCTCCTTCTGTATATTATTTGTTTTTATAACTGTAATCTATAATGAATAAAATCAATTTCAATTTCAATTTCAATTTGTTCACCGTATTCTGCTTGTCCCTTTCTTTATCTGGAAGGTGCTTGAAATTCTTACTTCAATTTTTTTCTTCTTGTTATTGTTTTGACAAATGAAGCATTATAAGTTAAAGAAAGATGACAACCTTAGCTACCTTTTATGTTGAACATGAACGAAGAGGCATCTGAAGACCTTAAAAAGTTATACAATTACGGAAATGATCCGATAAATGTACCATTGGATTTCGGCGTACCGATTCTACAGACTACCAATGGACTTCCAAGCCCTTCTTCACTGCGGTTTCATGAAGAGAGACTGTCACTACTTGCTCTGCCTCACTTTGGATGTCAGCAAGCGATGCAAGGTATGTAACTAATTCATCAACAAAAGCACAAATGTAAAAACCTGGGACACAAAATCAGCAAAACTAATCAAATCATCATGCATCAGTTGGCGACCCATGTATTTCCTGCCATCTGTGCCAAGGAAGTTCATCCATCGAGCTGCATCAGCAGTTTACGTTACATCTCAACTGCATGTCATTACAATTAGAGTGACCATAGCAGTCTTTGCCTTGGTCGTCGCGTTTCGTAGTCAACCGTTGCAAAGCGTGTCACGCTGTTGTTTCCAGGCCGTAGTGGATACGACCTACTGAGCTTACCATGTTCGGGCCTGCGCAAGCAAGTATACCTACCACGCTCGACTTCACTAATGCAGGGTTGTGTTCATCTGCCTAACTTGCCACAGGGCACTATACTGGAAAGAGGGAGGAAAGGCGGACCGGGGAGCTGGCCGCGCATTCACGTTTGGCGGAAGACGCGACGAGATTCATCATGAGCCCGCCAGGCAGCAGACCATGACACTGCGACGGGTCTATAGCCTCGCGCTCATAGGGAAGCTTCCCTCTTCCCTTGCTCTCCCAGCAGAGCGCCCACGCATTCCCCAAGACTACCGCCGCCGCCGCAGCCGCCACCTCCACTGCCATCGCGAAAAGCATGAGAGGGTGGCTACGCTGTGGTCACCGCGCATATAAGTGATAAACAAAATAAGATTCGAGCGAAACAACGAGCGCTACTGATATAATGTAGCAGCCGGCGAGAAAGGTAAAACCGAGAGGAAATTTGGGTCAGAGGTCGGTGAACCCGCGTCGGCTACCTGGGACTACCGCGTTTCCTCCCCCTTCAGCACTTCTGCACCCTCTCCTTTACTTTCTCGGCTACTGGGTTCTGCTTTACTCTTTGTTTTCTTTTCTACCTTGTTACTCGCTATTCTCCCCACCTACGAAGCGCGCTTTGGTTGAGCCCATTAGTGTGATCACACCGACGGGAAGGAGTGAGAGGGCGAGCGGGGGGCTGGGGGAAGCGGCAATGAATTCAGCGGAAGCAAAATACGAAAAGCTGGGCGTTTCGCGCGGGGCGGACGTATGCGACGACGACGCTGTCAGCGGAAGCGGCTGTTCTCAGTACGCTAATGACGCGCGTTTACGTTTTGGTTTTCGATGATATTTAAATTAATAGAGGAATTCACCGATTCATTCGAAGGACGGAGATTATGCCATGGCGTACATTGAAGGCCAGCTTCTGCGAAGGACGTTAAGCTGCTGTATCGCGCTGGTTCTGCGGGCACATTGAAATACAACAACGTGCATTGGTTGGGCATACAGGCTACAGTCAATAGTTGGCTTAAAGAAACACACAAAGCCTGTGCGTCATTATGAAAAGGAGGATAATAGATGAGGATATGTACAGTGGTCTCGTCGAAATGGGAAAATTGCACGAGCCGCTGTGCTTTATGTCGATACAAAAACAGTTGGCGTTGGTAAAAGTGGCGCCCAGCCACTAGCGACACAGTGTAAAACCGTTTTACTCCTACTGTTGTCGCCATTCCCGAGTAACTTTTATGAATAAGACCCAGAATCTACCAGATTCTTTATTACGCCGCAAATATGCTCGCCTCTGCCTATACCATCAAGTTCATCGCTACAACCATGGGCTGAAGGAACTGTATACCCCACCTTTATACGTTTCAGCCCCTTCTGACCACTGATATAAAGTTGGCGTGCCAGCCTGCCAACGAAAAGGTGCCATAATTCTTTCTTACTCCGCACATGTGTCAACTGGAACCACCTTCCTGTTTCCATCGTTCACATCCAAGACGCATCTTCATTCAAAACAGCAGTATACCACGCTATCGCATAAGATTTTATTTCTTTATTGTCTCCAAATTTTTTTGCTACCCCTCCTTTCTGCAGTGCCTATGGGCGTTGAAAGTATGTGTAATAAATAAATAAATAAATAAATAAATAAATAAATTAATAATACATTATAAATAACTAATTTATTTCATCATCATCATCATCATCATCATCATCATCATCCTGGTTACGCCCCCTGCAGGGCAAAGGCCTCTCCCATACTTCTCCAATTACCCGGGTCACGTACTAATTGTGGCCATGTTGTCCCTGCAAACTTCTTAATCTCATCCGCCCACCTAACTTACTGCCGCTCCCTGCTACGCTTCCTTTCCCTTGGAATCCATTCCGTAACTCTTAATGACCATCGGTTATCTTCCCTCCTCATTACGTGTCCTGCCCATGCCCATTTCTTTTTCTTGATTTCAACTAAGATGTCATTAACTCGCGTTTGTTCCCTCACCCAATCTTCTCTTTTCTTATCTCTTAACGTTACATCCATCATTCTTCTTTCCATAGCTCGTTGCGTCGTACTCAATTTAAGCAGAACCCTTTTCGTAAGCCTCCAGGTTTCTGCCCCATACATGAGTACTGGTAAGACATAGCTGTTATATACTTTTCTCTTGAGGGATAGTGGCAACCTGCTGTTCGTGATTTGAGAATGCCTGCCAAACGCACCCCAGCCCATTTTTATTCTTCTAATTATTTGAGTCTCATGATCGGGATCCGTGGTCACTACCTGCCCTAAGTAGATGTATTCCCTTACCACTTCCAGTGCCTCGCTACCTATCGTAAACTGCTGTTCTCTTCCGAGACTGTTAAACATTACTTTAGTTTTCTGCAGATTAATTTTTAGACCCACTCTTCTGCTTTGCCTCTCCAGGTCAGAGAGCATGCATTGCAATTGGTCCCCTGAGTTACTAAGCAAGGCAATATCATCAGCGAATCTCAAGTTACTAAGGTATTCTCCATTAACTCTTATCCCCAATTCTTCCCACTCGAGGTCTCTGAATACCTCCTGTAAACACGCTGTGAATAGCACTGGAGAGATCGTATCTCCCTGCCTGACGCCTTTCTTTATTGGTATTTTGTTACTTTCCTTATGGAGGACTACGGCGGCTGTGGAGCCGCTATATATATCTTTCAGTGTTTACATATGGCTCGTCTACGCCCTGAGTCCGTAGTGCCTCCATGACTGCTGAGGTTTCGACCGAATCAAACGCTTTTTCGTGATCAATGAAAGCTATATATAAGGGTTGGTTATATTCCGCACATTTCTCTATCACCTGATTGATGGTGTGAGTATGGTCTATTGTTGAGTAGCCTTTACGGAATCCTGCCTGGTCCTTTGGTTGACAGAAGTCTAAGGTGTTCCTGGTTCTATTTACGATTACCTTAGTAATTACTTTGTAGGCAACGGACAGTAAGGTGATCGGTCTATAATTTTTAAGTCGTTCGCGTCCCCTTTCTTATGGATTTGGATTATGTTAGCGTTCTTCCAAGATGCCGGTAGGCTTGAGGTCATGAGGCATTGTGTATACAGGGTGGCCAGTTTTTCTAGAACAATCTGCCCACCATCCTTCAACAAATTTGCTATTACCTGATCCTCCCCAGCTGCCTTCCCCCTTTGCATAGCTCCCAAGGCGTTGTTTACTTATTCCGGCGTTACTTGTGGGATGTCAAATTCCTCTAGACTATTCCCTCATCCATTATCTTCGTGGGTGCTACTGGTACAGTATAAATCTCTATAGAACTCCTCAGCCATTTGAACTATCTCATCCATATTAGTAATGATATTGCCGGCTTTGTCTCTTAACGCACACATCTGATTCTTGCCTATTCCTAGTTTCTTCTTCACTGCTTTTAGGCTTGCTCTGTTCCTGAGAGCATGTTCAATTCTATCCATATTATAGTTCCTTATGTCAGCTGTCTTACGCTTGTTGATTAACTTAGAAAGTTCTGCCAGTTCTATTCTAGCTGTAGGGTTAGAGGCTTTCATACATTGGCGTTTCTTGATCAGATCTTTCGTCTCCTGCGATAGCTTACTGGTATCCTGTCTAACGGAGTTACCACCGACTTCTATTGCACACTCCTTAATGATGCCCAAAAGATTGTCGTTCATTGCTTCAATAGTAATTTACTTAAGAAGGGTTAAACGAGTACACTGGAGCGTTGGCACATTCCGCTGTCGTTCCATGTTCTAATGCATTGCGACGAGCAGGTAGGCGAACAGTCAATGCGGTGTGGTGGGCGTGAGCTTGCATATAGCGCACGTCCAGTGTACTTGTTTCTTTCTCTCTCAGTGTGAATGAATGCAAGTGGTCATGGTGAAATTTGTAGCACACACAATAGAAAAGGACGCAGTGAAGGTGGGCACACGAGCGCTTACTCACAACTGTTTATTTTTTGGAAAGAGACAGAACTTAAAAGCGCCAGTTATCTGCACTGAGAATGTGTAAAACTAGCCATCGATTTCGATATAAACAGATTACATAGGTTCAAGCAGTATTCAAGAATGCAAATTATTTGTCAGTGATAGCAACCGATGGTTGACTGATGCATTTTTCAGCACACCTTCTAATATGGAAGCCTCCTGTAATTTCTCACATTAGTTTATTTTTATCCGAAAAGAAAATGTCAGTTTCAGGAAATACCGGCTCACAATGACATAGGTTACAATGGTCAGACAGGTGCGAATTATTTTGTTTTCCGAGAGAATGTTGATATTCTTTTAGACGAGTGTTTCTGCACCGACCGGTTTGTCCTGCGTACATGTTGCCACATGTTAACGTAATCCGGTACGCAACACCTATTCTGCATAGTGTGAATTTTGGATTTTCTTTAAAACCGCAGCTGCATTTTCTTTTTCTAATGTGAAACATTTTTAAAACAGCTTGGCACAGTTTTTTCACCTTGTTACGAGCGCTTAAAGCCACTTACACGCCAAACCGGCGGGCAACATTCTTTAGCCCACGTGAAAAATAATTAACGTAAGGTAAAACCGCAAGGCGTTTTCTCTTCGTGCTCTGCCTGTTCCTTGGATCTTTTGTTTCTGCACCCTTTAATATCTCAATTACTTTCTCTGCCGCTCTGCCAATAATATTTTCCGGGAATCCCACTGAAGCTAGCCGTGTTATCTGCTGAGCAAAGCTTTCTTTCATTTGGTGGCAACACAATTTTGCCAAATCCACCCGAAGGCTCGACACTGCTATTCCGCTTTTTACAATAGTTAAATGTCCTGATTTGTGCTGTAATGTAGGCTTTTCCGATCTAGGGTTGTACATCCAGCATGTGTGGCCGGGAAGCAATCGCAAATACAAATCTAAAAACTGTAGTTCGTCTTCTTTAGCTATCTCATGTGTAAACTTGAGGCCTAGGCTACCTTCCCGAAACATTTGTAGTACACTTACCACTATGTGGCCTTGTTCAGCCCCATCGAAAATAAGCAAAATAGTCATCAACAACTCGGAAAATTTTTGCCAACCTTTTTAGTGCACTATGAACGTTTCGGTCCACACGAGCTAAGAAAATGTCGCTTAGCATAGGCGCTATCTTTGAACCTATGCATATGTTTTTTTTAATTGAAGTGAATGTTAGGAGAGGTTGGCGCCTTTATGTGGTGGCACCGGCTACTCCTTGTCACTTGGCTGACGAAACAAATTTGCGCAAAAAGGGAGAATAGCGACACTAAATATAACACTCAGTAGAACACCGGATCAATAAAAAATATACAGTCCAACAGTACATCAGTCGCAAAGTTCTGTGCATGAGTTCAGTCCACGTACGCATATATGAAGTCCGATGTTTCGAACAGCCAAAACACACAACAACACTTGTAATATACTCAAAGTACAGGACAGAATTATACGTATTGCGTAAAGGTTGCGATCACCACATAAACCAACTACGCACCACGAACAACGTTTATGTAACTCATTTAGCGTATTCGGATCATCCAATACTTAATATTTTCCCAAATGTTCGTCTCCTCTAAAAATTTTTTCAGAGCAAGAAGCGCTCTTTTTTGAAGGCCCGCAGTTAGCCATGGGCCAAGTATCTTTTTTAGAGTGAATGGTCTTCTGTCTAATATAAACAAATTAGCTTGCAATACCGTTCTTTGTGTATCGTATTTCGAGCACTCGAGATGATGATGCACATCTTCGTCTGGATGGCCACAAGAACACTGCGGACTAGAGACACGTTTTATTCTGTACAAGAAGTGTCTCGTAAATGCAGTACCAAGACGCAGCCGGTGTACCAAATTTTCATATTTTCTGTTGTCTCTTAGAGTCTCCGGCATTGATAAGTTTATACATGGGTCTATTGAGTATAACTCCGAGTTTTTAGTTTGCTCGTCAAACCAGGTAGTTTTGCTGAGACGACAAGAAATCTGTCTCAGGATCAGATGGACTTCACTACGCAATAGGGGAAGATTGGTTGTCTCTGCGTTATTGTGCGCTCGTTTCGCAGCGGCGTCCGCTGCAGTATTACCAGGAATATTGCAGTGCCCAGGAATCCACTGAAATGCAATTACGTGGTTCATTGCGCTTGCTTTTGTAAGTTCTTTGAGCGTCTCATACAATATCGAAGTGTTCAAAGAATTTTCCTTATTGCTCTGTAGTAATGTGAGAGCGGCTTGCGAATCGCTAAAGATAACCCATTTTTGCGAAGGTTTTTCTAAAGTTATGAAACGCAAAGCACACAGGATTGCAAATAGTTCTGCCATGGTGGAAGATGTCTCCCGGGATAATTTAAATGTTTGCTCTAGCGCTAAATGTGGAATGACGAATGCTGAAGTCGAGGAATGTTTATGACACGAACCATCTGTATAAACGTGGATGTCATCATCATCATCATCATCATCATCATCATCATCAGCCTAGTTACGCCCACTGCAGGGCAAAGGCCTCTCCCATACTTCTCCAACTACCCCGGTCATGTACTAATTGTGGCCATGTTGTCCCTGAAAACGTCTTAATGTCATCCGCCCACCTAACTTTCTGCCGCCCCCTACTACGCTTCCCTTCCCTTGGAATCCAGTCCGTAAGCCTTAATGACCATCGGTTATCTTCCCTCCTCATTACATGTCCGGCCCATGCCCATTTCTTTTTCTTGATTTCAACTAAGATGTCATTTACCCGCGTTTGTTCCCTCACCCAACCTGCTCTTTTCTTATCCCTTAACGTTACACCTATCATTCTTCTTTCCATAGCTCGTTGCGTCGTCCTCAATTTCAGCAGAACCTTTTTCGTAAGCCTCCAGGTTTCTGCCCCGTGGATGTACTGGGGATATAATGAGTAAATTTGGTAGAGTGCCAGTTGCTGTGCGGCTACTATGAACATGTCTCTCTTAGATATAATCCCGTCAACCGATAACTCTATTTTAGGGTATGTTAACATCCAGGGAGGGTAACTAACATCCACTTTGCATAATTCAAATCTTGGTAATAATGCTTTATGTTCTCGAACAACATCGTGAATTTTGCTTTTGTTTCTTTCGGTGAGCGCGAGGTTTAATGGATGCTTCTCGTGTTGGGTTAAGATGCGATAAATATGTCGGCATGTTTCAACCGTTCGTATGACTGGAAATGGGGGGTGACGAGCTTCAGCAATTACTAAAGAACTCGAGGTAGCCTGCGGAACCCCAAGACACACTCGCAGCCCCCTTGCTAGTAAACGTTGAAGACGTTATTCAGAAGTTTGCGATAAACCACGGAGAATAGGTGCCGAGTAAGCAATATTTTGTTTTATGAGTGCGTTATGAACTTGTAGTAGCGAAGAGACTGATCCCCCCCCCCCCCACGTTGTGCCTGCGAGTCGCCGAAGTAAGTTTATTACTGCATTGGTCTGTTTTTCAATTGCGCGGATGTGTGAAGCCCATGTAAGTTGGCGGTCAAGAATAACCCCAAGAAATTTATGCTCTTTCACACACATCAAAGCTTGCCCGTTAAGCCTAAGTTGGAAATTAATCAACTGTCGTCTAGTGAAAGGAAGTACGGCTGTCTTTGCGTATGAAAGACTCATGCCTCTTTCTTTTAAGAAGGTGTCGATACTATCAAGGCCCTCTTGCAGCGTTGTTTGAATGTCTTGTATATTAGAACCAGAGGCCCATATGCAGATGTCATCTGCGTACAGAGAATACCGTAGACCAGACGGGAGCTTTTGTGGCAAGGCTGCCATGACACAATTGAATAAAAACGGACTGAGAACACTGCCCTGCGGAACGCCCTGCGTGATGCTGTGATAATTACTTTCTCCTTCTATTGTTTCCATAAATATTTTTCTATCTTTCAAGAAGTTTGACACCCATCGCAGCGTTCGACCGTGTAGGCCAAGCTCTAACATAAGCAAGGACGTGTATCTGACTTACAGTGTCGAATGCTCTTTGAATGTCTAAGAATACTGCTACTGTCACATTTCCGCAGCTTCGTTCATGTTCGACGTATGTGGCAATATCTAATACTGCATCCATTGTACAACGATTTTGTCGAAAACCGGTCATGTGGTCGGAAAACACATGTGTGTGTTCACACCACCATTGCAGTCGACTGTCTATCATCTTCTCCATTAGTTTGGAAAAACAGCTTGTGAGACTGACGGGTCGGTAGGAGTCAAGACAAAGTGGAGTCCTTCCTGGTTTTAGCACTGGAATTACCCGAGCTAATTTCCATGAATCCGGTAGAGTCTCTCTTATCCAGATATCATTAAATATCTCCAAAAGAGTCATTCTTCCTACTGGACCTAGGTTTTTTAACATCACATACGTAACACCATCTGGGCCTGCGGTTGTCTTTGTACGGCATGACGAAAGAGCACTTTTCAATTCATTTAATCTAAACTCACAATCAAGTTGTGGATGTTGTGACATAAAGCACGCACGAAGCTTCTGTTCTACTAGTGTTGTCTAACTTGCAAATTGTAGGCAAGTAAACGGAATTCCTGGTCTGGATATAAGTTGACAAAATGCGTCAGCAACAGATGTTTCCGGAGTGCTTCGAGCTACGGCAAGGGCTCGAAAGGGATGGCTCTGGGTAACTGGACCACTAAAAGATCGGACAACGGACCAACGACGGAGACAACGGAGACAACGACGCGCAGTATTCTCGCCATTTTCTTGTACCTAATTTTTGTAAGCATCTGCGCGAAGTTGACTGAACTTTCTGTGCCATTTTGTAGTCGTCCAGCTTTCCACTGCGGCGGTAAGCCCGTTCTGCGCGCCTTCTATTTGCTCTTAGGCATTCATATTCGCCGTCGACTGCAGCGTATTCATTTGGAACAATGACTTGCTTTGTGCAGTTCTTGTAGGACTCACACAATGTATTTGCAAAACTTTGAGAGTTCGGATTTTCACCCAATGAATTACTTAAATGGTGCCGAAAACTTTGCCAATTAGTATACTTTGAGTAGCGGCGGGTCCCTTCACTCCGTATGAGGCAATGTTTGACCAGGATTGGAAAATGATCACTACCTTGCGTTTCTATGTCCGTTGACCATTCAACACCATCAAGAAGGTCTTGGGAGCAGAGCGTAACATCTATACAGCTTGAGTAACGAAACCCCCGCAAGAACGTTGGAGAGCTGTCATTTAACACAATCAGATTACTTTTTTCTGCGGCAGAATGCTTCCACGGGAATCATTATATTCACTGCCCCAGATGACGTTATGTGCCTTGAAGTCCCCACAAACCAGCACATGTGAGTTTGCGATACCAAACACATTCACCAAGCTGTCTACTGATATTTTGCTAGAACATTGTAGATAAAGACTGATGACTGTGACGCTTGTATTTCTAAGAGATATCTTGCATGCTACGAACTCCGGTATGTTTGAATCGCTCGACTGTATTAAATAGGACGGCAGGTCTTTTCTCACGCATAACATCGCTCTACTACTTCCAGCAATGCGCGATGATTTATATGTAACATAGTTCGAAAGACGAAAGTCATCTCGTACGCCTGCTTCCTGTATGCATAAAACAGGAAAGTTATGTTGAGCTAGTAGTTTGCGAAAATCAGCTGACTTATTTCGAAGGCTATTAGCATTCCACTGAAATATGAAAACATTGTTATAACGATTATTCATTGTAAGCCTGCAGTGGAGCTGTTGGTGGTTGTGGAAGCACCAACGATTCCATAGAAAGCAGTGTTTTTACCTCTGGAAGGTTGTTTGCGTGTGGAATGGCACTGAGAATTGCACGCAGAGCTGTGAATAGCACGGGCAGGATCATCTGTGCCACGGGTAAAGACGCGTAATCACCAAACGACGCTGAAGCTCCATGTGTGCTCGAAGCAGGTCGCTGAAGAGCTGACTGAGATGGTCGCTGGGATGACAGATGTGGTTGAGGCGAATGTTGAGGTAGTCGCTCAGATGTTAGGTGAGGTTGCTGTGTCGATGGCGCAGGGCGTTGTTTAGAAGGTCGGCGAAGTTCACTCGAAGCCTGGGCAAGATGAGTAGTGTTCTCTGGAGGTGGATCGTGTCGCTCGCTGTCAGAATGTTGTCGACCTGAGTGCTTTAGAGCTGCAGAATAGTTCATATTGACCACTTGCCCTTTCTCTTTGTTGGCAGTTGGAAGCGCGCATCTTACAGCATCAAGGTTGGGTGGGGGCGCATTACGAGGAGGCAGCCTTCGGTATTTCAACTCATGTCTGCGCAACCTTGAGGCAGCTCTGCTCTGAGGGCACCCGGAGAAGGAAGCTGTACGGTTTCCGCCACAGTTGGCACACTTTGGCTGACACACAGACTTGCGCTCTGAATGGTCGTGGTCTTCTGAGCATATCTTGCAGCGACGTGCAATGATGATACCGCTGCGCCAATTGCGCCGAACTGCGCCGAAACGTGAACACTGCTACATCCTGCTACATTTCCGCAAAATATGGTAAATCTGCGCCCACCCTGCGCCGAAAAGTGTGCTCCGGTCCAGAAACGAAACTAATTAATCGAGTGCCGCTTATGTCACCATCGACAGTGGCATCGCTTGAGCTACCGTACTCGCGGCGCGCGCGGCAATCCGAGCCAAGCCAAGGCTGATGGTGTTGCTGCTGTCATAGAGTTTCCTATATGGCTGCTGTTGGGCTGCTGCTGTGGTCTTTGCGGCATGCGGTCGCCCTGAGTTGGATGTGCTAGCCTTTACCGTCGGCCGTCGACTTCGCTATGGCGCTTGCAAAGCTGAAAGGTTGGTGCATCTATCATGCATTTTGTATTGCCTAAGTTTGTAGAGGTATAGCCAGCACGTTGTCTGCTGCTGTTCTATATGTCAAAAAATGTGTGCCAACAGCGTAGGCAAGAAAGCGGCAAACATGGCGGTCTGCTGTTCAGGAGCGATTGGCGTTCACCGCACGCGCTTCTTCTGCCTCGACTGAACCACGTTGGCGCGATTTCAGGCGTGATGACGGCTGCGCGACAGGGACTAGAGATGAGTTTGGGTCGCGTGTGGGGAGGCGCGCGCTCGTTAAAAAAAAAAAAAAAAGCGGCTTGTCTGCCGAAAGCTCCTCAGGTTCAATATTTCACGGACGGAGGGAAGGTTCAATCAAGCGACCAGTCGCGTAGGCCAATAAAAAAAAAATCGTATCTTTAACGTTTTAATTCCGCGCCGTTCTTCTAGCTACATATTAAGGCATACAGAAAAAAACGTTGCTTAACTTAGTGAAACTCTAGTCGCTGTTTTCTCTCGGCGACGTCGCCCTGGGTGGTTTCAGTCGCGCTGCGATCACCAATGCTCGTCGCGTCGTTGCTCGCATACATACAGCTACTGAAGATGCCACGTTAGCTTGCTGTAATGTCTAGTGCACGGAGTTGAGCACTTTCTACCTTTTTATTTGACTGAAACATGCCTGAGTTATGCTTTAGAACTTATAATTTTAGCTGTTTGCGTGAGCTATTTCAGTCAGGACTATGGAACTGGCATGCTTGCTATGCCCGAACTTGCATGACAGCTAACGTATCGTGGCCGCTCGCAGCAATGATAATGCAAGCTGTTCACGGGGGCAGAAAGAGTTGAACAGAAAGGGAATCGAAAGGGCACTCAATAAAACATCGTGCCTTGTCTAGCGTCTCGGCGGGCCTTCGTTGTTTTTCTGCCAGGTTGAATTTGGACTTGTAGGCTCTGTTCTAATACAGGACAAAGGTTGAAGTGCTAAACTAAGAGATGAAGCGATCTTGATAAACATTTGCGCATGTGAAAGAATTAGTTTTATTTCTGGTATATCGTGTAATGCTAAAATGTCGGTAATGAGCAATTTAACCTTATTTTCTTTTAGCATAGCGTAAATTGCATTATTTAGTAGAAATGAGAAATTGCTTTTTTTTTTGTGCAGGCCGCTCCACCAAGTTCAATCAGGACATTCTTCTCGAGACTGACCAAAATGGTGACAAAATATCACTGTGGTGCCGTCAAGCAAACGAAGCAACTGGCTTTTGTGTTTTGTGCGACAGCAGCATTAACTGCAGGCAGCACGGCGTAACGGCTATAAAGCGGCATGCCGCCACAAAGCGCCACATTGACTCTGCCAATCAGCACCGAGACGCTTCAGGTGTCCTACAAAGACCGAAGACTACTCAGTCAACACTGGAATTAACAAGCCAACGAAACATTCCACTGAATGACCAAGTGACGCACGCAGAGACACTTTTTGTCCTTGGTATGACACTAAAGGGCATTCCGTATTCGTGGGCAGACACAGCAACTGACTTGTATCCAAAAATGTTCCCGGATTCAGAAATAGCCAAGAAATTTTCCTGCAAGAGGTCCAAAACCTCTTACATTGTTTCTGACGGCCTGGGTTCATACTTCAAGAAGCTTGTGGTCGACGAGCTCAACAAGGCAGTCGTGTTTTATTCTATTGCCATAGATGAAACCCCTATTCCAGAGCAAAGGTGCCAGCAGCTTGATGTGGTGGTTAGATATTTCTCTGACAAAGCGCAGCAGGTAGTAGTGGAGCACCTGCAGTCGTACCGGCTGGGTTCCGCAACAGCAGAAATTTTGGCAGGTGAGATCCAGAAAGCAATGATGGACCTTCCGCAGAAGAACTTCATTTGCTTTTTTACCGATGGTCCAAATGTAATGAAAAGCTTGAAGAAGAAAATGCAAGAGGCTTACCCGAATATCATCGACTTAGGAGAGTGCTGCCGGCACAAAGTGCACAACTCGTTTGCTCGAGGATTGAATGCCTTTGGGTCGGACATCGAAGGGGTTGTGATAGATGTTTATTACTTTTTTGAGAATTCAGCTGTGCAGAGCGCAGCAATGAAAGCGGAACAAGTGACACTTGGTCTTCCTGAAACTGTATTTTTGCGCCATGTGAGCTCAAGGTGGCTCACTTTGGGGCCTGCTGTTGATCGCTTGATAGAGCAGTATCCTGCTGTGAAGAAAGTCCTGTTGTCAGACACATCCTGTCGCACAGGAGGCCAGTTGCGTGAACGACTGAGGAAGGTGTTCTCTGACAAGACCTTCTATGCCAAGCTCCTCTTCATTAGGAACGTTTCTGAAATGTTTGTTTCATTCCTATCACTCCTACAGGGAAGTGAACCACTGGTGCATCGACTCTATAAAGAGATGGTGTTTCTCGTTCAGAAGCTGCTTGGTCGCTTTATGAAAACCGAAGCTTACCGTACAGTTAACGGCAAGGACTTGCCACATTTGGATGTACATTGTTCTGCAATGTGGAAGGCTGTTGTGGAAGTTGGTGGAGACACAGAAGCAGCTATGTCCCAGTGGGAACCAGCCCAGAAAAAGGCTTTTCGGTTGGGTGCCCGAAGTTTCTACTTAAAAGCCACAGAACATCTGCTATCCCGACTGCCCTTTGGGAACATGACACTGCGGAGCCTACGTTGCCTTTCTCCTAAGGCCAGGGAGGAGGAGTCATCAGAAGCTGAAATGAGGTGCTTAGCTGCAAAGCTGCCTCAGGTGATACAGCCAAGCGAAAACTCAACCCTGATGGATGAGTATACAGTTTTTCAACTGGAGACAGTTGAAAGTGCTCCAAGGGTTGATAAATATTGGCAGGTCATCTTTGACTTAAAAAAGAGTGATGGCTCGCACAAGTATCCATTACTTAATAAAGTGGTAAAGCCTTTGCTGAGCATTCCCCTTGGAAATGCATATGTCGAAAGGGGTTTTAGTGAGAATCGTAGACTTCTTCATGACAGGGCGCGGCTAACAGTAGAGAGCATCAATGGGATACGTCATGTTGTGTCCTATGGCAAGCGTTTCCATAGTGACCCCAGCCGTTTCAGCATTACGCCTGAGGTTGTTAGAGTTGTGCGAAACGCAAAGAAACTGTACTCTGAACGCATTGCTTCTGAGGAAGAGCAGTCAGCGAAGCGGCAACGCAAGGCAGATGAGGCAGGCTCGAGCAGCGCTGATCAAGCAGACCTTCAAAAGGAAGTAGAAACCGCAAGGAAGATGCTAACAAATGCTGAACATCTAATTAGCCGTGGCCTCAAGTCAAAGGACTTTGCTGACATTGAAAGTGGCAATTCTCTTCTGGCTGAGGGCAAATCTAGACTTGCAGTGTCCCTTCAAAAGATGGATGATAGTAAAAGGAGAAAAGTGGCTGCACGCACGTGAAGTAGTTTTCCTAGGTTTCACAGTAGTTTTGTGGACACAAGCCTGACTGATGTTGAAACTTGTGCGAATTTTCTTCATTGGACTTTTTAGTTGGCAGTTTATTAGAGCACATAACCAGAATTTTCTTCATATTTATTGTTGTGCTTCTGTATATTCATAATGTCTGCTTAAACTTAGAAGATATGTTTTCATCAATGGGGTTCTCTGTCAAGGTACTATTGTTCCCGCCGTGGTATGTTTAGGTCCGCACAGTTAGTCATGCAGTTTCACTCAAGTGAGTGTATTCTGTGCATTTTTTTGGTTAAAGGTTTTTTCGCTAGTCAAGCTGCTTCACTCATTGCTATACACACAGTTAACTAGTCCTGCTGTTTCACTGAAGTGAGTGTATTCTCTGGTATGTTTTGTAAAAGGCTTGTTCTCTAGTCATGCTGCTTCACTTGGCTGAGTGTATTGCTTAGTTTTGTAAAAAGGGGGTTCTCTAGTCATGCTGCCCCTCATTACTGGGTTCCTTGCTTTTTTATCAACAAGGTTTGCTTGCTAGTAATGTTGCCTCACTAGGATAATTGTATTCCTTGGTTTGTCTCGTAAGAGGATTGTTCTTTAGTCCCGTTGCCTCACTATTTTGAGTATTCCTTTCTGTAAAACGTTTGTTCACAAGTCGTGCTAGTCCCATGAGCTTATATTCATTTCTTTGTTTCATAGTCACATTGCCTCACCCATGTGAGTGTATTCTATTACCTTTGTGAAAGGCCACTGCTGTGATATTTAATCATGAGGATCTGTTCCTGTGATCTTTCCTGTACAAGTACGTGCAAATATTTGCCCAAGCTGCTGTGATAGTCTTGTTGCCTTAAGACATTTTATAATAAAGTGCAATAATTGTATATTTACACATTGTTTGTCTGACAACTTTAGTTAAAGCTAGACTAACTGGTGGTATTAATAATTAAAATAAGTGGCGTTTGTTATATTTTGGCTATGATAGAACACCACTCAGCATTTCTTGCTTTCCTATTGCTTGCTGTGAAAGCTGCACATATGTTTTGCAATTGTTTCAACAGACACCCGCTTCGAACGCTCGTTTTACTGCTCCGAAAAGCAATTTTGCCTGCTCCGAAAGCCCCATTTTACTGCTCCGAAAGCCCATTTTACTGCTCCGAAAGGCATTTTTGCCTGCTCCGAAAGCCAGTTTTACTGCTCCGAAAAGCATTTTTGCCTGCTCCGAAAGCTGCTCCGAAATGGCCAAGGCCAGTCACGTGGACTGCGGCAGTTCTTCGATAAATGTCCAAATCTCTGGCAGTTGTAGCACCTCAGAGCAGGGCCGTGATATTCTTCTACGGTTTGACTCGTGAAACCTAGATGCACTCGTTGCGGCATTGGTTTGTCTTCTCTGAAATGGAGAATGACAGATCTCAGAGGGCGTGATTCAACCGCTCCATCTTCTTGGCGATTGTAGCGTGCCTGACGACGGGCAGATGTCACGTCAAAGTCCTTCAGGAAGTCAACCAGTTGTTCTTCTGTATACTCAACTGGCACATGGCGTATCTTGCCGACATTCTTGGTATAAGATGCCGGAATGAATGGTTTGACTCCCAAACCAGCCACTTCGCTCATCGACAGAAGATGTCTTGCAGATGAGACTGAAGTAAGGTTGACAGCGAAACTTCCATCTCTGTTCACGCGGAATGACAGTACTTTTTCCTTTACATATACCAGATTTTTGCAAATACATTGCGTCATTCCAACCGACAAATGTATAACTAAGATAAAAGAATAGTACTTCCCTAAAACTTTTCACAGGTATTCCACTATCGTTTCTAAATTAAACTTCATCATTATATTCGCAAATACGAATCTTTTACACTTCTCAACAACTTTGTGTGCGGAATCGAGTGAAATAAATCTTGTGCGTCAAAGCCGAAGGCGCCACATCCCTTTGTTTTGTCTTCCGTCAGATATTGAACAATCGCCTCTGAATTACAGATTGCTAACGGGTCTGAGATTCTTAACGTGGAAAGTTCTCTTTGGATAAAAGATGCTACCTGCTGCTTCCACGTGTTTCTTTCAGCGACAATGGCTCTGAATGGCTCTCCAGGTTTGTGCGTCTTGCATGAAAAAAAAAAAAAAACTTCAGTATGTAGGCCCTTCGCCTTCCTGACACAGGCACATAGACTTTCTAAATCGAAGAAAAGAAGTAAATCACTACCGCGCTGTTTTTCTTTAGCGTGCTTAACATCTATTTTCATGAAATTCTTATCAGCAGCTTCACAGGCTGTTTGACCAAACATGCCATCAGGTAGGACAACAAAACGTCGTTCCTTATCGGCCATAAGAACACGCAACCCTCTAGGAGCCAAGCCCCCTGCTACTAGGTTGAGCCTATTGGGATTTGCACAAGTAGTTCTTGCCTTCGCGATAGCAACAACACATTCAGAAGCACACCTTGCACGTTCTTCCTCAGGAACCAGTCGGGAGACGCCTCTCGATGCTGCCAGATTCGCGGTTGGACACAGCGCTGGTTCCAGTGCCAACTTTGGCCCAAGCTGCAGAATCTTGTTGTCTGCTTCTGGAATAAAATTTTCCCCAAGACGTACCACTGTTTCTTCTGCAGGAGTTTCCCTCTTGACAACCTTTGCTCAGCAGGTAACAAGATTAGCTTCAGTGGGATTCCCGGAACACATTATTGGCAGAGCGGCAGAGACGGTAATAAGATAGTAAAGGGCGCGCACACAATCGATTCAAGGAACAGGCGTAGCGCGGAGAGAAAACGCCTTGCGGTTGTACCTTGTGTTCATTATTTTTCACATGGGCTAAAGGCTGTTGCCAGCCGGTATGGCGTTGAAGTGGTTTTCAGCGCTCAAGGTACAAAACAAGGTACAACAAGGTACAAGATAAGGTGCCTAATAAGGTACAAAAACTGTGTCAAGCTGCTTCAAAAAAGTTTCACATTATAAAAAGAAAATGCAGCTGCGGTTTTAAAGAATAATAAAGAATCCCGAAATGCAGAATAAGTCTTGTGTAGCGAATGCCATTAACATGTGGCAACATGAACGTAGGAGGAACCCGTCAGTGCATAAACACTCTTCTAAAAGAACATCAACATCCTCTCGGAAAAGAAAATCATTCGAACCTGTCTGACCATTGTAACTTATGCCATTGTTAACCGGTATTTTATGACACTGATATTTTGTTTTCGGATAAAAATAAACACGTGAAATTGCAGAAGCGTTTCATATTAGAAGGTGTGCTGAAATATGCGTCATTCAATCATCGGTTGCTCTGCTGACAAAGAATTTGTATTCTTGAATATTGCTTGAACCTTTGTAATCGGTTTGTATAAAAATTGATGAAACGTTTTGCACATGTTCAGTGAAGATAGCTGGCAATGTTATGTTCTTTCTTTTTCCAAAAATAAACAGTTGTGAGTAAGCGCTCGTGTGTCCAACTTCTTTGCATCTCTGTCTATTGTGTGCGCTACAAATTTCACCATGAATACTTAGTAACTCGCCCAACTATCAATTCTGCTGCCGAATGCAAGCAGGCGAACTAGCCGGCGCTGCAATAAGCCTTCACAACGACGCAGGCACACGCTAAACCTTGTGGCCGGAACGCACTGCTTCCTCGGCTCTTTCGTTGCCGATAATGCCTCAATGAACCCGTAACCACTGAAATTTGATTCTGTGTCTATTATATATTTATTGACAGCGCAGTGGTGAGATTCTACAATTATGGATAACATCTGTTCATGAACGCCGTGACGTGGGCTTGACTACAGAGTTTGTAGGACCACCTGGAAATTACAAAACATGGCCAATGGGTAAGGTGACTGATGATGGATGTAATACAGCAGTGCCCCTGAGAGCAACAAGCTCCAATGCGATTGATGTCGGGGTATAGGTGAATTTTAACGCGGTCGCCTTTTTAATGGGATGTCCAAGCATCGGAAGAGCTTTCCGCGGTATAACCGAACCACCTGAAATACATACACGCAGCCACAATGGGCCTAATATAACTCCTGGAAAGTTACTTGTTTCGCAGCTACTTGTGGATAGTCGGCCTTCTTTCCAATTCTAGGATCACCAAAATTTGCGGCGGAGTGCCTGAGGCACCAGAAGACAGTCGATGGTCTATCCGCGGGCGTGGAGCATGGTGTAGGCATACACGGGCAGCAGTCACAATCCCTTAAAACGCAGAGCGTTGTCTTCGCGTTGTCACAGAGGTTACGTGGTGATATTGGTCGCAGCACAGGTGGCACATGTGAATTATGAGAGCTTCGATGGCTATGTGGTGTAGATACCGCGTCTTAGGCAATCACAATTCTCGTGGCTGTAGAAACACATCGAGAAAGGCCGACACAAACTCGGAGTGCTATAGGGCTTCCACGCTTTGTGGCCCGCAGAGATGATTCTCGCTTATGTTCGGCATCACTAGGGAATTGTAGCAGAGAAACACTAAAAAAGAGTGCTGTGCATAGAAGTGACTGATGATCTCTATCTTTTCTGATTGATAAACTTAATAAAACTGCTCAATGGAAATCAGCTTTCTCTTGATGTGAGTGGCATGAAATCTGAAGGGCATATGTAGTATTAGTCCTACTGGGCGAAATTGAAAAGAGTGGTACTCTAAGCCCAACCCCATGAGACACCACTATAAGCGTAATGTTAATCAGTCAGGCCACTTTCCCTGAGAATGAACAAAAAATAAATGTTCATGTGAGGTATCATCGAACATTGTGAGATATCATTGAGGTATCATTGTGAGATATCTCGTCACTTTCGATCTACGTACGCACGCGATATTTGCCTATTTCAGATATCAGGCTTCCGATGATGTCTGCTTCATCGGTCCTCTTATTCAACACACATGCACACGTTCAGCCTGATATTTGTGCCATTAGCTGAAGGGCCCATCTACCGAACAACTTTCCAACATTTATACCAGCTCCGCATAAAACTACGTTCTCCATAATTCCGTCATTGTAATGACCCGGACAGCGCTAGTTCATGTGCATTTGCTTAAGTTACTCAGACGTAACAAACAGTACAGCGTAATGGTGTTGAAGCACGTTTTAGTGCATACGCAGGCCAACGAAACCATGTTGACCTTAAAGAGGTGCAGGACTAACAAAAAATGCTTAAAAATGACGATGAGGTCGAGACACCGACCCAGTTCTGGTTTGACCGAAGCGCGTATATGCAGGCACAGCCCACCCTTTATCTGCTCTCCTTAGAATGCGTAACGACAAAGCGCACGCACGTGGCAGGTACGTGGAGGGTCGCTTGGAGTCGCGGCTCGCTCACTGCGAGCATTCGGTGAACGATTAGCGTAAAAACGAGGCAGCGAGCCCAGACCGTTCGGCCTTGAAGGTGCGTTGCATGCTCAGAGGCAATTGGGCTTCCTTCTTTTTTTCCTACGCAAAAGAGCCGGGTCAGCGCATGCGAACCGACAGACCTTGAGAGGAGCGCTGGGGCGCTGCTCCAAGAGTAGAAGTACCGTGGTTCGAACAAAGACCCGGCCCGATTAATGCTTTGCGCACCTGTTTGGCTGAGCTTTCTTCAAAATGGAAGTGTAACTAAGGCCAGCGGACTAATTTCCCCTCCTAGTGACTGCGGCCACGTTACGACAGGGGCTACAGGGGCGAAGTCGTTCGTGAGCCCAGATTCGACGGATGCTTAGCAACACGGACAAATTTAGAAGTGCTGTGGCACTGGTTGCAACGCTTACGCAACTTCATGTCGTTTTATATATTTTTTTGCTATAACACAGATAAACCAGCTTCTTACCTGCAAGCTTCAACAAATGTACACCATGCAAAGGACAGTTAAAAAGTGCAATGATCCAAATCTCAGTCCATCATGGTGAATACTTCTTCAAGGCTAATGAACCCTACCGTTACCAATGTGGGTAAATATAACATTAATATCACAATTCTGTTGCCTTTGTATTGTGTTTAACAGGGCCCCATCAAACGGCGAACAAAACATTTCGTTAGTGCCTTTCTTCAAGTGAGGCTTTCTAAACGTGTAGAGCTTTATGTGTGTGTGCATCCTCCGAGCTAGCTTATATAGTGGCAATGGCCTTGCGCTGCTAAGCTTGAAGTGAACGGTTCGATGGGGGTAAAATACAAAAAACGCTCGCGTAGCGTGCACTCGGTGCACGCTAACCAACCGCAGGTGTTCAAAATCAGTCCGAGTCTCCCACTACGGCGTGGCTCATAATCATATTGTGATACTGGCGCGTGAAACTCCAAAATTTAATTTAAATTAGTTTTTAAAATGCTTGTGTTTGTGCGTCAGCGTTTTTCATAAACTCCCGCTCGCCATTTTTATGTACTTTGTGAAAAACGCTATGTTTTTTTTTTTTTTTGCTGAATCATCTCCGTAGAGATCTTGTGTTGTTGCTGCGAGTTGAACCCTATTTTGCCTTATCAGGCGAAAATTGGGTCCGGCATTCGCCAAGCTGTCTTTTTCTTTCTTAGTTTTTTGCCCGCACGCCGGCCGATTGCGACATAACGAACCAGATGAAAGTGAATGCTCCAGGAAGTGAAAAACAGATCTCATGAATGAACCAGTGCATCGTGAATACCGCAGAAAGATTTAGATTCAAAGGCCACTCGTCGTACGAGCAAGAAATAGCGTTGTGCTGTCGGGACAACGGACCAGACGCAGCAGTGCGCGTCGTAATAAGAGGATCAATAAGAGCAGCGTCTCTACATAACGTAAAGCAGGGAGCTCGGTTCGTCCGCTTCTACCACGCCCACCCTGAAATGCCAGGCAGTTGACTAAAGCCTGCCAGATCACGACACGGAAATGCGGGGTGCATCAAAGTTTGGATCGGGATACGCGAATGATGGTGCGTTTCTACTGCGAAAACGCACGTACGCTGCTGTACAACGGTCGCATCTCTCATACACTAAAATGTTCACATTTTTGTTTTGCTCTCTGCTGAGACCAGGGGCCAAATTCACAAAGCTTTTCGTTCGTAAGTGCACTTTTCGATTGGCCAGTCGCCTTCGCTGGTGATATGTCCTGCATCAGGATTAGCTGGAATTTGCTCTTACGAAGAATTCTGGCGTAGAAGCTTTGTGTTAGTATGGGATCGGGTGGGTTGCCAGCGTTAGGAAATGCGCAGTAGATGATTATGTTGTCAACGATCTGGCGGCTTCACCTGACATGATGAAAGCCGTCATTGCTCTGTTTGCGAAAATGTATCTTTCCTCCCGAAATAAATCTTTAGTCAAACTAAATGACAGGGGCTGCGCTGGCTAACAACAAATACTTCTTACGAATAAAAAATACCATCGTAATTAAGGGGCCAAATGTGTTCGCAGATCACTTATTCAGAGCAAATCCCAGTACGGCAACTCCGAGGATGTCGTGCACGCTTTACGCGCATCTAGGGTCATAAGCAGGGTTACCTATTGGCCCGCGAAAACGGGCCGTGGTCGAGACCATCGAGAAGGACGCAAATAGCGTTCGCCGGCAAAACGACTGCACAAACGATAAACAATATCGGCGATGTTGACACAAGCGTATGTAATGAATGCTTGCGAAAAGCACCGGATCTTGTTGACCGTTCGCTGGCACTGGGCGATGCCGTGCTAAAGGTAGTTGTTTACCGTGGGCGATCGTCGCAGCACAACGTTGACCTCCAATGAATGCTGTGACGTTTTCACTTAAAGAAGGTCTCTAGATATGCGATTGAGATTAAAACGTATCAAAAAAATTTTTTGTCAAGTTCTTTTGCACAGTTGTATTGGTTTTTGTTATAAGCTTCTTGTTTGTTGCACTTTTACCTGCCTAATATGTGGCGCAGTGGACTGCGTCATTCATTCATTCATTCATTCATTCATTCATTCATTCATTCATTCAATAAACATTTCGTTTGAAACCTTGAGCGAACATGTGCTCATGTCGCAGTATGTGATGAACGACGAAATGTTTTCCACTTCCTTTTTTTTCATTTGTGAACCAGTCTGCCATTTTGTTTAAGACACTCTTTATGTTCTATTGGTACAGCTCTTTATTTCTTGTTTCGACTACGCTTGGTGATGCTTTCATTGTATTGTTGCTGTATGCTGTAACCCACATTGCTTTCGGACCATTGGTGTTCTTGCTTCACTGCTTCTGGAAGGGCCTGCACCGTTTTGTAATTTTGTAGAAGTTCATGAGGGCCTGGAAAATGACTTGAAAATAAGGAACTGGAGTAAGTTAGTTTTTTTTGATGATGTCTTCAAAAGCCGGACAACTTCGAATGAATAAGTTCGGATGTGTTAACAAGCGTACATCACACAGACGCAGGACGTTTGAAAATACGTAACTTTATATGAGTCTCCATAAATAACTGCAGGTTTACAAGACTCAATATGCAGAGATCTGCTTTTTGTTATTTCCACGTCGGTCACTAGGTACACCGTCGGTTAATGCAGCTTTGTTAAAAACCCAGGGAAGTACTCATACATTTCTACAGAGGATAAGACACGGTTGTAGCTTACGGTACTAAGCGAGATGTTTAGTTTTCGTGTTGTAGAGTCTGCGCTCTACCAACAGTTCACAACATTCCCCTTATTATATATTATATATTCACGACGTATTTAGGATTGTGACAGACCCAGTTCGACCATGGCTCACGGTGTAATTGGTACATAAAAATGTATACGCTGCAAAGCCCGCTTCCAATCACAAGTACTAACCACAGACAAGTTACTTTAAACAAACAAACATTTATTAGAGCTTGAATTTCGAGAGAAAGGTTTAACTGGAGTATCGGATAATCCTAGCGACTTATCGTGGTAAGTGTTGTAAGTAAACTACATTATGAAGCCACGAGATAGTCTTATTAAAAAAGATCCCAACAGATTTTAAATTATGGGGTCTTACTTGCCATCCCAACAGATTTTAAGTGGCTCATGCACCAAGATATGAAATATATGCCAATGCCACGTAGCTGGACAGAGCCAAGGTAATGTTTGCCGTCTCTTGCAGATGCTCAGATTATTTTTTGCATTATGCCTACTTACATAATTAGACTTAATTAATTATACAACTTCTCAAATATTACGATTAGATAAAAAGTGCCAATGAGAAAATTGCAGAGCAACATGAGAAAATCCCGATACAGCATTCCGGTGCTCAATATGTGCTACACAAAAGTATTTTTCCGAGCATGAAAGAAGCTTGCGAATACACGCAAAGTGCCTCGAGCGGCCAGAAGCGGCAATTTTGCGTGTATTCGCGGGCTTCTTCCACGCGCGGTAAAACACTTTTGTGTAGCAAGTATTGAGCACCAGAACGCTAGCTCTATCGGGAGGTTTTCACGTTGTTCTGCAATTTTCTCGTTGACACTTTCCATCTAATTATAATATATGAGAAATTGATTAATTATGTAAGACTAATTATGTAGTTCGTGCCTCATAATCAGAAAGTGTTTTTGGCACGTAAAACCCCAAATATTATTAATTATGTAGTTAGGCCGAATGCAAAAAAAGCAATAATCTGAGTAACCCCAAGCGATGGTCAACAACATTGTTGGTTTTGTCCAGCTAGGTCGAATTCGCATATTTTTAAATCTTGGTGCATGATAGTTGGGACCCCCTGTATGTTCGAAAGAATGCATTCCACTCTTTAGTTCGGTTTCCTCATGCAGATCCTCTTGCGATGTTTATCTTATCCTTATTTTGTTAATCTAAAGGAGATTCATTGATACTTAGGGTGACAGCAGTCGCGCATTGCTTTCCGAACGCCTTGTAGACATGTCAGCCTTCCACACTGTCGCCCTTGGAAACACTATTTACAAGCAACAAATAGCCACATAACACGCTCTTGCCCGAAATCGACTTTACCAGTTTCTCTGTGGTGTTTCCTGGTAGGATAAACAAACTGAATCCTTGAGCCATGCGAACAGTAGCGTCCCAGGCAGAAAAGTGAAAAAAGAAAAGGAACATTGATAGTCTTTTCCAGCAATATCCCAGTGTCGTACGTCTCCATATACACAGGCGAAATTACTGGAACTTGTCTCCATTAGCGAATAACTTTCACGGTTCGTAGAAACAAAAGAGTCCCTTTAATTTCAGTTCACAGAGAGACATTATGTAGCCGTGCTGCGCCATGGGAGGCCGGGACAAGCTTTTTGCAACGAACCAAAGCAGAAACATGCGGCCACAGAGTGAAACGAACGAAAAGGCTAGATGAGCAAGAGAACTAAATCGGTAAAGCCGCACAGCGACCGTTCTAAATGGCTGCCGGCAAACCCCAACTAATCAGGCGATCGCCCACCATTGGCGTCTCGAGCGATGGTCACATCCATGCAGCGCATCATCCGCTTTTTTTTTCCTTTGTCTTCTTTGGTGATTTGGTGGCAGTATACCTATAGAGCTTGCTCGATGTTTCCTCTGGTTCTGCGAAATCTGTCCGGAAGTAGGAAGCGGCCAAGCACCGCCGCCGAGGTGGTGGTGCTGCGTGGAGGGAAAAAGGGAGGGAGAGGGGGGGGGCGCAGCTCGCCAGACCGAACGCTGGTCACGTCCTGCGGACACTGGCTAGCTCTCCTGGGCGGTCGATGACGCCGCGGCTATACACCAGCGCTCGCCGCCGGCGCTTAGACTGCGTCAGTGCCGCAGCGTCCACATCACTGGGTGGGGCCAGGTGGGCTTCCCAGACGGCTCGCTGACCGAGAGCCCCGACGACCGCCGTATAAGCGTGAGCGAAGGCGAGCGTCTAGCTTTACGTCATTGAATGTTTCACTGCCGTAGCCTAGTCTCCTTTTGAAGCCTTGAGCGGTCGTTCACCTCGGTGTGCCTCGTAAGGCGGTATATAAGGAGTGGTATAAGAACGTGTCGCTAGATTTTAATTACTCTATATGATCACAAATGAGTTGTTTTAAGAAAAAAAGGCATGTGCAGTCATGCCTTTTACTCCGCCAAGTGGCAGAAGACCCTACGAAGCCCGCTCCTACAAGACCAGCAATGGGCCGCCCAGCAGGCTCGCGCAGCGGCCGCCAGGTACTCTGTGATGGTCCTGCGTGGGAGACGCCCACTGCGCGCGGACATGCGTCCAGCAGGACTTTCATTAAATTTTGTCTAATCCAATCATGCACAGTCCGCAGTACACTGACAACAATAGCTGCACGAACCGTAAATACGCCTCATGCAACAATCACTATTGTGTTGAATCATTTGGAGACATTGAGGCACGCTTTATAACCACTGAAATCCATGACGAGTGGTGCTGTGGCAACACGGTACCTTTCTCCACATCTGTAGCCCTCTACCGGGTGCACTGGAAGCGTCAAAGCACTATGTATATCTGTAGCCACTCAACACATGTACATTCCTTATGCACGTTTGAATGAGCAGGTGTCGCTGTTGCATTAGCGCGCTCGATCGTCTAACAATTCAGAGTCCCAGGTTGGTATCCTGAGAAAACCTGACTGGATTTAGTTCTTTTTCTTCTTTCAATTTGATATTATCGATGTCAGAGACCAACAGCAACATTTGAGTGCAGCGAAGAGCACTTAACGGCTATCACTGTAAAATAAATTGCGCTGACTTGACGCAACAACATCTGGGAAAGTGCTTAAAGTTGCAGCCCATAGGGTACAGTTGCCCACGATGATGGTGGTTACTTTGTAACTCGACGCCGTCTTTGCATAACACATTATACGATGACTGTGTCATTAGGGCCGTGGCGCGACAATAGTAGGGAGATTATATAAGATATTCCATAGGTGCATCACATCTCCGTGTTGTAATGATGAAGCGTATTCCACAGAAAAACACTGTGTGGTGAAACGGGGCTTTGTAACAGGTGTTTTCAGTTATAGTGGGCCATCTCAGTCATGACACAGACACTACGTCACAGTGCCAATTCCCAGGTGTTTGCTCTGCATACTACATATATTTGTATTTCGTAACGAATACATAGGGCACGCAATGTCATTCGTATGCGATAATCCTCATTTTATTCTATTGTTGTCACCACAGTTTTCACCAATAACGCTGCATGTGTCGTTGACTGGTTCATGAGGTTTGACACCCGAAAGCAATACATGGGGTTTATCGATGTGGTGCGGGAGAGTCTCTGATTAATTCTGACCTCATGGGATTCCACGATGAGTAACCAAAGCTCGATAGGCGAGAGTTTTACAGCGAAGCTGTATATGGCTAGGGTTCCGTGCATTTATTTATTTTATTTATTTATTTATTTATTTTATTGATACTGTTGACCCTCGCTTGAGGGTCGTTACAGGGAGGGAATACAATGTACAACAATGTACAATTTTGTACAACATACAAAATTCATATATCATAATCATCAAGTTGGGTGCTCCTGACAAAAGATGTCGATAGAACGTTCGAACTTGTGCACGTCCGATTGCTCGACAACTTCAGCAGGCAAACCATTCCAAATTTCGATCACCTCAGGAAAAAAAGAAAAACGAAAAGCATCAACACGTGACTCGTAAGGCTTGATGGATCGTGTGTGGTTTGTTCTCGCGCTCCGTTTTCCCGGAGGCTGAATATATCTATTTGATTTAATCTTAAAGTGCCCTTGAATTATTTGAAATAAAAGCTTTAGTCTTGATTTTTTCCTTCGATTTTCAAGTGACTCGAGCCCACATGAGTTCAGCATTTCCGTCACTGAATCCCTTCTTCTGTATCTTGACGAAATAAAACGAGCGGCCATTCTTTGAATTCGTTCCAGTTTATCTTTTAGGACTTTTTGGTGCGGGCTCCAGACAACACAAGCGTACTCCAAGGATGGGCGGATGAATGTTTTGTAAGCTATCAGCTTGACTTCTTTTGTTGCATGTTCCAATTTCTTCCGCAGAAAGTAAAGTTTTTGGGAAGCTGTCGAGCACACATTATTAATATGTTTATGCCACTGCAGATTATGTGCAATTGTAACACCTAAATACTTGAAGGTATCAACTTTTTTTAGATTATTTTTTCCAATATTATAAGAAAATAGCTGCACAGTCTTCTTATTAGTTATATGCGTAAAAGTTGATTTTGTGTAATTAATTTCCATGTCCCATTTTTCGCACCAAAGATGCAAGGAATGAAGGACACGGTTTATTCTAATTTGGTCGGTAGCTTGTGTTATTCGAGAATAAATTAAACAGTCGTCTGCAAAAAGCTTCAATTCTACGGGAGATTCGGTAACCTCGTTAATATCATTAATATAAATTAGGAACAGTAATGGAGCTAAAACAGTAATGGAGCTAAAACCGATCCCTGAGGAACGCCAGAAAGTACTTCTAGTGTAGAAGAAAAACAATCATCCACATGCACAACCTGCCTGCGATTGTTCAAATAGGCTTTAATCCACTTAAGAATGGTTTCGCTAATTCCTGCTCTGTATAACTTGAAAAGTAATTTACTGTGTGGAACCTTGTCAAATGCTTTTGCAAAATCTATGCAAATGACATCTATTTGTTCTTGGGCATCTATGGCTGAACTAAAATCATGTATCGTTTCTATGAGCTGTGTTATGGTAGATAGCCCTCTTCGGAATCCGTGCTGATACTGATAAAAGAACGCGTTATCCTCGAGGAAAGTTAGTATATGTTTACTTATGATATGTTCTAATAGTTTACAGCTGATACTTGTCAGGGAAATTGGGCGATAATTGTTTGCGAGTAGTCGGTCGCCGTTTTTAAAAACAGGTGTTACGACTGCGCACCGCCAATCTTGTGGCAACGAGTTAGTGTGTAGGGACTTTGTAAAGATTATTGTCAAGAAAAATGATAATAAAAATATAATCATCAGTGGCCCATATCCGCATAAGCATTCATGCTCCCGTTAGTAGTAGTAGTAGTAGTAGTAGTAGTAGTAGTAGTAGTAGTAGTAGTAGTAGTAGTAGCAGTAGTAGTAGTAGTAGTAGTAGTAGTAGTAGTAGTAGCAGTAGTTGTAGAAGTAGCAGTAGTAGTAGTAGTAGTAGCAGTAGTAGTAGTAGTAGTAGTAGTAGTAGTAGTAGTAGTAGTAGTAGTAGTAGTAGTAGTAGCAGTAGTCGACTTTATTGGGGTCCTGAGGAGCTAGGCAGGGGGCCTGCTAGGAAAGTCCCTACCCAGCCGTTGGCTAATCCCATGTCGGAACAGAGAGACAATGGGTGGTACAACGTAAAACCTCTCCGCTCGTTCACGGGCCCTCTAGACAGCAAGAAAATGCAATGACTCGTAGTCCCGTAAGGTTTCATGGCTACTCATTTCGCGTGAATTAGTTGCGATGACACTGCCACTAGGGTCGTTGATTTCAATGTGGATGTGTCGGTACTAAAAAGGGAGCGGTTTACGCGTTCCGCGTTGCCGACATCTCTCTTGCGGTGCCACACCGATCCGGCCCAACCGACCACTCAGTGGCGCACGTGCATCGATTTCACATTGTAAATGAATGTGATTACAGTTGCGAGTGCAATAATAACCACCAATCAGGACAATAAATGAGTGTGCGTACCTTTCGTCTCGATGACCACCCATCAAGACAATGAGTTCCTACCTTTGTTCGAAATTGTCATCTCCGTATCGTGTGCTAAACAGCTTCGCTGGTCAAGCACCCTGACAAAGTGGAATGGCCGATGTTCATGAATTCTGGCGCGACCGCGATGCGCTTATCGAGGCCAGAATTTGCTTGTCTTAACAAAAAAAAAATTTTTTATATCTAGGCACTTTAATGGAGGAGGCAATACCAAGCGGGGCATTGCCATGGCATTGGGAAATCTGCTAGATACATTCTCTTACTGCACTACACTTTTCTTATGCGCGGTTGCTGAGAGGAATCTCCAATACATACAGAAAAAGTTTTATCTGTCAGGGAAGAGCGTTCGCGTATTAAATAGCGCTTTCGATCACGGCAAATGAATACAAAGCAATTGGTGTCGCAAGCGAAGTGAGAGTATAAGGCAGTGTATTTTTCTGAAAATCGATCACCTTAAGGTACTGCGACCTCAGCTACGCAGCGAGTAACAGTCACTCGCAGGAAGTAACAGTGGGCGAAATAAAAAAAAAATGGTCCAACGAATAATATCGGAACCAGGGCCCTAGAAGTCCGGTCAGTCGAGTCTTTCAAAGCCCTTTTGCCACCGATGCATGCGAAGACGAAGCGCGAGGGCACGGCATGCGCGAAGCGGCGGCACTCGGTCGTCATTGGCTGGTCTTGACGCTGGACGAGACCTGGTTGCTGTGCGAGTTGTACGCCATCACGGCCAGCGGGCTGCTGCGGGCGGCGGAGAGCGTGGACCAGTTGCAGCACTGCAGGGAGCGGTTCTGCTGCTCCCGGTAGAGGTCCACGCTGGTGGTGGGCACGTCCATGGCCCACTCCTGTGGCTCGGCCGACCCGAAAAGCAGGAACAGCAGGCCGCCCACGGTGTAGACGGCGGCCGTGATGTAGAACACCGTCTTCCAGCTGTCCACGTTGTTCTGCGGAAGCGCGAGACCTTTGGCGATGCTTTTGGAGCTCCTTTTTATCGAAAACTTCGAAGAAGCGGGAGGTGGTTTTGTGGATTTTGCTTGTGCGCCAGTTGATTGCTCGAATTTAGACCTATAAGGTGTACATGCCGGACTCGTGTGGGGAAGATTGGCGGCGAATGTCAATTCGTACTCTGGAGTTACGATAGAATGAACACTTATGACATCAATAGCTGACGCTGCGTATATATGTGACTTCGTGCTATTTTTATGTAGTACAGGTGTGCTGCTTGTTATGGTTATTGATTGGGCCCACTGCGTAAAAAGATTACAAAAGAAGGAAATGCGCTTCTTCACGTTGTACCATCCACTCTTGCATGACATTGTTTTCTATCACGACTGCGCGGGCTGCGCACTCAATGAAGAAGTCACTGCCGCCATCATGAACAAAATGCGGAGTTTCTAAAGCTTTACACAGAGGTATATGTGGTTCTAAAACTCACGCGACTTGCCTAAGCGACAACCATGATGAGAAGGATGAATATTATACACAGCGGCTGGGTTAGTTCTGTTCTTGGCGCAACCCTATCTGCGGCTGTGTAGTTACGCTTTCTGGCAGAGTAATTTATCACCACACCAGAAAATTCGCACATAATGTGAACCCTCGTAATATTATATGGCTGTAATCTATCTCTCGCAATCTCTCTTCGTGTCCTGATACAAATGTAATCGCTACTATATATATATATATGTATATATATATATATATATGATTACAGTTATATAGAGGGCTGCGAAATTGAAACGGCCCGCACATCATCAGAACAGCGGCGGAAACGTGTCACACTTTTGTAAGGAAGAGAATTGAGCAGAGTCATTGTGCAGGGATAAACCCACTAGAGGCTATTAATTTCACAGTTCTCTGACGACCACCCGAAGACAAAACCGGAGTAATCTAACGATTCCGTTAGCTTTCTTTTCTTTCCTAGCGCTTTGTCAGTGGTCCGAGATACGCCTTGCCGGCGTAAGCCAATCCAGCCCTCTGCAGGATTGGCCGATCGTGAGCGATGGTCAGTATGAAAGGCATAGAGTAGAGCAAAAAAAAAAAGTTTACTAATGCAAATTTTTCTGTAATTCTTGGTCTCAGATGAACGCTTTGCTAAAAGTGTTGCTGTTCAAATCACAGCGCGATTTTCCGTTCGCAATGCTGTCATCGCCTTCATTGCGCGTATCATTGCGTCACATGCTATACACATCAAGATCCCGAGAAAGACAGCATTCGAATACCGAAAAGTGACGGACGATATTTTACGTCCCAAATTTTATCTTGACTGCGGTATACATTCAACTAACTTTCTACCCCTGCCGTTCAGCATTCATCATTACCAATTACAGATTAAGATTTAATCTTCGGCCTACGTCAAAGTATCAGTTCAAGGGAGCCTTCGCCTGCAGGAGCAGCAATAGTAAATGTTGTATCCTAAATGGACATCTGCGTACTGGCGACACGGAGCTTTTTGGGCTGTATATTTTCTATAGTATTATCCTTGATGGTGCTCAACTAACACGACGTAGCTGAAACTATACAAAATAAAAAGAGAAATTATGCATACTTACATGAGTTTCGGTCAGGAAACCTACGACTTGAGGGGCTATTATTCCTGTCGTGTTTCCTATGCAGTTTGTAATCCCAAATAGAGTACCTATAGGCGGGAAGAAGTGAAAGCGGACTTTAATTCGTGCCTATACGCCTTCAACACATATCAGTTCAGATGCGATAACATGGGTGAAACTTTTTCTTCAGTTCTGCGTTCGATAACCGGTAATAATGAACTCCAGTTATGATTGTTTTATTTGCACGGGAAGAAACTTACAGTAGAATATCTATGAGGTATCTGTTGTTATTTTTGCAATTGGAAATGTTCTTTGTTCAGAGTACATCTGTTGACTTTGGGGCTTCTGAAGTCTCGGCGTTCCTTCTATGTATGATGGTCAACACATACAAATCTTCTGGGACCAGCTGCACTCATTCTTGCACTCTAGTCAGTCAGCTCAGTGAGCACACTTCGAATTGGGGCGCTCATTTCACTGAACAGTACCGACCGCTTCGCCTTTATCGTAAATCTTCACCTAAAAGAAATGCAAAATTGTCTCGCTATATCACTAGTGTATATCAGAAGTCATATGTCATTATTGTATTACATACAAATGTACATGAGTAGTTGAGTTACACAGATGCGGAACCCTGCCTCAGCAGCGAACTGCCTAGATGTCTGCAACGTCGCAGTGAAAATGTTACTCATGTATGACTGCCATACGTTAATTAAGAACATTATTGTTTGTCGTAGGAGTAGAGGTGTGGCGGCTTTGAATTGGCCATGTAGGGCATTGGACATTGATTACAAGTGGTACGGAAACCTGTAGCGCGTACCTGCAAACGCAGGGGCCATGTCGATGTGGGTGCAGTTGAAGCCAGAGTTTGCGAACGAGATGAGGGATATGGCCATCCAGAACCATAGGACGGCCAGCATCCGCTCGCAGGGCGCCATGGTCACAGCTATCAGGCACAGCGCCGGTCCGAACGCTGCTGCTCGCGGTAGGGTGTAAAAAGTGAAGCTGTAGCTTATCAAACTATACGGGATTTAAAAGTCCCATAACTGCACAATTTGTTATGAGGGACTAAGGCTCTGGATTAATTTCGATCACCAGCGGTTCTTTAACGTGCACACAAATCTAATGTGCACTTTCATTTCTTGCATTTCATCTGTATCGAAACGGCAGCCGCCACGACAGGGAATCGTACTGCGACCTCGTGCTGAGAAGCATAACGCCATGACAACTGAGCGATCATGGAGGATGCTGGGTTATGTCGAATGCTATCTTTTTTTAAATATTGTTTCCCTCTTGGTCTTCTCTTTCTTTATTCTTTTTTTCCCGCATTTCCACTCTGCCCCTCTTGTGCCCTCACCTCAGAAACCACGCTTAGAGAGGTCAGGCAAGAGCGCTAATTTTCTTTGCAGTTTCTCCCTTTACAACCAGCCGCCACCGACAACGACCGCATGTGACGTCACTCTACTAATCTGTTTAAACTAACTTGCCGAGGTTGACGAGGCCACCTTTGACGATGATAGGTCCTCCTATCGAAACGTTGGCCAGCCCTTCTGAGGCACCTTATGTCTGTTTATAACCTTAATACCACAGTGTGCTACTCCATCTGTCAGCCCCATTCTTGATTTTAGATAATATTGGGAATGAACTCGGTAATAGCCGAAATGTTTAACGAATCTCGTGACCTTTGGAAGAACACACGGCGTGATAACTGTGCACTGCCACAAAAAGCACTTCATCACTCTTTACCATTCGTAATTTTTTATGAACGGAAAAGCACGATAAGAAATCTTCGGTTAAACTCGAGAATGGTTACTTAGAGAATATAAAAGAATTTATGAAATCTTGCGTGAATTTGTTGCAAGCTGAAGGGTTAATACATAAACTCTAAAGTCAATATTTTTGAGACACCCATTAAGATCAAGTAATCGATAGTAAAGTATGTTTAGGGAATTGCCGTATGAACTTTTCATTGCAAGAAATAAGATCGTGAGTGCGACTTGTTAACTTAGTGCTTCCGAACTGAGCTTCACAAGAATCATTTGCCTTTGAACTCTTTTTTGCTCCATTTCGAAGAAACCACCAGCCATTCTTTCTGCATCGAGCATGTCACAAAAGAGCTGTACTTAACCCTCCCATTGTTACTGATTATTGCTAACATGTTAGGAATAATTTGCCATTCCATTATCTTATAGAGGTTTTGGAGTGGACAGGAGCAGGACTTATGCAAGAAAGAAAACGTTTGATAAATATAATTATTTTTGAAGCTACGTCGTGCTGGCTGTTTGATCGTCTGCAAAGTTGCCTGCGCAGCAATCCTTTAATGACGCTTCTCGCTTTTGCGCTCACCTTAACGATAAGAAAACGATTTCGATCAAGAAAGCAACAACCTAATACCCCATCCAAGAGCTCCCTTGGTGTGTTCGGTGTGTTTACTTCCTTCACACGGGCTGGCTCCTTGCCGGCGACAGGTCTTAACAAGTTCTGGTCTGTTTGGTAAAGGGGGAATGATTATGTTTAGCAGCAGAGCATGGCGCGGCAACGCGGAAATTAGGAGAGGTGGCGTCCTGATGGGGCACAAGCGACTTTTGGAGTAGACATAAGTCTATTACCAGGATTTGCTTCTGCACCCATGCACGGAACGCTTAAGCGCGGATCGCATATCAGAAAAACGCATCTGCACGTGTCGCATGAATGGCTGTACCACACATAATCGAAACACGCCAAAAAGTCGTTCTGGTGCGTCTTTTACGATGCAGTCGTCTTTGGAGTTTTCGAGGACGGACACGGACCATTCGATATGACGCAGTTGAAGCGGTGAAATCTGTCTGAGTTTAAAGCCAAGCACCAGCTCCTTGCTTTTAAGTTGTACCAGCGTTTCGACAAGCGAGCAATTGCTTTCAACTTTCTGTCTCGAAAGCCAACGCTGCTTTGACGAAAGCAAGTCCCCCTTGTCGAAACATCGGCTCCAGTGGCATCACTTAATTGTTCGATCACTATTGATTGATCGCTTCAAGTCTCCATGGACATGCATGTGAACCTCTGTCTTGTTTGGAGTCGTGTAAGGGGACTCACAAACGGAATCGCATATTTTCCGGATGGTAGTGACCGTAGCAACATTTCGCCGCCGGAAGACGTCCGAGGTCCATCCGATGATCAGTGAGAGCACGGACAACGCGAGGTACGGAGCCCCGTTCAGAATTCCGTTCTGTAAAGAATAGTTTTAGTATGAAGCATTATTGAGAACACTAACCAGCATTTGTTCTTGAAGGTCGACGTGAAATAAAGCGAACCCATCCCGAAGGTAGCGCAAAAAAAAAAAAAAATACCCGAATGCGGCCTGTCCTGCTGACAGAGCAACCATGTGTGTTCTTGCAAAAGTTTCAATGTCGTTTGTAACCCGGGCCGATCCCGCAGACAATATAATAAAAGGCGTGTGTAGGTCGATCCTGATAATGCTATCGCATTACAGTCGCTCAAGCTGTAGCATGGAGACCTGCGAGTATTTTGTATAGCTGTCTGGAACGTTATTGAACTGTGCTGTCGGTACGACCGCTTCACGAGATTAGCAAGCGTTACAGTCTCGGTAGCCTAAGTTAAGCACTCCCTCTCTGGCTTGCTGTCTTACTGTATGCAGTGGCCAGGACAAGAAAACGTACTGTAATCGAAAAAAATAGAACAAAATAGTGGTTCAAATCTCTCACGTTGCCCTCGCTATCTTACTTATAATACCCAACTTCTCAGTGCTCACGTTTGTATTTAGGTTATATACAATCAACAGAGATCCTACGCCACGTACGGCATAACTAGCAAAATTCCCTATAAGTTCCAGAAATGCCGCTGCGAAATGAATTTATACGGAACAGGTGATCGCCACCGATATCACTAAGGCAGGTACACTTCGCAAGTCTGTCATGGCCTGTTTAGCTTTATCTAGCCAGCAATCTAATTTTGCGGAATGTCTTAAATATTGTACACACTCCTTGTTGAACTATAGGTTCAGTTTCACAAGCATATAATTATTGCGAGGTGCCGCTTGTTCGGAGTGGGTATGCACGCACCTGCGTAAGTCCAAAGCCAAGAATATTCTTGAGGTAGTTGGGAAGCTCGGTCATGAGGGTGTAGGAGCCGTAGGTGTGCGCCCACTGTGTGGCTGCCAGGGACCAGACAGCTGGAGACGTCAGCATAGCCTTCCAGGGAATCGGCATGATCTGCTCGCGCCAGTTGCAATGCGAAACTCGGCCCACATCCATATTTTCGGGGCGTCGTGATTGAGATAAATGAAACTTAAAGCAATGAACGAAAGAGGCTATTTGGTGCACGTTCACGATTACGTTGCATTGAGTTTTACGCGGGTTTTGCGCCTCGTCCATCCTCGCCCTTGCTCCCTTCTTTGTTATTTTCTTGCCAGCGTAAAACGAAGAGCGACGTAATCATGAACCGAAACCTGAAACAGAGCCGGATAGCCAAACCTTGTACGGTGCCTGGATGCTTGAGTGCACATGTTAGTCGTAATCGGCTGTGCGTGCTGGAACATCCGCCGTGCCACGCAACATAACGAGACCGGAGGCAAAGTTTATGACGTTTTTCAGCTTATAAAAACTACTTGCAATTGTCAGGTAGCCTTCGCTGGTGTCATTCGTCAGAAATGACTGCCGCCGGTTCTCGTGAACCACTCTGGCGTACAAATGACTTTGATTACTGGTCAACGGGCCTCATTCAAAATTATTTTCATACTTATGAATCTTTTGTCATTGGCTGCGCTGCTTGTTGATAAGCATCATAACGTACTAGCTGCTTTGTGAAAAAGCTGCAAAATCAGGGTCTGTTAGGAAAAGCATTCCTGTAACGTTGGATGCAGCTGCCTGACGTTGCGAGGGCAAAATGATATCTGAATATTTCCTGCTTAGCGTTCTTTAAAACGCTGTCCACCTTCGACCTTGGTCATTTTTGCTCGTTAGTCCAATAAGTAGTTGGTTCTTGGCTGGCGAGAAAGATTACTTGATCACATGACAAGCTTTACCTACTTTGAATCTAGTGCTTGCTGTAGGGTATGAGATCACCGATTTCAGTTGCCTCCAAATTAGGATACCTATGCCGAAATATGGGTGCCTGTAGATCGTTTCTACAAAGTCATAGTTATCCACTAGTTATCGTGTACTGTGCCTTTTGTTACCCTAGAGGTACTGCGTGATGAGCGAATTTTGAGTATGTCATTTTGTTTCTACATATTTAATTGTGTTTCTCGTTCACGCATCGCCATGCCCCTCATGTCGGCTGTGCAGTAACAGGTGGGCACAGCTACTCACACAGCGGCTGAATCTTGGCGGTGACCACAGCTATTGTATTTTTCTTCTTAAGATGAAAAACATTTCTGTTTTTATTTTAAAAGTGGAACGAGTAAAGTGAGACATAGTTGCCTAATGTTCCGATGTTGGGGTCAGGTAATATTGGGTACAGCAAAGCGCGCACACGGAAAGCGTAAATAGGTGCCGAGTTCCGAAATAACAAGAACTTCAGAGGCCGAGTTCTCAGATCTGTCCTTTCGTACAAGCTGTTTGCAACTGAATGGTCGTCTTCGCTCATTTGACGGCCGCCTCATCCTACGAGTATTACTATAGCGTAAGAACGTGCGAGTACCGGTCTTGATGCCTGAAATGTGCATTTCGTTTGTGCGTTATTGATATTTGTTATTATTGTAGGTGTTTATTTCAACAACAGCGCGCATCAAGTGTATCGCTTTCGGGGTTTATGGCGCCACAAATCTGTTACAGTAAAACTCACCTTGTACACGATGAAACAAACTTCTGAAAATTCCTCTGTGTTCAGAAATCTTAAAGTTTGGTAGGTGAATATTTTGTTGTCGATGCGCGTTGCTTTGTAAAATAAAGCAACACCAGTGCGACAACGGTGTGCGAGTTGCCCGCATAACTTTCGTTGTCAGGTTCAGAGCTGCATACAGTAACCACTCCGCATGCTTACGACTGCAGATCCCTGCATGATGACGCTGCCGCCGGTGATGAACATCAGTTCGCCATGGCTGATCCTCGGATGCTCCACAGGTCTGTTGTGGATCATGAGGAACCACATGAGGCACCAGGCGCAACCGGTAAAACCTGGAGCGTTTAAGTCGAGCAAGAGAGCTTGTGCGTTTCACGTGCGTTAGTTTATTGGCTATTGATGTACGAATTTTGAGTTCATTCGATTGGCTGTCTGGTTGATATGTACTCGCTACTTGATTTACAGCGTGTTCGTTGATCATAAAATGAACGATAAAAACGACCTCACCCCGCAAGTAATTGTTTATAGCAGTGCTGTAATCTGAAGAGTAATGTATAGGCAGCAGATAGAAAGCATGCTTTGATATAATAGGAATTAGAAGCCAGCTACCTCGTGCCACAAATAATGAGGAGCAACACTTTTAGAAGAAAAGAGAGAAGCAGACAACAGAGCGAAGCCCATGGGAAATGAAGGTATCTTCAGCTACTGCTGGGATATACGTGATGCGGAACACCGTATTTTTGATGAGTCTGCCATTCGAGGAATGCTATTTCATGAAGAGAAATCGAGTAGAGAGATGGAGCCCATAGTGGTCGAGAAGGAAGACGCACTGCACTTCGTGCAAGACTATTGCCCGTTGTCGAGATGTCTGTTTGGTGCCTGAATGTGCAACGGTGCCATCAAAATGTTTTAAAAACAAGTCCATTGTCAAGCTCTTCAAGCGCACCAGAATATAGAAAGTAAATAAACAACCTAAATTCGTCATCCATTTTCTTTTGTATGTCCTGTCAATGTGAACTGTGTGCCACAGGTACCCAAACAAGTTCGTTAGACAAGTTTCCAAGCAGTAAGTTATGTTAAACGTAATCACAGCTGCTATTGACGTTCCGGGAAGCAAAACCGTAAGTTAGGCAAGAGGGTTAAAAAGAAAAGAATGAGGCGCATCACCAACGCTTCAGTTTCGTTATTTCCTGCTTGTCAATAATTAATCTCTAATTGTATTCAATGACAGGTGCGTAATCTGTAATCCATATAGCTCCCAGTGTCCTTCGGAAGCATGTAGTGACAATTTCCAGAGGGCAAGCCAAGGTGAGTATGCTGAAGCAAGGCTATCGAAAAGTCAAACATAGCCGAAAAGTGGTCCCAAGTGAAGAAGCGTAATTGTCCCAATGCTGGATAAACTTATTCTTACATCGATGAACGGCCCTAAGGTAAACACGCAATTCAGGCCACCGGTTCTCGCGAAGTTTATAGGGCTTCGTTATTCATAACGTTGGGACTTTGGTGCCAAAGTGTTTGCTGTAGCTGAAGCTGTAGGGGCATGCTTATCAATATCGGCTTCGGAACAGCTGCTAACAGATTCAGAAGTGCATCACTCCCGCGTTCTAGGGACGACGTTCCCAGACACCGTGCGCCGTGCTCACCGAAGAGGTAGAAAGCGGACGGCCAGCCACCTAAGACCTCAGAGTCGCTCATGACGCCGGTCGAAGTCATGGCAACCACGGTGCCAGTGAAGGAGCCGGTGAACACGATGTTGGAGATGATGGTGCGCTCCGCCTTGGGCACCCACTGGGCCAGCATCGCCTGCATGGCTGGAAAGCAGCAGCTCTGCGCAGACAGCGAGAGTTAAGCTAAGCAAGTTAAGTGAGAAGGTCGTTTTTTTTTTTCATTTTTTCTTTTTGTTTAACGCGAAGCTTTCATAGAATCTTCACTCCACTTTGCATAGATGGCTGCCTGGCCGAGTAAACTGGGCCTATCCAGGAGACAGTATAATCAAATTTTGTGACTTGGTGGCCCACTCTTGACAGCAGTGCCGACATGTGTCCGGGCAAGGTGTTTAATGTGGTCGTTAAGACGGGCCGATCCAGGAGGCAGTGCAACGCTTCAGCACCAGAGCGCTTCGCAGAATTACCTAGCAAAGCTAACTGTAATCAGATTCCTCAATGGCATATCTTACTAGGTCTACCGGGAAGCTGTCATTTGATTGACAAAGATCTCCCGATGGCTTCTTCCCAATTGTTTTTCGTGTATTCCGATTGCTTCTGCATCGTCAAGGGCGCTTCGCATATTACGCATAGTTTTACTTTACTGCCACGTCACAAGTTAGTCATCTCTCTATTTTTTATTTTTTATTTTATTGGGTATTTCTATTATTTCTTATCTTGCACAAACGCAATCGAACCAAGTCAAATGAGTCATAGGAAGATTGAGACTAGAACCGATTGACAATGGGCAAACAAGGCAAGCGTCAGCCAAAGTTTCTGCAAGCGGCCTTTACGTCAGTGCAACGGATGCTTTCGCGGTAAAGTTTATAAGGGTCCCTCTCCCCAAAGTCCGGGAAGTTGCCGAAACGTTGGCTTCGGGCTGACGTCTCTTATTTACCCACTGTCGTTTCAAATGAAGAAAAAGAATATGTCCAATTACGCTTAAATTAACAGTATAAAGCCGTAACGTAGTGTTACGTAATGCGATGAAGCAGATCTGACAAAAATTTGCAAGGCGCTGCAGCAACGACTGGTAAATTGCTTGCGCTTCTCAGTGAAAAGGTCAGCCCATGGTAGCGGGTTCGATCCCCGGTCACAGCGGCCGCATTTCGATGCGAGTGAAATGTAGAAATGTTCGTGCACTTAACATTTAGTTGTACGTTAAAGGGAGGTCTAAGTTAATCCGGCGTTCCCTATAGTACAGCGTCTCTCATAGCGTCAGTGTTACTTTGAGTCCTTAAACAGACCTTAAATTAGAATCCCTGCCTTCTCCTTTTATTTCTTCCTCCTCCCCCTCAGACCTTAAATCGCCTGCTTTCACGGATCAGTGTAGAAGCCAAGCACAGTTTTGTCGCTGAGAACTGCGTGGCGAGCAGCATACCCCGGCGACGCCCATTAGGAATCGGACGAGCATGAGTGCCGTGTAGTGCAGTCTAGCGGCGGCCGGCGTGAGCAGCGTGAGCAGCGACGAGACCAGGACGCCGGAGCCCATCAGGTGCTTGCCGCCGTATCGGTCGGCTAGCCGCCCGCCCGGGAACTGCAGCAGGATGTAGCCGTAGAAGAACGACGACAGCACCGAGCTCTTGGTCTGCTCGTCCCAGTCGAAGTCGCCCGTCTGCGTATGCGCCAAATCACGCCGGCATAATTAAACTTGCTTCCCCGTGTAGAGCTTCAACGAACGACGTACGACGACTCTCCTTCTGCCTGCCCTTCATGCTTGCCGGATCTGATAACAATACTAAACCTAACGTCTGTGAACGAAACTGGAAAGAAACTGCAGTTTCAGCAAAGTTCATTGCAATGGGCAGTAAATTTCGTGGCGGTTCGGTGACGCTCAAAGTCGGAAAGCGACACAGGGGCTCCGGATTGACTTTAACCTCGTGTGTTTCTTCACTGCGCACAGAAATGTCGGTCCAGAAGCATTCTTGCGACGTGCCCCCTCCTAAATCAGAATGTACCGCCGCTGTCAGGAATCGAAACCATGACACTGCGTGCTCAGCCGTGGGACGCCGCAGCTCTTGGGGCACCGTGGTAAGTGGCAGCAAT
The DNA here is from genome assembly GCF_023375885.2 of Dermacentor andersoni. Classification (NCBI taxonomy): domain Eukaryota; kingdom Metazoa; phylum Arthropoda; class Arachnida; order Ixodida; family Ixodidae; genus Dermacentor; species Dermacentor andersoni. Next base: position 67,375,171 of record NC_092817.1, on the reverse strand, counting down.
GGTCGACGGTGAGCTGTCGGTTTAACGGTGCCGAAAAGTGCCTCTGCACACTGTGTATCTATTCCATGCCCTGTCTTTATTTCTGCTTTCCTGAAGTTTTAAACGCAAGTCATAGTTCCTCAACGCACCCTGCAGAAGCAAGCCGTTCAGATCAGACGTGCAGAGTTCACCATTTAGGAGGCTTTAGCTATACCTGTATGAGAATGGACAACGTCTCGACGGTCGTATTTCGACGCTTAACAGCTTGGCAAAACGTCTCTTCTAGCGCTCAAATACTGACATTTTGAAACATTTAGGCGTGGAAGAGAAATACAAATGTCCGACTCAACTTTAGTTGACATCTACGTAATGCGAAGCATTCGCGATTTGTTGAGAACGGCTGTATAAATAATGTAACTGTTGTGTAGCGAACAATTATGTAGAGATTACAGGCTGCAGTTTAGATATATAATAAATACGACGGAATATTTGTAATGGCAACATAAAATATTGAAGGCAAACTAAAGCCTAATGGCACATATCCAGTGATCCCAGTGCACATACCCAGTGGTGCCAAGGGCACACACTCAGTGCACATACCTAGTGCACGAACCCAGGAGCCACTGTCGCTCATAATTAGTTTTCACTTTCTCCGGGATCGTAAGCTGGAAACGGCGAGATAGGCTCGCCAACCAAGATGTGTCGTGTGAGTTGGTGAATAACGTTTCAAATTAAAAGGGGGAGATGGACAGCCACTGCGACACAACAGTAAAAAGGCCGAATACGTTCGGACAGATTTACTGGTGCCGCAGCTTGGTTACGTGAACGGCTGCGCATCGCAGCGAGAGCGCACCAGTTCCCTGGTCGAGGCGTTTCCTACGTCGTCGAAGTTGCAGCCGGTGTCCGCGGTGCGGTTCCTGTCGCCCGTCATGCGCACCATGGCCACGATGGCGACGCTCAGGTTGAGCCGCTGCACGTACAGGTGCATCAGACCGAAGAAGCCCGCCACCGCGAACACGTAGCGGGCCGCCACGATGTCTGCAGCGAAGAACGGTATTACGGGATCACTTTTTGTGGGCCCGAAACTCGCCTCTCGTCCGCCCTCGTATTTTAACGATGACTGTCTCCATTATTTCAAAATAGGCTATTTCTGGCAAAAAAAAAAAAAAACTAACATATCTTCCTTACCGAAATTCATAGCAGCGTGAGTAAAGGAGAAAGGAGGGAGAATCGCCAGACAGCTTTGTAATGAAGCAATACTCAGTGATTAATTCCTATAAAAATATATTTAAAACACAACGTTAAATTGCGACATTAAAGTTGTTAGGTACGTTCAAGGCATAACTCCAGTTAGCGGGAATCCCGAGGCCCCTATTTCTGATTTCGCGATAAGCATTGCTAAAGTTGATCAAATTTAATTAATTTACAGAGCTTGCGATTACCACCGACTTCTTTTCCTTTCTGTCGGTGCTATAAATGACGCTCACTGGAAGCTGTAATTTCGTCTGAAATCTCTAATCTATCGCTGGAACACCACATACTTTTGCTTCTTAATTATTGTATCGTGCTGATACATCTTTCCCTAGCGCGGTGTTAAGAGACAGGTAAAGCTGACACACGTCGCAAGGTGCAAGATAGGAGTGTCGCCCACGGCGAAGATTCGTATCAAGTTGTCGTGATTTCGAGGGTACTGCGTTCCACGTCAGTCTCTCGGTTGCTCTGTCCGGCTTGAGTGTCCTTTTTGGAGCTCATCCCTTTGAGTGAGAGTCCTCGCATGGTGTCACTCGATACCGGGGGCGAGCTCGACATCCGACGTGGCCATTAGATTCCCGGTGCTTGTGCATCGGGGCACGTTGCGAGTATCAACGCGTGCTTTTTTTTTCTCTCTCTCTCTCTTGTTCCTAAGAGGTTGCATAAGGTGGCGAGAAGAGGGTTGTATGACTGGAATAGTCGATGATCCATCGTAAGCAACAGCGCACTAATGAAAACTCGCTTTTCTTTTTGTGACGAAGTAACGACGCGGCCGATCATTTGAAGAACGCATATGCGAGTGTATTCTATTTGTGCCCTAGTTATAAAAATCTTAGCTGGAAGTCCGTGCTAGCGTAGGACCTCAAGAAGGTGGCGAACAGGTATGGGGTAGCTGTGGTGAACGACATGAAGCTGTCTCGCCTACGTCCCCGAATCAAGGGATGTGCTGTGCAAAAATGCAAAGATTGCAAAACGCTACGTGCAGTGTTCCACTTCAGTGCTCTACTAGGTACTGCAACGTTGCGGAAACCCCCTACGTCGGGCAGGCTGGTCGTTATGTGAGCGACCGAATGAGGGAACGCGCCAACAATTTTAAGAAGGATATCAGCGCTCATCTTTCTGCGCATTGCAGATCATGCTGCTGTGAGCCATGTTTTTCTGAGGTGAGGATCGTGGGTAGGAGTAGAGATAAAACCGCGAGGGAACTCCTAGAGGCTTATCATATTCATATTAAGGGTCAAGCTTGCGTTAGTCAAACATGGGTTTCGCTACATGAAGCGGAAGTGAAATTGCTAGGCTTGCTGCAAACAAGATGACTTGTCGTTTGTTCTTTGCCGCCCCCTGATGCCGAGAGAGTGTGCGCGACATACAGGGTGTCCCAACTATTATGCACCAAGATTTAAAAATATACAAATGCCAAGTAGTTGGAGGGAACCAAGGTAATATTATTCGCCGTGGCTTGGAGATACTCAGGTTATTCTTGCATTTCGCCAAATTACATAACTAGTCTAAATTAATCAACTTCTCAAACATTATAATTAGATGAACAGTGTCCGCAAGAAAATTGTAGAATAACATGAAAACCTCCAGTTACAACTTTATCGCTGAACACCTGGTACATAAGTGTTTTTCCGAGCGTGAAAGAAGCCGGCGAATAGACGCAAGATTTCCGCGTGACTGGCCGCTCGAGGTACTTTGCGTATATTCGCGGGACTCTTTCACGCTCGGAAAACTTTCATGTTGCAACTACTGAGCAACAGAAAGCTGAATCAGTAGTTTTTCATGTTGCTCTACAATTTCCTCAATGACTTTTCATTTAATTGTAATATTTGAATTTATAAATAATTAATTAAGATTAGTTATGTAATTAGGCGGAATGAAAAAAATAATGTGAGCATCTCCAAGCGACGGCAAACAACATTTCCTTGGTTCTGTTCACCTACGTTGCATTTGCATATCTTTAACTATTAGTGCGGGATAGTTGGGCGACAGCCTGTGCGTGGAACAAGCTTTGCTCCTAATAAACAATTGTGAGTGTAGCGCTGTCTTTCTTTCTCTGTCTGTCGATGTTAATGTTTCTTTTCGGGATTCTTGCGCTATATACAATATCATGTCGTTCAGCAAGCATCAATTCACCCAAGAAAAAGCGGTTGTGCGCACTGGAAAGTATGGCTTAGACAACTGTTTCACGCCACAGGGCTCCATCAGCGCTAAGTACACGTCACTAGAAGGCAGCGTTTTGTCTTCGGTCATGTAGGGCCGAGATAGCATAATAGTTTGTGTTCCAATCGTTTTCCTTGGCGCGATTAATGTGCTGTACTTCGTTGTAACCAGTCGTGGCCCGTCGTGAACAGTGGTCGACAAAAAAAGGACTGCATTAATTCTGAAAGGCGGGCTAGCTGGTTTGACTTCATTGTGGATAGTTCTGAGCACACTTAATTTTCCACAATGATGACAACAAAGGAATAGAACCGACTGAGAGAAATTGGGCCCTATAACGTAAGGCTATTCCATACTGTTTTATTCAAATCTCCTGACGTCGAATTTAAGTAACCGCCGATACAAGCATCGGTTGGTGAACCACAGGGTTGCCTGAACAGCCCATTCAAACGCTCTCTTCGTTTATAGGAGGTCACTTTTCTTTGCTTTCAAAGTGAATAACACTGCCTACATTGAGCGATTTTTCGTTTGTAAATTGGCTACCAGGAAGCGAGAAGCAAGCTCAAGTAGAGAGCGTTCGATGGGGCCGAGCCAGCGCGCTGAAGATAGATAACCGAATGAAGAGGGTGGTGCCGCCGTCTGCGATTAGTCCACTTTCCGTTACTTAGGTTGCGGTGGCTGGTCGACAATCGCGGCGGCGTCCAACTGAAGGTTAAGAATGCCGCTAAAACGTATCCTCAGCAAAGACGAGTTGGCAGAGCGAGGTCCTAAACGTGCCTAAAGTGCTCAAAAACGTTACCCGGCCACGCAGAAAGCTTTGTTGTATGCAAATAAACCCATGCTCCCCGGCAGGTGCGAGTAGCCAGTGCCTGAGCGATCGGCAGCCGCCATCCTTTATTCCTTTCAGAACGGGGCCCCAGCCTGCGACTATTCAGAAAAAAAAATTCAGTTTTGTTCGGCATATTAATGTATCTTTAACGTGTACACGTACGTCCCATTGACGCGGCGAGTTTTCGCGGTTTTGTGACGTCACGTGACAGGCAGGTGAAGTAGGTGCAGCCCAGAACTTTTGATCAATAGCATGGCTAATGGCGAAAAAGCGTCGAATCAGAAATAACTAGTCTTCTTTTGTTCGGTGCAATCATGCATAAAAATTAAATTATGGGGTTTTACGTGCCAAAACCACGATCTGATTATGAGGCACGCCGTAGTGGGGGACTACGGAAATTTGGACCACCGGCCGCTGTCTTGTACACGTTCGAAAAGCCGACGTTCGATTTCGCCTCGCGCGATTGTCCAGGCTGCGCCGATATCGCTGCCTATGCCAATCTAGTCCGATCGCGTCAGGCGAAATCGAATGTCGGCTGTTCGACCGTGTACAAGATTGCGGCCCTGGGATTCTTTAACGTGCCCAATCATGCATAATAAGTGTGTTTACGTCATATCAGATGAGCTATCGCGGTTTTCGTGACGTCGCGTGACAGGCAGGTGAAATAGGGATGGCCCAAACATTTTTTTGACCAGTTTGTAATTGCTTTACGTTATAGCGACCTTGGAATAGAAAAGTTTGGAATAGCCTTACGCTATAGCAGCCATTGTTACATTATTTTGGTCTAGGGCTCTTTTTCACACATTTGAATATCGCTACGCAAGCTTACAGCATTTCATTTCGATGACAGGTTTCTGTTGGATCGCGGAGAACATGCACAGTAGCAAAAACTCCTGTAGGGTTGAAACACAGGAAATGGCAAACAGGAGCTTCGCGAGGCGTCATCTATTTGAGAGGCTTCTGAAGAACGGGTCCGTTCCTTTTTTTTTATTAATGACTTTCTTGAAGCAGATGGCCACACTAAACAAACAAAGCAGCGCGCACTCACCCGCCATATTAGGAATGGCTTGCATGTTGATAAGCGTTCAAAGTGGGGCTCTTCAACCGAGTACAGCTGTCCTGAAATGAAATGAACGAGTGATTATTGCCGATTTAAAAGGGTAAATGAAACGCCCCATGAATTTCGTGAACGTACCAAAGGCTTACGTGTGTACACGCAGAAGGTTGTAGTTCGATGGTTGTAAAGCAACATAATATCGGTTGTTTTGGCGCAACGTAATCCTTACAGACGCACTGTAAAAAGGCTGGTCATCTTGGAGTTTCTAGCCACATCTTTTTTGTTCGCTTCTCCAAACACTTTTTTTAAATATTTTTTTGCCTCTTTTAATTGGCTACGCTCGACATGTGCACCATATAACAGTCGCCATTGACGGGTCTTGAACTCCGCACATCTGCACGCGGGCAAGCTCGGTTTGGAGTGCATGATATGAACGATATAATATGCATAATATGGAGTCTGATATGCGCTCTCGAATCTTTGCCATGAGGCTACAGTACCGTTTCTCAATTGCGTGGCACTGGAGTGGAAGCTACAGCAGGCGCCAGACCATTCAGGGCCCGTATTAAGAGTTTCTCGACACAAGATAGTCGTGTAAGAACCGGTGCCAGCCAATCGTGATAACGTTCATAATAATGACGACGGTGGTTGGCCAAAGATAAACATTTTTCAGAAACCAAATCTTCCCGCATTATGGTCTTAGGAGCGCAAATATGCAATACCCTTGCACCACGTGTCCTCGTGTTGCTGTACAATGTGTATACAGCGTCCAGTACCCTTGTCAAGAGAGCGGAAGCTCTGTCGCAGTGTGCGTTTGAGGTGGTCTAGTGGAGATCACTGGTTCGAGACGATTTTCTTTGCAGCAAGCGGTGCCGTCTTGAAGGGCCGTCGCTAGCTGCGCTGGCAACGAAGGCAACCACTTGGCGAGCGAAATAGGATGTAGGCCACGAGAGACGATAAGGCACCACTTAGCTTGGCTGACGCAGAGTTCCCCCGATTAGAAGAGGGCATTGAAAGCCACTGCTTGACAAAAAGCACAAGTGTAGCGGTGACCAGCCCAATAAGAAAAGCATTCTCAAGGAAAGTTGTCTCGAACCAGAGGAACTAGTGAAACGTATAGTTATGAGCGCACAGCTCCCGTGCTCTCGACCGATTCGCGCATGGAGCCTTTACTTTCACATTTAGTACTCCCATAATCTCGCTGATGTCGCTGCGACTGCTGCTGCTGCTGCATAGAGATTAGCACCTATAGTAGCCAGCAGACGCGCTTGCGTTTTGGTATTATCAGGTCAGCAAGGCCCAGTATTGCACAAAGCGTCTGGCGCCCTGAAGCGGCCCGACAGAAGGAACTCCGTTCAATTGTGATATCGCCCACATATTATTAGCGATACTGGCTCTTCGAGTGAAAGCGCCTTTCGCGAAAAACAAGCGTGAAGTGCTGAGTCATGTGCAAAGAGACTGCGACTACCGCAACAGCCGTAGTCGCTAGCACGCTCCATGATGGAGAAAAAAGTGAACGGCACTTACTATGCGTTGCCGTGCCTCGGCGTCAAATGGCACTGGCTTTGCGATGCCAGGTGCAGTACCCAAAGGCGAAGAAGCTCGGCCTTAGTCGGTGAAAAGCAGAGCAGCGGCACGGGGCGTGAAGATGCGTTCTCACAGGACCGTTCGCACGTTCTTCGTCCTCCTCCGCGTGAGGTCGGCGCGAGCCCTTCGACAGCCGCATTTTCAAACTTCTTCATCGCACATTATCGCACGTAACATGTCAACTCGTGAAATACGATGCTCATAACAGCGCGCATGCTGCATGGACGATGCAGGAAGAATTATTGGAATGGGAACTCGGGTAATCTTTAATTTCGCAGTCAGGTTTAACTTCTCACTGTGTGGCCAATCCCCATCAGAGGAATCAAAACACATCAAGTGAAATACTCCGCGTATACTTCAAATTTTCTTTTTACTCTGAATTATTTATTGAAAACTCTTCTGCATCTCTAATTATTATGCTACTTTCGAGAAAAGTGTCTCTTTATATTGCTCAATGTACCGAAGCAAAAGAAAAATAGCATATTAGATGGGCACTATTGGTTCTTCTTTAGATTATTTGTCTAACAGGCGCACACCAAATTAACACACATTCAGGACGAAGTGCAATTGAGGTAATCAAAGTAGGACTGGAAGACGCCAGTACATTTGACCTATTTTTCTTGCGAACGAGAATGACCGTGTAGCGGAGAGGTTTAGAAGTTTGTCTCTTCGGTTCGGCGACGACTTTTTGTCGATTCACCAATCCTTGTGGCGCTATAGGTGCGCTTCTCGTTCTTGGATTTTGAGTTTGCTGAGCAGGCAGTAATCCCACCGGTGCGATCCCAATATCCCCCTGTAATTAGGTTTTAATCCCTGCGACGGAACTGGAAAATAAGAAGCTTACACGGCTTAAAGGGACATAAAACTGAGGCGCCCTGTGTATTATGTTTTGCAGGGATAGGATACCTGATGTTCAGCCTTGCACACGGCAGTCCAATTGAGCCCACACTGATATATGGTTTGCATAAAAGCAGCCTCATGTTTTTTGCGGTTGCTATAATGTACGCGAGCCGAGTTGCAGCATATCTTCGGAAATTTAACATTGAGGGCATGCGCTGGTCGAATTGCGATAACGATGGTTAAAAAACAGTTCACCGACGGTTACAATGCTCCCTATATATATATATATATATATATATATATATATATATATATATATATATATATATATGTATATTGCTGCGAAATTTCCGCGCAGTTCTATTTGTGTTTTTGTTTCGCGTTATATTGAGGTAAAAAATTTGAAACAGACATGAAGCAGAGTCGGCGATCGTCGAAAATCTGATCTGCGGGTCAAGCGCGTCTGCTTTTTTACATGACTCCTCGAAGATTACAATGTAATCGCTGGTGCCCGCATAGCACCCAGATACTACAACACAATTCGCGTCGCAGATACACTCAGATTGCAAAAACGCTTTGGTGACAGCAGCCAACGGACAGAACTATCGATAACATTTGGGAAACTTCTGATATATGCAGGCGCGTCGTGCGTCGAGGGATAACTACGTTTAACATTTGTTAGCTGGTGAAAAACAGTGACCGAAGAAAGATGAAGTCATCGGTGAACAGATGACGGCGCGCTACTCTGATGCCATCTCGAAGCAGTCATCACCGCAGACACTAGGCTTTTCTTGTCAAGCTTTCGCCTTGCCCTCCTCCCCAGCTTTCCGCCTCATGCTTCCGTTGCACCCTCCTCCTCCGCTTTCCTCCTTGCGCCCTCTTCGCTCTCGCCACTTTTTTCATCCCCCGCTGTGCTTCGCTTTCATCTTTCACTGTCCTCGTTCGCTCGCTTACGACGGACAACGCCGACGGTCGCCGCAGGAACGGGCGCCGAAGATCGGCGCTCTAAAAGAATTGGGGACCGTATGCACAACATTTCGCACCTGGCTCACCACAGAAAACGCACATAATGATGGTGATGCTGATGATGATTCCATACAACGGAACATACCCGCATACCTTTTGACAAGGAAGATGGTGCTACAAATAACAGAATGGAAGAAAGGGAGGACTAGCAGCATTGATAATCATTGTGAAGTTAGAAGTTACAACTTACATGATAATTTGTTAATAATAGCGCAAAAAGAAGCTCGAGTTGTTCTGCAAGTCAATCTGCCAGAGGAAAACAAAGCCTGTTGTAAGAAGGAAGAAAGAAGAAGAAAAGAACACTCTAGAGAAACAAATCATACTTAATAAAAATCAATTGAAACTCGCAATCCACAAAGCGATTTCGATAAGAGCATCAAAATGACTGTCAAATCAACACGGCAGTTTACTTGTCTGGCGCAGAAAATCATATGTGGTCCATGTGATTAAAGTCAGTTGTGTGGCGAAAGACTAGCCGAGGCCAGCAAAACAATAAGCGTGCATGGCGAAGGGAGGGAAATTCAAGCTGTCTAACATGGAGCTTAGTGGAGTGTTTTACTTTCGATCTAAAACCCACGGCAGTATAAAAAGAATGGATCATTAATCTCAGGCTCATTGCAAAAATGTCATCGAGGGGACATGTAGACACGAGGCCCATGCAAATAAAAATTCCACGATGGAATGCATCAACTGAAAGACATGGCAATTATAGACGGAGATAAGGTAAAACAGCATAAAGCTAGAAAGGGTGTGTTAGGTGAAAATCGTAACTGCAGTTGAACTCTGGCCTTCTACGCATGGGGACCAATTTTTATTCTCCTCAGTCATTCAGTTGCGTGTCGTCGTGCGCTGAATGGCCAGCAGGTGGCGCCCCGGGCACAAGTACCGGAATCCTGAGGTCGACAGCCAGAGTATTGGAACATTTACGGCCGCTTGTGAGAGACGAGAACATATTTCTGAAGTGAATGCTCTTTGGGAAACACGGAAAGGGTAGTAGCGAGGAAAATCTCGTCCGAAAACACATACGACCGAGCGTAAGAGAACCTGCGGAAGCAACTCCCCCCAAAATTTCTTTAAAAAGAAAGCTTCTTAGTGCCTACTTCAAGAGGCCTTGCTGAGTGTGTGAGGACTTCGTTAATGCAATCTCTACGTCATTCCGTGTTGCACATATGTATTGCTATGGAAAGATATCTAGTTACAGAATGAAACGATGTCCAGAAGGAAGCAGCAGGGAAGGACCACCCGGCGCGTAGTACAGCCGAGCTCACGCGCCCGACACTTTTTCTCCTTTCTCTGGATCAGTCACACCGTGCTACGACATTTTCTCCGGGGACAGAAGAAGCTCACTGAGTAGCTAAAGGGACATGTGATGGTACTGCTTGAGTCTGGCCACGTGAACAACTTGCGTCGCACGTGAACGTCGATTACTTGCCGTCGTTAAGGTGACGACATTGTTCACATCACTAAAGCGAGTGAGTATAACGAATGGTCCAGTCTAAGTGGCGAGAAACTTGCGGTACAGTCACGTTTTGCGAACAGGTGTCCACAACGAAAAATAGTCACCGGGAGTAAAGCTCACGGGGACATGCCGGGCATCATAGCGAGTCTTGCTGTGCCCTTGTGAGGACAACGTCCTAAGATGCGTCACCGTGCTTAAGAAGTTCGGTGACGTGCTTCTTAAGCACGACACCGAGCTTGGGCAACTCAAGGGTTTTCTTGACAGGATAAAGGTAGGTAGAAAAGTGTCCAGAAAGCTCCGGGGACTGTGTGCCTGCAGCAAAAATAAAGGCGCATATGTAGTAATACCATGCTTGGCAGTATTGTATACGTACGCTACAAAAGGTAAGAGGGCATCCCAATTTTGGTGGTTAATGGTTACATACATTAATATTACGTTGGTAAAGGTTCGATTTATCCGCTACGTGAGGTCATTGGTTTGCAGGTTCCAAGGAGTGGAACGACAATATGCGGAACCACAAAGCCGTAAAAGTTATTCAACGACGTCGGCGGCGAATTGCCGTACACTGCCACGTATGACAACCCGTGCAACGCCATGACCTGTCGGCGGTGGTGCGAGGCTGCGCTCGGAGACCGGGAAGTCACTCCGGTTCACACGTCCCTCTTGCAGCAGTTGGAAGAAACTAGGAAACGGCCAGGGGCTCGTCAGCCGACACACGGGCTGTGTGGGCATTAAACCGTGGATCACGCTGCTGGCCGCGGTCACCTAGTAATGTGTCCAGGCACACCACAGCTGTAGCAGATGCAGGAGTCACGGCTTGTCGTGGGTGACACAGGTAACATGGGTGTCACGGGCGAAAAGGAACTCGCAGGCTTGTTGCAAGAGTGCGGATCCCGCGGAACAAATCATTGTGGTGCCAGACGGGTCGATTGCGGTCGCAAGTTGCTGCTTTCCGGACGGTAACGATAGGCCCTGCAAGGCTCTCGGTAACTCTGACGTACCCAGGTGGCCCGTGGCACATGAGAGCGCTCGTCAAATGCGCACTGTTTGCACACATGAGCGGTGTCAACAACTTTGATGTGTGCGAGCTCTTCTTTAACTACATGTATCACTGCGCCGTGCTGCGACGACATGCATATATATATATGCCACATGGAATGAAGTATCTATACAGGGTGATCGATATATAAGTTTTATGGAATTTTTAGGAATCGCCTTAGGCAGATAGCATAATGCTTGTCGTTGGGCTGTACTATTCGAAGAGGTGGACATTTCTAACATGAGAAGTCGAAACAGATATTCCAGTATGTAAAATATATTTACTAATTAACTTTTTAATTATTTACTTTACGACCCATGTTGCAATGCGCGAATTTACCCGTTGAACTTGCAGGACGCATACACTTGAAATGAATTTCCAGGATGACACCAGTTTCGAGATTCCAAGTGGATACGCTTTGCAAGTTCGTAGGCTACAATTCGTAAATTGCAATATGTGCCGTAATTACTTCAGAATGTATAATGAATGACTTTTCGTTAATTATTTCAATAGGTGTTTTGAATTCTCGTGCAGGTAATGCCCGCCTCTCTCAATAATCCAGCTCAAGCACAAGAATTTTGCTACCTGCAACAGGCTATTTTTAAAAATTCCATAAAACCTAAGATTGATCACCCTGTAGTGGCCGCCTCAGCTATCGCCGTTTCTTCCACGGAGTCAATGCCTTGAGTGTTCATTGAGGCCGCTGCTACCTGTTTTCCCTGGCTGTTGATCACGCTGACTGCTTGGGCTGCTCTGTTATTGTACTTTGCCGTGTCGGTGTATCTGACTTCTTTTCATGGTCCTTTATAGGACTTACGTAGAGATTGTACTCTCGCTTGCCTTCTTTCTCGATTGTGTTCTGGATGCATGTTTCTCGGGCCGCTGGCCGCCACGACCTTCTCTCTCACGGGTAGAGAGAGCCGCTGTTCTCTGGATTCATATTTGACTGGGTAGCCCAGACTTCTAAGCATGTCCTTGTCCGTGCCAGTGAGCTTAAGTCGCTTTGTCTGACTCGTCTTGTGGGCCCCTGCTAGTTTCAAGTACTCTGGATACCGAGGCTGAGTAGTTCTTCCGTCGGCGTCATCGGAGGAAGGCCCAGTGCCAGTTTGTAGGTCTTGCGTATGAGAGTGTTCAGCTTGTCCCTCTCGCTGTTCTTGAGACCCACGTACGGGGTGCCGTACTCATCATCAGGGCTTGTATTAATTTTATCTTGTCCTGCTCCTTCAGGCCGTGCTTTCTGTTAGTCACTCTTGGCACCAGGTGTGCGACTTGGGTAACTGTCGCTTGCAGCTTTTTAGCGGCATTTCTAAACAAGCCCTGAGCATCCTCGAGAAACTAGAGAATTTTCAACTAATATACATTGTCTGGACCCTGGGACACGAGTCCCTGGCGGGTAATCTAGTGGCTCACGCCGCTGCCCGAGATCACATTCCCCAGACTATTCCACCAGGTTCACGAGCCCCGGTAGACCTACACGATGGCATCTCAAAAACATACAGCGACATCCTGAGCCACTAGTGACTGGCTAGGAGGACCAGGGTTGCCAGAGTGGGCTAATGATGGCCAAATTGGGCTAATTTTTGTCCGAGTTGGCGTCAGAATTTTCCTTTTGGCTATGTGGCTATTTTAGGTCTACATCTTTTTCGTTTGTAAAAAAAAGTAAATATAGTTAAGCAGAAATAAAAAGCACGCTAGAATCAAAATGCAGACTACAGCAGGTTAAATAAATTGAGCGCGTCTGCTACTAAATCAAAATGTGCAAGTTCTATGTGAGAGAACACATATGCATGTCAAAAGGTCAAGTATCGCGTCGTTTTGATAAATTGAATGAAGAAAGCTGGCCTCAGGAAGCACGTCTCCATCCGCCAACTAACGATACCCGCGCGTGCGCGCCCGCGAACATAAACTGTTTCTGTCTCCACATGTGAGCTTTCGGCGTCCTACGTTTTAAGCATGAGATGCTTTCAGCTCCCGTTGACGGTGCGCCGCGGGTTACCTCGGCGCCAGAACGGAGGGAGAAAACCGAGCTGAACCTAACCGAAATTTTCCGAATTTTCTGCCCGCCGCATAGCGCCTGCGTGGCAGTTCGCTCGCACCCCTCCTGCCCAAATCGCCCCTGCTCCAACGCCAACGTAAAACATATCCTCTTCCGTTGCCCCACAGCCACCACAGCCATTCGTTCCCTACACAACTCCAAACCCTCTCCTGTTATGGCTATCGCTACCCGTATCAAATGCCGCCGTCGAACGAGTGTTCAGCCAGGTCTCGCTCATTAAAACCGACCTTCGAAATAGAATGTCGAACGAGACATTGGTAGCGCTCCCCCACGTGAAGTTTGGCCTGGCCAGGAACGGAGGCTGCTGAAAGGATTTTAAACCGGGCCAAGAATTTTTGTCCCGTTTCAGCTCTGACATTTTGTATGGACCAAGCAGTTCCACTTCGCAATAAGCTCGTGATGCTTAATCATAGCATACTTTTTATGTCTATATATCGTACTATGTTTTGTACCAACCGCCATGTATTGTGTTAGACGTTGTCTTGCAATTTCTTGTAGTTTTTCGTTTAGTGCATTGTGTGGTGTTAAACGAAATTATCATGAGCTGTAAGTTATACTGAACGCCTGAATGCATGCCATTGCTTAACGTGTTTAGTGCGCGGTGCTATTTGTGTGTTGTTATTTTAATGGTTTTTTGGTGCTCTGTGAAAAATAAAACAGTGCATTTTCAATGAAGACCGCATTTGCCTTATCATGAATTTACCTGCACGCTAGCGTTTCTGCTCGTCTTGCGCTTGTGCAGCATCTGTTTTCCGTGCCGCATGGCCTCCGTGACGATGCGCGCAGAGGTCATGCGTGGTCAAGCGTGGAAAAAGCAATATGTAGGTATTCTTGCCGAAAATGAATTCAATGTGCTTAAGAAATGACTTCACAAAACGACCAAGCTTTTTGGCTACTTTTGGACTACCCAAAAGTTTCATTTTTGGCTACATTTGGGCTACTGCGGAGGCCAATTTGGCTACCTGTGGTTGGAGCGATCTGGCAACTCTGAGGAGGACTTACCCACACCCGTATCCCAAGCTGTCTAGAGAAAAGACGGTGATCTTCCGCAAACTACAGACTGGCACATTCCCGCACGGCGCCCTGCTGCACGCAATGCATCCTGCGAGCAACACTTACACAAATGCGTCTTCTGCTCTGCGCCCAGTACCCTCTACCACATGGTATGGAAGTGTGGGCACAACCCAGTGACACCACACATAACCGGACCAACTGTCGAATAGCGGGAGACAATGCTGAAGACCAGCATTGTCTGGTGAGCAGGGCCAAGCTATTGGACCAGGCCCATGGCATCCTGGGCTATGGACGCTGCCCACCTCGGACGACTCCACCGTCAGCTCATTATTAGAAATAAAGGTTATTCCTTTTCCCTGTTCACCCTGTATATGAGCGAGAGAGCTGAAAATAAACGGAGAGGCTCGATTTTTGTTAATCGCGACCATATACACTGAAACCTCGTCAATATGTGCACGCTTAATAAGTAAATATGGTTTAGGTATAGTCTCGATGAATCCTCGACCCTGCCGCCATTTAACTTTGCACAGACCGCTGTAGCCGTAGTCGCTTTACACACGCCAAGCGGTTAGAGCTTAGTATTTACTTCATTTTTGTTTTGCGCCGCGTACAAGCGCGGAATCGACGAAATGTAGCGCGCGTAGACCATAGATGGTGAAATCACGGTATATGGACCTTTCACTGAATGCAATCGCCACCTATAACGACTTTAAAACATAGTGGCCACGACGTGTTTATTTGCACCAATAGCTTCTGGCGCTTTCACGTTGTGCACGACTACGACGACGACATGCTGGTGGATGGTGGCGCTTCTGTATCACACGGGGTGCCTGCGTTGACCGCAATGAGGGTGTCCGCCCGGAAGTGGGGCCTGATGGAGAAACTGGGTCGCGGACTTGCCGAGTTTGAGGATGCCGCAGATGCTGCAAAGCCACCCTGGCGGCAAGTGAAAATCGCAGATGTTTCGCTGCCTGCTCGCAAATTAAACTCGTTTGCGTGTGTGTTTGGGCGAGAACTTAGACGTAGTTCTTTTCTGGTCGGTAAGTCTGTAGACGCTCGTCTGCCATTATCGGTTAATTAGTACATCGCTTAGTGCATACTTGATTGACGTTCCCCACCAACTACGTATTAACGAGGTTTTACTTTACTGTAAAGCCAAGAGACAATGAAGCCATGGAAAGTATCAGGGAAATTAGCTGTAGTCAAAATTGAAATGTATAATGTAATAAGGGGACGGGGAGGGAAAGGGAAGTGAAAGTGGACGAAAAGGTAACTTGCCGCCGGTGGGAACGGAACCCACAACTTCTGCATTACGCGTGCGTTGCACTACCAATTGTGCTAGGGCCATGGTTATCGATCCGTCCACTGACTTGAGTATATATGTTTACTAGAGCCAGCCTCAGGAGTGTTAGCCAGCGCCACATAGAGCCATACGGAGATGGAACATTCTTTTTTGCCCGATGGCGTCACGTTACAGGCGAAGTGAGGGGAGAAGGTACAGGGCTAAAAGACCCTCGTATGCTACCTAATGACATCAAGCTGCCAGATTTAAGACCCTCCTTATGAGTGAGCGAGAGAGCAGAAGGAAAACAGAGGGGCTCTAATTTTGTTAATAACGCCCATATAAAGCCACCAGATAATGAAGCCAAGGAAAGCATCGGCGAAATGAGCTGTGGCTGAAATTGAAACGTACAAAATAATAGAGGGAACGGGAAATGAAATTGGAGAAAAATGAAGTGGTAATTATCAGGTTCTTTAGCGTAGTATATCATCTGTGTAACGCCAGCGTAAGACTACGTAAGCCAGTGAAATTCAGCATTATAGATAACGTTAGCATTACTTCGAAAAACATGAACATTAACAACGAAAAATAATGGCCGACATATTGCAACGCTGATTTACATGAGGAACAAACAAACTAAGCGGTTCTTTTTTCAACATATAAATTTACTTGTTTATTAAATATCATCGTGGTTGTCAACTCTGAGCACAAAATACAACAAGTGCACAAAACATCATGTGTGTCTCAACAATATACATATATATATGCATCTTCTTTCTCACTAACACAAACATGAGTAGATAAATATGTACAAGCGAACTTGGTGTTGGCTATTTTTTATAAGCTTTCTGTCACCCAACGTCATAAAAAATATATATGGTATAAAACTGTCTAATATTTCGTCACCCTGGTCCAGTGAATGGCTAAAATAACTTTATGTACCTGCTGAAAAGGCAGCATGACGAGTTCTTAAGTTCATGTATTCTTTGGCACACCTGAGCAGATAGACTACCCGATACAAAGAGAGAACGATTGCTATTTTCCACAGCTACATTCAAGGGCTTACGAATTTGCCCTTCTAGACGGCATGGCCAGCTAATAAATCAAGACCTACTGTCAGCTGAAGTATAAGGCTACATGCGTTGTCTCATTAAATGGCCATTAAAGTGAGGCTATAATAAGGGTGAGGCCGTTAGGCTGCCATTTTGGAACAGTCTCATTGTTCCATCGGCCGAAGAAACCTCACGCGTCAATGGCGAATGACTGCGAGACAAATTCGAATTATTAACCGCCACCGTGGCTCAGTTGCCGCCGTGTTCTACCGCTGAGCACGAGGTAGCGGGTTCGATAGCTGACCGCAGCGGTCGCATTTCGATGTCGGATGAAGTTTATACTTAGATTTGCTACGATGAATATAGGTTAACCTTAAAAAAAATCTTTAACTTGCCCAAAGTAATATGGAGGTACCCTCCAATACGGTGTCTTTGATAGTCTCAGTGTTGTTTTGGCACCTTCAAGTTCACTAATCAGTCATTCAGCTTCGATTTTTATTCCTAACTTGTCACCGTGCCGGAACTCAGGAAGTGATGGTGCAATTGCGTGACCGTCCAAGTTTGCTAAATTTAGGCCATACTTCAACAGGAAAATCCAGGCGCATTGGCAGGTTAAATTATTTCTTCCGTTATCATTTTCTAATAAATCTTGTTTTATAATGAACAACCTTCTTTGACTTGCCTTTAAGTATGCACCACATGGAACGAGTTTTATGTGGTTGAAGACTTGCCAACAACCATGGACAACGCTTGACTTCATATGGATTCAGCCAAAGCATGTGGCACTTCCAGTAAACAAAGCGCATTCGCAAAGGTATATTTTGTGCGTAAAGATGTCACGGCTGATTATAAAATGCGCCAACCCACCCGCAAATGTTTCTTTTACGCGTCGCTAAGCAAGTATACTATAAGCTTAGAAAGCTTGGCCGTGGAGCCCCTTGCAGCTAATTGAATCTGCATTGTACGGACCTGCGCACCGATACCGGCACGTGATAGAAGCGGCAGGAGCCACGGCCATGTTAAACCTCCTCCAAAACTACAACCCCACCCCCCATCTCCTTTCTTTTTTTCGGCGCAGGCGGACATTGACTACGCGAAAACGCACCAAACTCCACAAGAACGTCACCATGCAGCAGCTGATGCGAGTACGTTCAGAAACGTGACATGGCAGTCAGCCAGCAGTCTGACATGCTTCCTCTTAGGTCGAAGAGATGTTCGACGGTGCGATGAAACGGCAAACCCAGTTTGGAAAGGCGTGTTTTAGCTATCGCAAAATATAATTCCTTAACACTGCTAAGCGAGCACAGGCCCCTGTACGGAACTTTACCCTTTTCCTTGAGGACGCTCTGCTGACTTGGTTTACTGAACGAAGCAAGCGAAGGGAAGTATTTTCGCAGGCATCTTAACTACTGTGAATGTTATAGTTTTGACTACGTTGTTGCTTTACTTTTTGCTTGCAAATGTATCGTTAAAGTTTGTCACGGTGGATGTTAAATGACAATGGTCCACATTTCCTTCTCAGAACACACTTCGCCTCTTTTTTTTTATCTTTCTTCATTTGGGCGCACGCATCGCGTGTAGTTCTGATGGATAGTTGCGCAACAGCTCTATTTCACGAATCGAAATCGAGTTGACGCCCGAACACGTACACAAGTATGAGATGTTGCGCAAGGGACAGTACCCCCAAACCTATGCTTTACCCTTCTACCCTCTTCCCCTTTCTTGCCGCAAAACACATTTGATGACCCTATACTTGTAAGCTGAACCAGTGTTCAAGTCTGACCAAATAAACAAACAAACAAGCAGCTGTCTCGGTGTTCTGGCCCCACTGCTGCCCCGGAAGCAGCGGCCGGGAGAACATGTCTTGATGTAGCAAATGGTGGAATCGCTTTCCTGCCCGCCAGGCGACGTACGTGCTCGCAGTGTCCCGTTATAGAATAACGCGACGAACACCTAGAGTCTCGAGCTTTCCGTCTTGGTCTCCTCCTTGGCCGGTTTCTCTTTCTCGTCCATGAAAGCCGGTTCCTGTGCTGCGGTGCCCTTGCCCCAAGGCTGAAGTTCGGCGGTGCCGAAGAACAGGAAAGCGGCTGCGCAGGCGATGCCCACAGCCGCGGCGATGTAGTAGAAGTAGCTCCACGTCCGGATCGAGTTCTGAAGGGAAAAAAAAAACGACGTTCGATTGATACGCTTGCGTGCATTTTGTGCGTCATTTATTTTTGTTTCTCACTAGCTGTAAAAATAACGAACCACAAGGTATTTAGAAAACCTGGCGGCATTAAAGCACAGTAATGAAACAAACACTTTCTGCTGAAGAAACTCGTGTTTCATAATCTCGTCATCTGAAACTGGCGTATGTTAATGGGCCGGACCATAAATGAATGAAATTGAGTTTCACAACTGCGCGGTTATCTCGGCTTTGATGCCTAACAATTTCAGTCGGTGCATCAACGTCTGTCAGGGGTTGCTGACAAGTAAAAACATCCGACACATATTGCAGCAGCAAAGTTGGTGTGGGCTTTGTCTCTCTCTTGCGATAATAAGCAGCACACAACAATTTATTCTGAGAGCAAAAAAAAAAATAAAGAAAGACGGAAAAGTAACAAAAAGAAAAGCCGAAACCGTGCGAGATAGCAAGAACTTTAAACAGGGTCGGGGTTCCTCGAATTTGAACACACATACGCGCCGCATTTGTTCGTGCTATACGCGCCTCGGCTTGTTGGTGTAATGCATGCATATGCAGCCTTTACATAGCGCTATGCAGTAACCTTATGCATGCATATGTACAAGCAGATTACTATATATTTATGTGCGTTGTATTAGAAGCAGTAAAGTGCGCACACACTAACTTCATTAACTTGATGTGAACTTGTATTGAACATCGAGTGACATCTTTACCGCTAAACAAATACGAAGACAGCGAAACAAACAATTAAATTTTATCTAATTTCCTTGAAAACAAACAAACACTAACAACGGCACGGGCGTTAAAATCTAACTATCTCATTAATCTACTTTAGCCGACTTAAGCAAAACATAGTAAACATCAACTAGGCCAAGCTCAACTTCTCGAAAACCGGTCGAGTGGAACAAGCGTCCACTATTCGAACGAATTGGTGATCAGTGAGAATTATATACCCCAATAAATGTGCATTTATCAGGTAGCTGTTCAAATAATTTTTTTTGTAAAGTTGCGTTACGTATGTTTGAAGTTTAAGCAGTTTAAGCCCACTGTATTTACTACTTTGTCTTGAACGGATAGAAATAACTGTATTCACATTCTAACTTGCTCATAGGGCATTCTCACGTTACGTTACGTTGTGATTGCAGGAAATACTTGTCATGTTTTTTTTTTATGTACGCATATTGCGACAGCGTCAACTTATCTTTTTTTTTTTTTTGGGGGGGGGGGGGGTCTATAATATATTCGCTAGACTGTGTTATGGCTAAATTAGCAGTCAATATTATTTAACAGCTTGGGAAGACAAGAATATATTAAACGAATTTAGCTTAACTCTAATCATAACTGAAATGCGATTAAAGATATTTCTAACTAGGTGCGCAGTTTGCGCCGTCAATTACTAATTCAAGAAACTTGTGTCCTGTACTGTCCTTTTCGCATTATCAGTGAAAGGGTTAGGCCTGGATTTGCGAAATTTCTGTTAGGTTACTGCCCTTTATGACTTGCCATCGTCGCGGCGATTCTCTATATCATGCCGATCGCTATTACCAGTGTTCGATGCCCAAACGCCTGCCAATGAGGCAATGCTCTCACGCAAGAGAAGTCTGATAATGCAGGCCTTGTTGAAATCTGTCAGGGCGTGAGAACAGAGAACAAAGGCGTCAAGCTGCTCGTTCTTTGTTTTATTGTTTCTCATTTCTTGGAACTAATTTCAAAGTGTAAAACTCTGGGGGAGTCGGTATTCCGTACTGACGATGAATAGCACCACATACAAGGGCAAAGAAAGAATCACGACACGAGTGCAGTGTCGGGATTCTTTCTTATCCCTAGTGTGTCGCGCTATTCTTCGTCAGCGAAGAACTACTAACTGCGCAGCCTGTCGCTGAGCCCAGAACAAGGTGAGCAACTGCGAAAACTCACTATATTTTCGGTACCGTCGTCTCCCCTAACGGTCGCTCAACCTCTAACTCACCAGTTAACTCACCCGTACAGACAGGCGCCCAGGCAATGCGCAGGTAAAATAACATTGACTGAAGAACACTACATCCTCGTTTCTTCGTTGGACAGATCACGTCACTAGCGCCGTTACTGCTTCTATATGTAACCTCCGCACAACAACGGAAACTTCGCGGCGAGTGGGTTCTAGTGCTTCTCGAAAATGAGCTGCGGCGCTAGACAATAAAAAGGAAGTGAACAGAGCTGTTTCTTCTTCTTTTGCTGCTTGTGTTATGTCCTTGGTTCCCTCTAAACCCAGCTTAATGCGATAAGTGGAATAAAACTCACTTCTTCACTGGTTAGCACTCCAGCGACGTATGGCATGAGAAATCCAGGGAGATTTCCGATAGTGTTTGTGACTCCAAGAAGTGTTCCTGCGCAGAACAAAAGAAAGAACGATTGATGGCTCAAAGAACGCCGCATCAGAATTTAATCTAACGTGTACATGCGCTTCCGCCAATCTCAGGAGAAGCCTGTCTCAAAGTTTCCGAGGCTTTATTGGTGCGCGAGCAAATATTTGCTGCCTTCCCTCGTTGTTCATTACGTTTACTTTGCTTCTACTCATGTCATTGAGGCACACACGAAAACTCCTATTGAAAGACATGTGACAGAAATGCGATGTCCCCGCTTGACTGTTGTTGACAGTCTGTTGACCTGACAGCTGAGAGACAGTATGTTGTTGCAGAATAACTTAACCGGTTAAGTCGCTAAGTAAAGAGAGCGAGTGTCAGTGATTTAGCTGTTTCATAAAATCTGTTTAAATTGTCCTTCGTTCTACCATCACATTGCGTGAACTTAGCTGCTTGTTCTTTTCTTCTTTTATTTTTCTTTTTAAGGAATATCGTCGAAGAACGCTTTAGGGCGTTACATGAAGAACAAATGGCGGTATTCGAACGCTCTTGATCATACGTTGCGATTCGACGCAGTTGGGAGACAATTCTCCCCAAGGCAAGCAGTCACCGCCCAGTGTCACGTGCAGAAGCTCGTGTTTCACTCGAACGTGGACGCGAGCGAGGCCTCATTTCCAGGAGCTGGCGGAAATTAGAAGCGGTCTTTGTTTGCCTCTGGGTGGTCCCGAGATAAGGCGGCATCCGCCGAAGCTGTCGCAGAGGCGTTCTGCATTCGGCGCGTTGAAATAGCAGAAGAAGCATAACAAAGGCCTCGGTAAAGAATGGAGTACAAAAGCAAGTCTCGCGGCACGTCGTTTGGAACATTTCCGAAACGCACCGCGGACAGCACGGCAAGCAAGCGCTCCAGGCGTTCATGATGCCTCAGTTATTGCATCCTTATCGCTTTCGCAAGTTTTCCGTTCATCAAAAGAAAGAAGGTACGAAAGAAAGAATGAAAAACAAAGAAAAAGTCATCAAGCGGAATAAAAGGGGTGTTGTAAATGGTGTTGATCGCTGAGCGAGAACAAAGAAGAGGGTTGGCCAAGGCAGTAGAGAGCGGCAGGTAACGATTGTTTAGTGTTTGCGCAGCCGTTGTGTTTACTGTGCCCCGTGCTCCCTAGCCTGCTTCAACACTGACTTTCTTAAGGGTCCATATTTTATCCGGATATGGAGCAAAAGTTATGCGTTCGTAGCTATATCCTCGGAGCACTGCTTGTATAGTCTGACGTCTAGATTGTTAAAGCCTGCGCTGTCACTGGGAAAGTGACAGATAACCTTTAGATAAACCTATATAGATAACTATATAGATAAACCTAACCTATATAGATAAACCTATAGCTCGGTTGTCGTCCCTTTAGGGGGTTTCATTGTTGCACACTGTCATGTGACTGAGATTTTCCATGCACGCATTCCGGGCTAAGTTGTTTCTGTGCGAGGAAAACCAAAGCAGCAACAACTGAAGGACGTTGGAGAAGGGCCAACTGCGCCTTGTCACTTTATTGAACTCTCTTGGTGGCACACTTGCCAACACATGTTGTGGGAATGACGACAGTTGGAAAAAGTTAACGTATTTCACGATTAAAGTATGCTGCCTGCAAATAGTAGCTATTGGAGCAACAGACGGAAATGCGCATATTCACTCAAACCACTTCAAAATGCAACAGTAATATGCTGGGGTCGCCAGTATCTAGTGGGGTATGCAAAATATATGTGCGGAAACACGGGTCGAACTCGAAATTTTATTTTTTCTGGTGACTATTATCAGTAAGAAAATGAAGGTTTCGTCACTTTAGAAATTCTTAAGCACTGCTTTCCATGGTCGGACAAGGCGATGCTGTGCTGTCGCATGTATTGTGCGAAGCACCACTTCGTCATCCGTGTAGCACGGTGAATGCTGTTGCAACATTAAGATATTGTGACTTGTCACTTGTTAAGCTTTTGTCACATTTGAACGTTTCGCAGAATGCACTCTTCCAGTACTGGTTTCATAAGTAGTTCAACTTTACTGCGGTTCGGTAGAAGAGAATACGGATGGCCAAACAGAAGTTATTTGATGTTTTAGCTTCAACTTTTCATTTTAAACCTATCCGGCCTATTTGCAACCAAACAATGGTGGGAAGCTACATGTTATTTTCATATTTTAATTATCATGTTACTGACATTATATCATCCGCGAATAGAACGTTAGGATTTTTAAAACGCCATCTATATCATGCTCCTCAACACGTAAAATTATTAGCCTACAAATCATTTGTCAGGTCAAAACTAAAATTTGCATTGCCTATTTGGAATCCTCATCAAGCATACCTTATTAATGACATCGAATCTGTACAAAATCGCGCCGCTCGTTTCATTCACTCGTCATATTCAGCGTTTACCAGCGTTTCCTCCCTAAAAACTGCATCCGCATTATCCCCTTTATCGCTCCGTCGTCACATTGCCAGCTTATCTTTACTTCACAAATTCTTTCATAGCCCTATGCGCATCGCACCTTATATCCTTCCCCTTACACGCATATCTCACTGCACCAGCCATCAGCTACAGGTTGCCCTGTTTTCAAATTCTTTTTTTTTTTTCGCTCGCACAGCAGCCGACTGGAACGGCATTCCTAACGGCGTTGCTCTCATCATGCGCCTATCGCAATTCGTTGAAAAGGTAAAAAACTTCCTGTATTTGTGACTATGTATTTTTATTCTTGCCACCCCTTATGTAACGCCCCATTTATTGGGGCATTTAAGGTAATAAAATGAAATGAAGTGAAATTTATGTCAGAAAACGAGCGCTCACCTTTGCGAAGCAATAAAAGCGTACCATAAAGGATAGAAAACGACGACGATTGAAACTGATGAGAAGACAGAAAACGGTGATGGATCGCCAAGTGCAAGCGATGGAGCCGCTCACGGTTTAGTGGTTGGCGGTTTGCTTCGATGATATTTGCCGTCAGTTTGCTATAACTACTTTCTTTCTATCCTACCCAGAACACTCCCCTCCCCACCCAAGTGAACTTGTTATAACATCCCCCCCCCCCCCCCCATTCCCTTCACTACACTCCGGAGAACTTAATTCCCTAAACTGTGGTCACGGCTGGTTGTCCACATAAAACACATCTATGGGTCCGGACAGCTCCGATTCCGACAGTGGCGACTCGGGTTGAGAGTAGTTCATAAATAATGGTTCTCTCTAACTCCGCATGGTAACCGCTCTGCACGGCAATGTCATACCGGTTAGCGCATAAGTGAGCCGACCTCCCTTCTCATGTGGTAGTCTTTATAGCGAGTTAAAGAGAGCCCTATGTACTGCCACGACTAGAGAGGCGTTACGTCCTGTCACTCACTGATCAAAGCAATCGAGCGACAGTGCGAAGGAGGCCGAATGAACTTCGCCCGTTCTCCCCGTATAACAGCCGCTCACAAAAAAGACAAAACAATAACAGCGCGTATCCTGTATCGAGGGCTGCCGAGGTGGCACTGCACCTCTGCAAGCCATGTTCTTTCCTCGTGTCACAGACACAGACAAGAATTCTGCTGATTCGGTGCGGCATTAAAAAGAAGAGAAAAACACCTCGCCTGTACATCCCGTTCTCTTCTCTCTCTCTCTCTCTCTCTCTCTCTGTCTCCTCAAGTCGGCGCGCGTGTGTGTGCACGTGGTGTCTTTCTTTGTTGTACGCGCGTTATGGCGGAGTGCATTCAAGGCCTACCGGCGAAATCGGGCGACATGTCGATGTGGGTGACCATGAATCCCACTTCTCGGACGCCGAGCGCCGCCCCGGCCAGGCTGAGGAGCACCACGGACCAAACTCTGTCGCATCCGGCCAACGGCATCCCGATCAGCAGAAGTGCGGGCACCACGGCGGCTGCGAAGGCGAAGGTCAGGGCGCTATTAGTCTGAGACGGTCCCGTTTCTCGTACACTGCAAGAGGAGTCGGAGCCGCAGAACATCTCGTAATGGGGCCGGGCCTGGTTAGCCCGACTACGGTTTCACTCGGTGCATTCGCCACGTTATAAATAAGCGTCGCCACGGGAGGGGGTCTCGCAATAAAGAGACCGCCACCGTCACCAAACCAATCCATTCCGCACGTCCTATACTGATAGTGCTGTTAGCCTCGTTGGCCGAAGCCCTTGCTCACTGTGCTTTGTGCATGTAATGAAGGAAGCTTTGTCGGGGAGTCTCGGCGTAATGATTACGAGGCCTTCAGCTCAGTCTTGTTATCTAACAAAGCCTCGCTATAGGACGCCATTAGAAAGGCTTTGTAATCAAGAAAAAAATTTTGTAAACAAAAATCCGGCTCTTCTGACTTTGAAAGCATAAAAGCAATGAACTACTGGAGAAGGGATCAAGAATGCGAATTGTGTTTTCTCTGAAAACAGTGGTAATTTAGCTTAAGCAGAGTTTTTGTTTACTTTGTTAGCCATGAAGCGAAGAGCGAATGAGTTGGTCAAATGAGGTTACGGAAATTTCAACAATTTCATTAGGGCGCACGATCGAAAATTACGCAAGATCTACGTTACCATTGCGTTCTGTACACAACAATATGTTAAGGTTTTCTTAATTTCTTTGAACTAATTCTACACTACTTCGTCCAATGGTGAAACCCAAATTAGAATTTGTCTTTCTGTTGATAAAATTCTGCTTTAATGTAATTATCGGTTGGTAGCATAACAGGAAATTGCGCCCTGAGTATCACAAGTTTTGCTGCCAAACTGCTTCATGCACAGTAACACTAGAAACGTTCACAGTTACATGCAGCACATACTAAACCCGTGAAGTACAACACAAGTTATGAGGCTTGTTGTGCGAGCTTTGCATCCCAGTACAAACGTTGACCTGACGTTTTTTTAGAACCACTTAGAAACGGTATGTTTCTGGTTTCAATCAGCTCAACGTGAAACCAGCTAGCTTGTGTTTGCAGCTATACACAATGCGTCAAGCACCGCCGCCCTCATCGATCGCTCTGCATGCCTCACGAGCATCCCTTAAATGTTTTTCTTTGTCGCGGAATGCGCTTATATACAGGTGTAGCGTGTGCGTTGCACGCGATAACTTCCACGACGTGACCTATTTCTCACTACAGAGTGTAATCTGGAAATGCGATTACGATCGTAATTTACAAGGCGAACATTACTCTTAGGTGAAAAAGATCCGCAAAATACCGACCCACCGACATTTACCTGAAAATAAACTGCTTGCTTAATGTCCTAGTCCGCCGTTTCCTGTGTTCCATTTTCTTTGAGCCAGACTAGCAACCTAGGTTGGCTGTGCATATATTTTTCGCCCTACACCTGGACTAGCATGCCAGGCCATGGCCCAGGCAAACGTCTCCAGCTTTTCATTATTAACAGCATTTCTTCATTTAACATTGCTAGCGACAAACTCCACTGACTAAATTAGCGAGAAAATAAATCATGCGTCGACTAGCACCGTGTCTCAACTGGATGCGCTTATCGATCATTGTATATTTAAAAGAAAAATGCCGGTTGAATAACTTCGAGACCGGCAAGTACTGAAGCTAAGGAAAGCGCATGTGAATTCAACTTCGTTTATCAAACGAGTAGTAGATTTAACGGAGGTTCAAATTTGTGCTTAGCTTTGATGTTTCTCCTTGTGCGTTCACTTTCACGTGCTAAGTAACAAATGCGGTTTTCGCATAAATATCTGCCGCGACCTTGGTGACAGAAATCTTATTTTGGGGGGGAATTAGTTCGGTTCCGTTTTAAACTTTTCGCACGCGATAACGAGAAACAGCGGGAGTGTTTTCCTTCGACACTCGTAGCTGACTTCGTAGTACATCGTTCAAGTAACTGTGCGGGCCGGGTCCGGATGACACGTGTTTTCAAGGTACTCGGGCGTCACCTGATCAGCAGCAGCTCGTGAGGATGACTAAGAAAACACACCGGAAGTGTTGAAAAACTTCCGGATGGCTGTGGTGCTCATGATGCCCTTCTTTCGCAGCACGTCAGCGTAAACGCTCGCCAAACAGCTGGTGATCGTGGTGAGGAGATACGGGAGCGAAGAGATGAGACCATTCTGAAAAATGAAAAGGCGGTGCATGTGCAGGAAGCTTGAGTGTTTAAAGTTTCCTTTCGTTACTCAAATGCACATTTAAATTATGGGGTCTTATGTGCCAAAACCACTTTCTGATTTATGAGGCACGCTGTAGTGGGGGACTCCGGAAATTTCGACCACCTGGGGTTCTTTAACGTGCACCTAAAGCTAAGTACACGGATGCTTTCGCATTTCGCCCCCATCGAAATGTGGCCGCCGTGGCCGGGATTCGATCCCGCGACCTCGGGCTTAGCAGCCGAATACCATAACCACTAAGCAACCTCGGCGGGTTCAACTGCACTTTTCCCGTTAATGCAACGCGCGCGTTTTTGTCAGGCGTGTTCAATATTGTTCCAGGAACTGCTCGCCTGCTACAATGTACTGCTGCACTTCAGGTTGCTAGGAAATTATAAGGGCTGCTGCGCTCAGAAAAAAAAAAAGAAAAACCTTCGATTGTAATAGCATAACCAAAAAGCTTTTGAGCAGTTAGGGATTGAAAGAACTTGAAATTGAGAACACCACGAGAAGTGCTGTATTTACTGCCGTGCAAGATGAATCTCTTATGAAAGCAACGAAATTACTGTTCGCTTCACTATTACAACATTATTTGAAGACATGACTGGGGAGTGACACTTTATTTATGGTTTACACACCTTTTTGATGTCGTAGAGAAGGATTGTAGACAAATACGAGGGAATGATGGTAAGGAATGTGTAGTATATCCAATTTGATCCAAAGTGTGCCAGAGAGAGCGCCCAGAGTCCTTTCGACATGGCAATGGGCTTCCATGGTATCTTCAGGTTCTGGAAGCCAGACAAACCCGTTTACGTTCGCACAGCGGAAGAAGGCCTTCATGATGCATTGTTTATCTTTTATATTCACACGAAATTTGACGCAGTTAAACCTAGCCATCTTACCGCGCGTAACACGACTAAAAAGTACAGGTCAACAGATTGCCCCAGTTATGTAAAGAGGTTTAACTGTACCTTTTGTACTTTTTCTTCACCTTGGTTGATCAAAATGTAGTCGTATTCCTCCTGAGTGATTCGTGGATGATCTTCGGGGCTATCATAGACTAGGAACATCCAAAATACGAACCATACGCAGCCTAGGAAGCCTGAAAATTCAAAGGACACAGAATACACGTTAGCTTTATTTCTTACATCAATGCAATAAATCTAGCTCGTTGCCTTAACCGGAAAGAAGAAACACATTGAACAATGGTGCGCGCAGGACTGCAGGCATATGGCTGTATCTAGCGCGACTAAAGAACACTGTCAGGAGAAGAAAGTGACGAACACGGACGCTACTTTCAACTGCCGCCGCACTGTTGTGTGTCATTCACCAAATTTTCGCGTGTCTTTAATGCTTTCTGTATTTTTTCATTAGCCAAACAGAGGAGGCTGGTTTCCCATAAACTGCGTGTTTGCTCGGCAATAATCTGCGGATGTAAACAGCCCCTGTGTTTGTTACTTCATACTTTGACCCGAGTTTTTCCTTCGCGTTACATATGGCAATGTATCCGTAATGAGTAGGCCGCTCGTGATACTTTATAAAATACAGACAAATAGAGTAGCCGAGGTATATTCTACACCAATCTCTCAACAGCAACCATATTATACCAGAGTACGTTGATGACGATTATTATTATTATTATTATTATTATTATTATTATTATTATTATTATTATTATTATTATTATTATTATTATTATTATTATTATTATTATTATTATTATTATTATTATTATTATCCCTATTGGCAACCCTTCTCAAATGTGGCGGCGAGAATTAGTGACCTTAGCCTGCTAGAGGTAACCAGGTTTTGCTACATCGATTTCACTCTAGCTTTATGTCTACCTCTACTTGGTCTTTTCTCTCTCCATTAAAACCTATATCTCTACATCGTGACGCTTATAACGCTGCACAGGCCCGGCTCGGCCACGTAGGGCGATACTTTGTTCTGATTAAAAGTATTGCGACTCTTTTGTTGCTACAAAAGCAAGTTTTCTCTTTGTGAAAGAAAAAAAATTATATTGCAAACCTGTCTTTGTACGATGTGAATGTTCTGCATATTTGAACACTCTCGATACAATTACATTATTGAAATTGCGCCGCTTTACCGTGTTCTTTATTTATTGCTCCGCTTTGAAGATTGCTTTCTGGTCGCTGCAGCACTGTAAAAATGTTTACACCATTTAGGGTGCTTTGTCGCACTGGTAACATTCTTACCTTTAGGGCCTTACAAAATATTGAGAGAGGACGACAACGAAGCTGTAACTAGACGTGTGATGAGAAAAGACTTATTTGAAAACTATGTAATCATTCAGACAGCCTTGAGCGCACAGAAATATCCGACAGTGAAATTATAATGTGCGACAAGAAAACACCCTTAAGGGTGTGACCATTCTTACTGCACGTCGTAGATATAGCTGGCCTCCACCCCAGCAACATTCAGTATGTTATTCACGGGCCTTAAATTTATACACGAGGATTGTTTCGTCGCAGGGTCAGCAGGGCTTTAGTATAGCAGTACACTTCCCACCTTTTGTTTTCCTGCCCAAGTTAAAACGCGCGTTTGAACATGCAGCGGACCTGGTACCTAATATAAGCTTAAGCTCCCCCCCCCCTTTTTTTTTGCACTAGGAACCCTTTACAAGAGCCATATTATAGCGATAGGAATTAGGACACTGAAGGGGCGCTCGCACCGCCACCTTCGTGCTGTCGCCATATCGACGCGCATGCGTGGCTCGCTCGCGGATGGCGCATACAGAGACGCGGAGCGCGCTTAGCTGAAAAACAAGTGTCGAAGCGAAGTCACCCTCACGTCGGGTATGAGACTAGGCTGGCTGGTCGATCCAGCTTGTTCCGCGCTGCGTAACAAGACGATTGCTTCGCTCATGCAATCTGCTCATGCTCTGCTGGCACGAGTGCTGCGCGCACACGCATAGGCGCTCCTGCATACTTAGCAGCTGTGCGCCCACCGCACCGTGGTGCCATACACTCGCCTGGGCGGAAAGAACGTCAAGCTATATCTAGCGCTGCCAAGTGCCAACAGGTTTTTCCCAGTTTTCACGTCGCTCTCATCTCGTGCACCATCCAGGTGCGACGTCTAGTAACGCCATTGCCACATCCCTGACGCACTAGCGTAGTGATACGGCGACCATATGCCATGGTGCTGTTCTTGATGCGCCGCAGCGGCTGTCTCGCTTGCCTCATCGTGCCATGTCGCCTCCGCACATTGTCATAAAACACCGCGCGACTACTTAGAGCGCGATGCCGAGCCTCGTTATCGCTGTCAATGCTTCACCTTCGGGCGAAAGTGTCACGTTTTCTTTCTTCTTTTTTTACAAGTGGGTATAGTACTTCTGGTTTACAACATAAGGTGTACACACCAGCTCTAAATGAAATGCCTTGAGAAAAGCTTTTAACCGAGGTTTTGCTTCTGTCAGCCTTTTCATGTTAGCTGACACATGCTTAGTCGGGAAAATTTTTTCGCAATGTTTTATTATCACTGCTTGCAGTTTTATTGTAATGTCTTAGAACACACCACCTGTGCAATGACAGTGGTAAGGCATGTACAGACTAAGTTTCTGCGGTGGGCCCGGGCCAATAAATTCGGCCCTTGAGGTGCTCTAGTATAGCTTCCTTTAGTACTGTAGTACAACTTCGGCCCTATCGAGCTCTTCCATATTGTTTTTGTTTTGTCACCAATACTTTAAAAGTATCTCGCTTATTTCAACTGCTGACCAGTTAACGCTCCTGTCAGCTTTAAACCCCAGCGGTTCGGCAAGGTGGACGTTGCCTATTGTTATGGCTGGACGAATATCTTCATTGTTATGACATTACAATGTTCTGAGTCGTCTTCGGAATCTGGCTGCAACAGGCGCGTGCCTCATTCTGAGAGAATATTTCCCGCGATACGTTCTTGTTCTCAGGCAGTCAGCAGCAGCTTGAAATAGCAAGGCACTGCTCTTTGCGTTATCGCAAAAATTTTCTCTCCTCATTCTTTTATTAACATGCAGCAGACAAAGTTAATGTTCAATAGTCTGGCAAAGGACAAGCGCTCATGATCGCCAGTTGGCTAATAGAGTCTGTGCAGAGGCGTACGTTTTTCTAGGTCAATTACTCACACGGGACCTTGACCGTGAGAAGGAAACTTAAAAAAGAATAAATATGGGTTGGAATGCACACAGCCGGCGTTACCGAACTCTGACAGGGAGCTTACCACTGCCGTTGAAAAGTGTACAATCATTGGATTCTAGCGGTGCTAACATATTGGACAGAAACTTAGAGGTTAGCAAACAAGCTCGAGAACAAGTTAAGAACTGCGCAAAGAGTGATGGAACGAAAAATGTTATGCGTAAGGTTAAGAGACGAGAAGAGAGCGGTGTGGATCAGAGAGTGAACTGGTATTCCCAATATTCTGGTGGACATTAAAAGGCATACGGCGGATAGCCGGTGTACCCTTAAAGCTACAGAATGGGGGCCAAGGGAAAGGAAAAGCAGTCGAGGACGGCGGAAAATTAGGTGGGGTGATAAAATTTAAAAATTCGCAGCCGCAAGTTGGAATGGGCTAGCGTCAGAGGGGTAATTGGAGATCGCTGGGAGAGGCCCTCGTCCATCCAGTTGACTTTAAATAGGCTGATGATGATGATGAAAGACTTTCTCTCTTGATTTCTTGCTTGCGGTATTTGTAAATTTCTATGTATTTTTTTAAATCCTTAGCATTCAATTTGCCGTGTTTGTTTCTCTCACTTGTTTTGATGACTCCGGCTTGTCTATTTGAGAGAGATGGAGAGAGATAAATATATTTATAGAAAGCCAGAGAGGTTGGCCTGAGCTATAACTTGATCTGGCCTGCTGCTCTACTCTGGGGAATAGGGACGGGAGGAAAATAGCTGATGAATGATGATAACGATATGAGGAGGTCCGTATATACAAGTTCACAGCGTTGTGGTATCTCCAGCCTTTCTCTATATAACATGGCTGGAGAAAGGCTATAGTGGCACTTGTTATCAGGGCTGCGCTGTTTGCATTAGGCCAAGGATCTAAAATAAGCTCGTGTGACAGGGGCCTTTTATCGACGTTTGCAATGGTAGAGACCAGTTTCCGTCGTTCTTGCGCGCAAGCGCGAGAAACTCAAATTATATGATCAATTGTTTCTGGTAGCCGACAGTATTAACAATTTAGGCTAGTATCACTGCAACCTATCCAATGCCTACAACGCTAGGTCAATGCGACACCAAGGCCAATCTGGTGCACCGCGCTTGTTTGGTTTCTTTTCAGTTTGTGAGGCACTTGAAAGTTCATTTCTGGGTCCCATTTATGCACTCACTTCTGTCGTCGATCTGGTTGGGTCCAGTGCTCCAACGCATGGTTGCGTACTACGCAACGAAGTAGGGCATGTCTGTCCGTTAGTGAGAAGAGAATGCGTATCTCAGAAGCATTAGACAGTTTTAGTACTGCGCCATGACGATACGTACGCAGCACGCAAATGATTTGCGGAACGTGGGACCGCGTGTCGCATTAGGGCTTTTAGTACTGCGAAATGCCTGCGTATTAGGTTAGCGGGTGAGCGTTTTAGGCGCCGGGCGCGTCGGAGCACGTTGGCCGCGTCCGCCAGTACGTCGAACCGTCGGTCGAAATAAAGGCTGTTGATCTCGCTAACGTGATGTAACGTGCGGGTGCGTTCCCGCTTCGTCCAACTATATTTAGGCCTTTAAGAGACTCTACTTTCAATACGGATGAAATACACGAATCATATCGAGAAAAATAAAAACCGAGTACTTGCTTTCCGAGGCTGGCACGGTCATATGCGACGAACTACGCCAAAAGCAGGCCGAGACTTTCACGCAAACAGCACACACTGAACACTTCCTCAAGAACAAAGTTCCTATTTTCGCTATGCATTCCCACCTTGCAGGATCCGGGAATGACTTCCGCGCGTTCACTTCACGCAGCAAAGCCAAATCGTAGGCCATTGAAAAGTGCAGCCTTCCGCTGGCCGACTTTGACGCTGCCATTTTGGGAAACTCTTTTGTCTCGAGCTCTCCCGAACAAACGAGAACCCCGAGAGTAGCACGCAAGGCTCCCTACGTACGCACGCAAGAACCGGATGCGTGCGTACGCAGTGGCCGCGTACGCATCACGTACCGTTCGTGTTGCGTTTTGCACATGCGCACTTTGTAGAACGTAGCGATATTACGTACGCAACGCCGTTGCGTACGCTACGTACGCAGTACTAAAACTATCTATTATCTAACGCAGTTTTCGCTTAAGCGTCGGGCTGTTCGTCTCCTATCACATGAAAGCGTGAAGGTATCCACCGAAAGGTGATATTATGGCCATTTCTATTTGCGTGGTCGAGATGCTCTGTAATTTCTATAGCCATTGAATAATACGGGCCACGTCTGAGGACACAGTCAATGGTTTGAAGAGCTGGCTCGGAATCGCAGAATATCGTTCATGCTCTAGGAGGCCACTCGGAGAGAAATCGAAGTGCCTCCCGGATAGCAACAAGTTCTGTTGCAGTTGACGTTGGTTTACGCGCTAGATTAAACCGCCGCGCTTGTCTGTTTGAACTTTCGATTATCCTATACTTGGTTGCCAACTTTCTTGATCTCTTCCTCAATTCTGTGTCCATGTTATTGAAGTACACATATTTGCGCGCTTTAGTCACTCAGATTTTTTTTTATCCATCTTCCTGCGTCTTTATTGCTCATCGCATCTCTTAGTCGTAGAGAGGCGCAACCTTTGTCACCCTGCCAAGTTTCATTTTACCTTTTACGGTGGTTCTTCAATGCCAAGCGACCTTTGGCTGACTTCCAACCCCGTGAAAATCTCAGATTTTAAGCGTTTGCTAACGTTAGCGATGGCACCATTACACCTTTCCAAATTTCTTTCACCACGTCATATTTATTGTTGCCCCAAAGGGCTCTATGTTTTATTACAGCTGCATTTTGCTTCCCCTTCATCCTCAGGTTATTTTGGTGGACGCTTGAGTAGGCCTTTCCTTCGCTTATGCATAATGACTTGCTGCTGAATTGATACCACGTAATTACTCGGCTTTGCTTTGAAGATAATAATTCCTAAGTTTACTGTGCTAAAATTGAGGCCTATATATGTCGCTTCATTGCCACACGTATTCGAAAGTTTCTGTAATTTCCTGCATCGTCCGCTAGTAGCACTATGCCACCCGCATACATCATCCCAGGGGCCAACCGTTGCACCATCTGGCAGTTACGTGTGTAAAAGAACCCAATTCACTGTTTCCAGTCTCCTGGAAAATGGAAACATTTCGCAACCGAGTTGATTTCCGCCGAACTAATTTGCTTGACCAGGCTCCACTAACAAACATAGACACAGATGAACTGTGCCCCTTTCTCTCACTTATCATAGTTCTGATATTTCCACTTATCTTCACACTTCATCGTCTTCCTCATCATATGTTCGCTGCAGGACGAGGACTTCTCCAAGTAACATTCGATTACGCCTTTCTTGAGTCTATCGTCTTTATATGCAAACTATTCGTATGTTCGTCATGTAAATTTTTCGTCTGGCATCTTCATCTGCGTTTCTCTCTCCTTGGCACCCATTCGGTCATTTTAATAGACTATCGGTTATCTGCTATTCGCATTGATCGATGCGACCAAGCCTACTTGTTTCTCAACTAAAATATCACATACACACGATTTGCTCTCATCCATGCCGCCGTCTTCCCGTCCCTTAATGTCGCATATATTATATATCAATTAAATTGCTCAATGCACTGTCCTTAGTTTCTTTTTTCGTCATCTTTTTGATCACCATCTACACCACTTCTATAGAAAAAAACCGGTTTCATTGATACAGAAGGAGTAAGAGAGAAATGCGGTAGTTTTCACGTTCTGCATTCACGATGAGTGTTCACTAATTTGAAGGGTGTTGCTTGCTGTCTCACAGTGATTTCGTAATGTACAAGGATGGTTTCAATGTGAGTGGAACGTGCGTGGAGACGCGCGCAGCATTACCGAAAACGTAGAATACAGCTGGCCAGCCGCCGAGAAACGTCGACGCTGCAAGGAACCCCGAGAAGGTGAGTGCGGCCATGGCACCAACGTGGGCTCCAGCGTGAACCAGGGCAGTGGCTGTGGAGCGCTCGAACTTGGGAGACCATTGCGCCAGCATCGAGTGCATCGCTGGGTATGTAACGCCCTGGAGAAACAAAAAGAAATTTGGTTGGCCAGAGGTGTAATGGACGGACCTAAATAAAGAAGTTAATCAAATAAAGAAAGAAGCCGCTGTTGGCGAAACAAAATAAGTCACAGTATGCGTAAGGGTCAATGTAGATCACACTTCTTTCTTTTTGATCCCGTTTGTTGCAATAGATGACGTACTCAAATTGAAGCTTGTTAAGTGTTTGTACAATGCTCAGTGAGAGACAAGGAATAATGGCTATGCGTAAACAAAGTGGAAAGCACTTTCAAGTAATTAGAATCTATGGGTAGAAAGGAGCCGGATATTCGTATGAATAGCAGGGTGATTGGCCCGGCGTGTTAGGCACTGACATGCCGCTCATCGCTGAGGGAAGACCCATGTCGAACACCAACGTGAAAGAGATGCGAAGGTTACGACGGAGGAGATTATCATGGCGATGCCTCTACGACTGTTATAGAACCTTAGAAGATGTTAGAGCAAGGCTTACATGTGCATCGCATGCAATGCAGGAGCTTTTAGTATCGCTCCTGGCAGCTGGCCTCTACGAGACATTGCAATCGCCTGCTGCTGTACTTGCTTGCGCAGGTCGTGTACCACGCACGAGTGGCGACTCATTTCATTCATTACTCTTGTTATTTGAGCTGCATGCTAAACGTTTATGACCAGTCAAACGCCACCAGCAGTCATTAAAGAATACCTCTCTTTATTTTCATCATGGACCCAATGGTTACAACAACCCTCTGTGTAGCTCTTGAACGACAAAGGAGGGTATTAGGTATTACAAAATGTTAGCCCACAAAATACGGTGACGTAATAGCAAATGGAAGGTCAGAGTTAACGACTTGTAAAACGTGCGCTCAAAATGCGCGCAGTCAATAAAAGCTAAACCGACTAGTGAAATAAATGTTTTCGGTAACAATGTTACGCGCATAAACGATAAATTAATTCTAGCCCCTCCTCAATGCTATGTGTCGAAAATATACTTCTAGCGCAAGACACAGGCTACAGCGCACACCCGCCTATAGTTGCAACTGCAACGGATGGAATTCTGGCGATTTGCTTACCAAGCAACACACGAGTATACATTGCTTAATCTAATCCCTCTCACGCAGTCCTGTAATTAAATACGTACTGTCACATTTTTCACATTTAGCCATTTCAACATGATGGCCGGGGACGCATTGCAGAAGAGTCGACATCCGGGCCAGTTGCAGCAGCGGATGCAGCAGCAAGTGAAAAGACAAATATAGGTCAATGCACGAGTGGAAGTCCCCAGGCCCGCTTTGTTACAGCAATTGAGAACGCAGCAGAGAACGGCTGGCTGAAATACTACCTATGTGGCTTGCTGGAGTTCATGCTGACATAAAGAGCCGATACTGGATATTAGTGGCAGACAGTGGCCGTATCGAGGTCACACTGAGAAAAGTGTGCTACGCGAAACCGGATATGTGCCGGCTGTTTCACGACAGTTCTATATTTGAAAGAGAAAAAGAAAGAAAAAATAAGCAAGAAGGCTGTTTTCACGAGAGCGGCACATGAAGCCCCGGCCGCATTGTTAGAATTATGGCTCGTCGAATTACAGGGTTGAGTGGCAGCTTTTTACGAAGTCGCTGACATATTACCTGCGGGACACCCGAAGAATTTGTGCACCTCTTCGAACGGTAGCTGCTGCATTATTTCGAGTTTCTGAAGCTTCTGTCTCCTCCTTGCTGAAGAGTAGGCGGGCACTATGCCCCTTTCTGTGGCAGTTGCCAGCCTGCTCCTCGCTTTCCCGTTCATGCCATGCGTAGATATGTTTTCAAAGCAAATAATAATAATAATAATAATAATAATAATAATAATAATAATAATAATAATAACCCATGCACAAGGACACACAAAAAAAAAAAAAAACCGGGGACAGCGACTCTCATGTTTTGCACCGGTATGCCAGCGTTTGCACCTATTTTTCTTAGACTTCAAAGAATGAATTCTACCAACAGCTTCTTTGTTAATATTACCGCCGAGAATCCAACGTCTATATTGTTTATTTTTCAATGCGGCTAAAACCAATGCAGTCAAGCCGGCCCATACCGACGAGCAAGCCAAACGTATATATATATATATATATATATATATATATATATATATATATTTATATATATATATAGTGTGTGTGTGTGTCATGGTTTTCCTGTATACGGGTAGCTTTCTTCCGTAGTATATATATATATATATATATATATATATATATATATATATATATATATATATATATATATATATATATATATATATATATATATATATATAAGTCGTCAACAGTGGCTCTGAGATCTGCAAGTTCCGATCTCGTTAACGCTGTTAAGCGAGCGAACTTGATTCTAATCGACGCCGATATCGATGATATGACCACCACACCGGACGAGCTGTTTGCAGTAACCGAGCCATCTCTATATACATGCACGCAATCAGAGTATGTCTCATTCTATATAGCAGTAAGCGTATGTGAAATGCCTGTATGTCTGTGTGTGTGTGCATGCATGGATGCTTTCAGCGCAAGTGCTTATTCGTTTACATAACACCTTGCGATTTCATTACAAGACTAAATGCATAATTAGGTAATTTAACCCAACCATTCAAAATTTCATGAACATAACAAGGAATGCCACAATATTTTAAATCGGCGAATTGCTGTACCAGTAAAATGACCTGGCCACAAGCCTCTCGGGACCATACAGACGCTGCTGTGGCTGTACGAAAAGAAAGTTCGATACAAACTACGATAACTATTCATATAAAACTGGGCCTGGAACATAACGCGTTCGACTACCTCCTACCATTATTGAGATTGCCGCTGTTCAGTGTACACACCACGTTTTCTTGCTTGTCCGTGCTTCCAATTACACATATGAAGGTACCACTTGGTAGGCTAGTTGACGAGAGCAATGATGGCATGCGAAATGCGCTATATTTAGAAAAAGAAAAGAAAGAAGCTGCGCTTTCACCCCAAAGGTGAACCATCGATTGCGATAGCAAATTAGTGGACAGCTATAGTAAGTAAGGATAGTAGATTTAGCGGCCGTGCAAACTTGCAAGATAGACATGCTAACTGAATTAACAAGAATGTTGTCACGCGCGTTCAAGTAAAAGTTAACACGTCTCGCTCGATGACCGCGGAAGCTCGCTGTCAGAACGCTGCGAGAAAGTGCGGCTGCAGCAGCGAGCGAATTCACCTCCGAGCTGCGTTTCGCATCAACGCGAGCTAAGCCGCGAAAATACAGCGCACGGCGGACCCTGTCCCCGTCGCAGGTGGCTTTTAACAAGCAGCGACTCAGGCGGGCGCGGGTAGGCCCCCGGGCCGCCCGGAGTAGAACGCGTCCGCCTACCCTACTGCCCTACCCTCACCCGGAGCGTTGCGCGCGACGGAAGACGGTGCGCTCTCTCCCCGCTTTCCTGACTTGCGTGCACCATACGGAGCCGTGATAGCAGGCTCACCCTCGCACGCTTTCACTCGCACATGAAGCATACGGCGCGCGGCAATGACTTTATCGCCCTTGGACTTTACAGGGAACATCATGACGACGGCATAAATGCACCTCGTGTGCCCAAATAATTGCTATCGAAACAAAAAGTGACAAGCCAGGTAAAACCTTGGATGTACTGCTCTTGACCTGTGAACATCTGCTCGTGAACATTCCTACCTATCCGCGTGTTCGCGCATGCGTGGTTGTGCGTGCGTGTGCACCTGTCGTGCCAAAGTCATGCATGCAATGAGGAAAGTTTCCTGCAGAGCAAGAATAACGCAAACAGAGAGTACCCGTATGAAGCGTCATGTCATGTACAGACGGCAACAAAAAGTAACACGATAACGTCGGCACGCACCCTCGAGTGCACTATGATATCATAGCCGTTGTGAGGTGGGAAACCGTTCCGCAAAGAATAATTTCACCCCACGCGTGCGAGGCTGGGCCGGGCTGCGACTTACATGCTTCTGTCTCAGACCAACTACAGGGTGTCCCATATAACTTGAGCCAAGAATTTAAAAAATGAAAGGTGCGTTGGAAGCGAATAGAACCGAACGCATACTATTCGCAATAGCGTATAGTAACTCAGACAACTTCTTTGTTTTCCCCATAACCCAACTTTTTAATTATTGGCTGAGGACCGCAAGTATGATTGCAGATTTGAAGAGCACCTTCAGAAACCACCGGTCGAGTTGCTTCCTTTACGCTACGTCTCACGTAGTCCTTTTTTCCGCGTTGCAAAGAAAGCCCGCGAAATATGAAAAAAGCCACGTGACGGAGCGTTTGCGCAGTGGTATAGTGCTGCTTTAAAGCGCGCGTTCGGTGATCAAGGTCGGCTGCATCGTGACTGGCGACGAGGAAGCCGCACGGCGTTCTTTATCTCATCGGCAGCGCTCGGCAAGCAGCATGCATTTTCTCCGTCATCCGACGGGAGCCAACTTTGTTACCGAACGCACGCTTGAGAGCAGCACGATACCACTTCACAAGCGCTCCGTCACGTGGCTTTTTTCATATTTCGAGGGCTTTCTTTGCAACGCGGAAAAAAGGACTGCGTGAGCCGTATTGTAAAGGACACAACTCGATCGGTGGTTTCTGAAGGTGTTCTACAAATCTGAGTATCATACTTGGGGTCCTCAGCCAATAATTATAGTTGGGTAACTACACTTAATTAATTAGTTATGAGGAAAACAAGAATTGCCTCAGTTACTGTGGGCTATTGCGAATAGTATGCGGTTGGTTCAATGCGCTTTCGACGCGCCTTTCATATTTAAATATTGGCTCAAGTTATGTGGGACACCCTGTATATATCTACATACGAAGTATTCTGGCTAACATGACCAAATTAAATGAATAAAGAGTTGCCATCTAAGCGGATAAAATTAAAAGGTTGAAACCAGATACTGTAAGCCGCCACTTAAAGAAAAAGATGACGAGCATTTTTTGCGTTCTCCTGAGTTAATGAAATGATAATGATTAATTCGATTTTAGCGATTCTGCTTACGGCCAATGCGTTAATACGAGCTTTATTTGTTTTTATGCTTGGAAATACGAGTTCCACTTGACGGCACCGACGTATCTTTTGCGTATGTCTTTTTTGCTCGTTTAAAATAAAATTGCAGGACGCTTATAAGCTTCGCCTTCAAGAGTGGAACGCGATAGCGTTATCGCACCCCGTTCACACCGCCCCCCTCATTCGCTCGGCTTGCTCTTGAGTCACGCAAAGACATAACGATCTACGCGAGCCAAACGTCGTGATCGGCACGGACAGTCGGGCCGCGACGCGCCATGAAGGCGGACGCGATCATGGGGCTGACGCCTCGATGGGACCGTCCTCTATCTCACTTGGGAGCACCACGCAGACGCATGACTACTCGCCAACAGCACGGCACACATCGCAGGGGACGCTTTCTTACCCGACGCGCTACTGCGCAGCGATCACGTCAGAGGCGTCCCGCATCGGACGCTGCATCTAGGATTCGGGCTGTGAGCGGAAAGAGTAGCCACGTCGCCTAAACACGAGGGTTCAAGTGACGCATGCTGGAAGTTGGAAGGGGAGAGAGCGAGAAAACTTATTAAACGCAAGGGTATTGAGGTGGTTGCTCAGTGGGTATGGTGTTGGGCTGCTGAGCACGAGGTCGCGGGATCGAATCCCGGCCACGGCGGCCGCATTTCGATGGGGGCGAAAACACCCGTGTGCTTAGATTTAGGTGCACGTTAAAGATCCCCAGGTGGTCGAAATTTCCGGAGTCCTCCACTACGGCGTGCCTCATAATCAGAAAGTGGTTTTGGCACGTTAAACCCCATAATTTAATTTTAATCCTCGCACCGTTCGCCGCACGGCCCCAATGCGCTCAAACGAGACGAAGGGGAGAAGTGGGCGAGTGGCGCGCCACCTGTCGGGGCAGCGCCGTACAGTGCGAGGAGGGGGTCTTCTGTGTTTGCCGCAAGATGGCTATGCGTGTGTGCCAAGCGCAGAAGAAATGTAGCGGAAACTTACTTCGCTACTCGTTTAACTGCGACTTCTGTAATTTACGTGCTCATAATTGCCGATATACACCACACTATAACTTTCTACGGCACGTTTCTAAGGCAACACAGCATTCACTAGAGGTGCTAGTGTCCAGATTAGAACCATCGAACTTATGATTGAGTGGTAGCATCTCCGTCTCGCACTCCGGAGACCCTGGTACGATTCCCACCTTACAAGTTGCTTTATTTATGAAATTGCCTTCTGGGATTTTTCGCTCACTGCCAACGCCACCGACGCCGACGACACCAGCTTTTCTGCGACACGAGCTCCTTAACGCTTTCTCGTTAATATTGCTACGGCACAATATGCGCGATCACGAAAGGCCAGCAGTGTGAAGACGACGACGACGATTAGAAGCTAGCGCGGGCTGTTGCCTCTTGGCCAAGCGCAGCGTATTTTCCTTGTAAATATATTTGTACATAGCTTTTCGTCTGCGTCTTCCTACGTAACATATCTGGTGGAGGTGGACGTTCCTTGTACCTCGTCACGGAGCTTCGCAGTGGACGGTACGTCGAGCCTTCCTTCATGGCTCCCGGCGACGACAACCCGACTCCGCCGGCTCCGACACCTGCTGCCACTTCGACGACCTACATCACTCTCCCCGCTCCCCGTGATCCTGGCGTATTCTCGGGCCAAGATGGGGAAGACGTCGATGACTGGATCAGCCTGTATGAACACGTCAGCCGCAATAACCGGTGGGACCCTACTATTATGCTCGCCAACGTAGTCTTTTACCTCGGTGGCACACCTCGAGTTTGGTATCGCACGCACGAAGATGAGCTCACCAGTTGGGATTCACTTAAGACACAGCTTCGAGACTTGTTCGGCAACCCCTACGGTCAACAACTTGCCGCGCAGAAGGCGCTTTCCGGCCGTGTGCTGCGCCACTGACGTCGCGGACTTTCTCTTGCGTGACATTATCTTGCTTCATGGCGCCCCGCGACAGCTGCTTACTGACCGTGGTCGAAACTTCCTCTCGAAAGTTATCGCTGACATTGTGCGTTCCTGCTCCATTCAACACAAACTGACTACTTCATACCATCCTCAAACCAATGGCCTGACAGAGCGGTTAAACCGTACTCTTACCGATATGCTGGCCAAGTACGTTTCCAAGGACCACCACGACTGGGACATTGCCCTTCCTTACGTAACATTTGCGTACAATTCTTCCCGGCACGACACCGCCGGATTTTCTCCCTTTTATCTACTGTACGGTCGCGAACCTACCTTGCCCCTAGACACGGCACTTCCTCCTGCTGCGGTCTCAACAAGCGAGTATGCGCGCGACGCCATCGCCCTCGCTGACCATGCACGCCAGCTTGCCCGTGCTCGACTGACGGCCTCACAGACCACTCAGCAGTGTCAGTACAACGCCCGCCATCGTGACGTACAGTTTTCACCTGGTGCGCTCGTGCTCCTGTGGTCGCCCTCTCGTCACGTCGGACTTTCAGAGAAGCTCCTTTCGCGATACACAGGGCCCTACCGCGTGCTGCGCCAGGTGACGCCTGTGACTTACGAAATTGCTCCTGTGGCCTCAACCTCGTCCTCTCCTGTGGCATCTAGTGATGTCGTACACGTCAGTAGGCTCAAGGCCTACTACACTGCTTCCGAGTCCGATCTTTAGTCGCTCCGGGACGGCGCTTTTGCAGCCGGGGGTAGTGCTACGGCACAATATGCGCGATCACGAAAGGCCAGCAGTGTGAAGACGACGACGACGATTAGAAGCTAGCGCGGGCTGTTGCCTCTTGGCCAAGCGCAGCGTATTTTCCTTGTAAATATATTTGTACATAGCTTTTCGTCTGCGTCTTCCTACGTAACAATATAGCGCGACATCTTAATGGGCCTACACGGCCTCCCCCTTGCGCTGCAGCAATGTGCTGTCGAACGGGACGCGGACGTGTTCTGCCAATTTATTGGGCCGTTGTCGCCTTTAAAGATTGAGTACACGCCGGCTTTATTTGTGGTGACTACAACATTCATTGCTCTGTTTGCGTTCGCTTGATGCGGAAAATTGATAGCTTGCGCAGTGGTTCTTCATCACTTGGCTTTCGCCGTTTGCTTATGACAGTCTAGGTGCTATAGCACGAATTTAGCGGCCACGCCAACGTGAAAATCGGCGACTGTTCAAGGAATTAGCGACAATATGCTGCGGTTGGCTTCGTCGCCAGTAACGCCACTAGATGTTGTGTTCCAGCCTTGTGCTGAGCACCAAGATGTGCCATGCGTGTCTGCGAGTGTACGTACTGTCTGTGTGATTGCAGTACATACCGTCATTTTCACCCAATAGTTTTACGACACGCGATTAGCCAGGCGAATATCGCCAGCTTTTCATTT
Source organism: Dermacentor andersoni (assembly GCF_023375885.2). Lineage (NCBI taxonomy): Eukaryota > Metazoa > Arthropoda > Arachnida > Ixodida > Ixodidae > Dermacentor > Dermacentor andersoni. Next base: position 67,331,367 of record NC_092817.1, on the reverse strand, counting down.
AAGAGACACTAAATGTAAACACTGGGTCATTTAAGAATGATAAAGTATTCTTGACGAACTCTAATTCTGCAGATATCGCGGTATTAGGTAGAATATTGGAACAAAAAAATTACGGTCACAGTGACGGTTTTGAATTTCGCGCTACAACCCCATGGCCGGTACATCAGCGTGACGTGACGGATTGCAACCTATTCGTTTTCTTTTTTCGCACTTCGGCCGTTATGGTTCAGTAAATGTTCTTGAAACTTCCTAAGTTCATTCCATGGTTGTTTTAAAATACAATGTTGTCCATTTTTACCAATAAATATTTAACAAGGCTCGAGCAGACGGCGTCAGAATCCGTGGCGTCATGGCGCACTGCTGCGGGAACTTCAAGACTCCGTCATCACTCGTCTTTCGTTCTTGCGTCTTTTCTGGTTTGCCGGGCGTCTTCTCCCGGTAAGAGTGGCGTTTTTGGTATTGCGGAAGGGTAATTTGCTAAGCTCAAATAATGTTTTTCACTTTCCTGGTCCCTTTAAAATCAACATCTCTGTTTCCCATATAGCATGCTACGGAAGAGGAAAGTGCTGCTTTAAATGACGGATATCCGTACAAACTCAGCAGGCGAAGTGAAGGCTGGGGCGGGGAGTAAGTTCCACGTGTACTATTTATGGTCATCGCTTACGCTGCTTCGCGCAACGCCTCCTAGGTAAAATAAATCGGCGACACAGCACTAATGGTCTGACAGCCCATTCACTCAAAGTCATGTGAGCAGCGCCACGCTGATGACGTTCGCGCTGCCTTCACCGCTCGTTCCGAAATGGAAGCCTGAGACCACTGGCACGACGCCGCTGTTCCGAGCCTCCGCGCCTTTCGTCATTTATGGGACTTTGTTTTGCAAAAGCGTGTGACGTTGGGCTAGTTGGTTCATATTAAAAGGCGCGTAAAAGTTGCTAAAGAAAAGCGAGGACAGGGGGCAAGAAAGACACTCCTCGAGCTTTCGTCATACAGGGTTTCCCTTGTCCGCTTTCTCGTTCCCTGCGCTGTTCCCGCGCCTTCTCAGAGTCGTTCCTTCTTGTCCCAAAGACACCATCACGGCACTCCAAGCAATGCTGCAAAAGTCAGCGTCGCCGGGCGCCAGCTCTATCTCTCCGCGGGCAAGTCTCGAGACGAGCCCGTCATCAGTGCCGCCAATGGTAACGGCACGCGGCCGCAGCCTTCTCTATACTACCTCCGAATCTCGGCCGAACAGGGGAACAAAAATCGATGACGCTGCGTGAACGGACGGCCACTCACTTCTCCGAGTCCCTGGAGAACGCGGATGGCAATGAGGGCGCCGTAGTGGGCCCTCGACGCGACGGGGATGGCGAGCGTGAGCACCGCGGTGAAGAACACGCCCAGCCCGAACATCCACCTGGCGCCCAGAACCTCGGCGATGCGGCCTCCGGGCAGTTGCGTGATCACGTAGCCGTAGAAGAAGGAACCGAGGATGATGCCCTGCGTGTAGCTGTCCCACTCGAACTCGCCCGTCTCCTGCGAGACAAACGATGCTCTCGGTCGGAGACAGAAGCTGCATCAAGTGTCGGCTTCGAAATTCACCGGGGGAGAAAATTTACAGATTTCCTAGCTCTTGTGTACTCGGCTAATATTTCTGTGCACATTGTATGCTAATTCAGTCACTACGGTACAGGTACGGCTTCTATTGTATATTATACCAGTCTATGAAACAGAATACCTGTTCTGAATACTATGAATTGCTCGCAGCACCCATCTACATGTATTATTTATATACGAGTTTCTGAATGTATGATAGTAAAAGGAAAGTTGACCGTGACCGAAAAAGTGCAATAATGCAGATAAAATGCAGTAATGCCCACGATTTCACAGGCCTAGTGGAGTTGAATGTATTTTGTAGCACGAGTCCTCAGCTCGTATGCAATATATATATATATATATATATATATATATATATATATATATATATATATATATATATATATATATATATTCACAGAAATTGATGTCCTTTCCAAAGGTCCCCCAAACTTACCGGCTTCTGGTCTTCCGTCTCGTTCGAGTACACGTCAGTCGCGTTAGCGTAACTGTAGTGGCATTCCGAGTGGTTGTGATACTTGTCTCCCGAGTCGACACTTTTCACCATGGCCACGAGAGCGACGCTGAGGTTGACACGTAAGGAATACACGTTCAGCAGACCGAGAAATCCCATAAGAACGAAAACATGTCGGCATGGAATGAAATCTGGAAAGTCGTAGAAAAAATAAAGTGGCATAGTTAGAATAGTGCAGTCTTCTGATCGTATCAAATATGAACCTTTGAAAAAAAATTAAAGAAACTGGATTGAAATTTTGAACACTTAAGTGTTTGACAAGAAAATTACATAAACAATGAAAATAAATAACAAGAAGGGAGAACTGCAGGGGAAAACAGGGCATATCGTTCACAACACGCAATGAAAAGTCCTGAGACACATATAATTAAAACGAAGGAACTAAACAAGTAATGCACGCAGGAAGTAGGCTTCGTTTAAGTAAGCTTACTGATATCTATTAATAAAGCCACCGAGACAATGTGGAAACTTATGCGTCGAATTCCTAACTCTTGCGTGCATCCGGAGAACTAATTTGCCTGGTGTTTAAAACTTGGTGGGCTTCTCCAGAGAACTGGGAAGAAAAAACGAAAAAATGCACGCTGCATAAGTTATAATTCACCTGCAGGCACTCGTAAAGTGAGTCGCGCTTATATTACTTCAAAGTATGTAAAAAAAGAATAAGATGCATGTGTCAGGCTGGCTTCGTGATTGCGTCCCTGTGTAAAGTGGAAAACTGCTCAATCACACCACATTCTTTTAATCACAATAGCGCTTGTAAAGGTTGCCGACCGGTCATACCATAAAAAGAAAAAGAAAAGGAGCGAGATAGAGAGATGGAGACGAAGGAGGAAAGGCACCGGGTTAACCATTGACAGATTGAACATACGTGACAGAATCTAGGTGAAGCGAAGTTTTGTCAAGCGAGGCTTATTAATTTCAATAAAACTAGCGGCGATGCATACACTTGTGCTTACTTTCATCCTATGCAGTGTGCAACCTCATGCAATGTTTGCCCTTAACGACAGCAAAAGGTAACAACTTGAATCTCGTGCAAACTTTTATGTTCAGGCACTGCATTGCCCACAAGCTATGTCGAAATGAAAACACCAAATCAGGCGTAACACACAGTGTAAGGCGTCTACGCAGCAATGTCGTGATGACATAGGTGACGTAGATTATGTAGAAGGATCGACAATTGGGCGAGTTGGCACTGGTTGAACATCTTGAAGGGGCAGCGCAATAGGACGAAGACAGAAGGCAGGAACACACAGGACAACGCTGAATACACGGGATCAGCGCTGTCCTGTGTGTTCCTGCCTTCTGTCTTCTTCATATTGCGCTGCCCCTTCAAGATGTTCTACGTAGATTATGCTTGTCGATTCTTGTGACGACAGACGTGTGCGCTAAGAAATACGACACCTATCTCGCTACACATTGTACTCGGTCACATTCTCTAAACACGAAGCAATAACCACTGATGCTTGTGTCAGCACATTCACAGGGCTGTGTTGCCCTCATCTCGTCTGTTATGTGCCCTCTTCCTTTATTTAGGCGTAGCAAACTAACAGCAGTCCCGGTTACACTTCTTGACTCTTCTTGGTTCTTTTTCTTTGTCTCTCATAAACGACTAAAAAAGAAAATGGCAGGGAAGATACTGGTTCAAGGCAAACGGTAGCCATACTTTCAATTAAGTTGTTTATCAGTGACTGCAAGGAAGTATGATCATTTAGTTGTTTTTTTTTTCTGTCGCAGCTTTCGTTTCGATTGAGACGTCGACTTTCGCAGTGAGTTTGCCGGAGTTGAAAGACTCGAGTGAAACGTCGTCACCTTACTTACTTGCGCAAGCGCTTACACTTATACAATAGCGAAGAATGGCATCTTATTTGTTCAAGATTACCATATGTAAATCCACTGCAATGGCGCAGAGGCCATTGAGTCCGCCAGAGGGTTGTCGGTTAGATTTCGGCCCTCGGCGGCTTCGTTTGGATGGGAGCTGAATTGAACGTCGAAAAACCCCAGTCGATCCAGATTGGCCCTGCGTCTTCCACTATAATTCCCCGGTCTTCAGAGTCCACGTGCCGTTCCTGCGGCACGGTAGTCGAGGTTTTCTCGCTTCCTTCGTTACCTTAGCCTCGTTCACGTTCATCCCACGTGTGTAGACGTTTTTCATCGGGTGAGGGGGAAAGGTGTAGCAACCATGCGGCGCGCGGCGAGAATTTCCTCCTTTCTGGCTTGTGCGAGCCATTGCGCAGTGCTGCTAAATATGTGTCGTTATCACGTGGTACAAAACCATTTGGAGATGCTTTAGCTTGTGCTGCTAAATATAGTTGCGTAGTGTCAGCGCATACAAAGTAGTCCAGAAAGCATTGTGTAATTTTTAGAGACCTGCTTGGACAAGCTGCTGTGACAGTGATTCACCTACCACGCAAGAGTGACGGACTGTAACCGACGATGTGTGTGCCGTGCTATGTGCTCTCTTTCCTCCCCATCTTTCATCCCCCCATCCCGCTCCCGTGTGTAGGGTAGCAAACCGGTTGAGCTAAACTAGTCAACCTCCCTGCCTCTCCTTGTCCACTTTCTCCTTCCTTCCTTCCTTCCTTGGGAGCAGCAATAACTACAGCAAGCGAAAGTCCTTGGCTGCGCAAGCACGCGACGTGCGTCACCAGTCGCGGTGAATGTGTTGTGAACTATTTTGCCTACACCGGTTCACACTCGATGAAGAGCAGCGGTGTCTGGGGATTGCCAACCTCATTTAAAAGTCTTCTCACTATCTCATCACTTGGCGCGGGGACCAAGACATAAGAGTGCTCGTGCACGCTCAACCCAGTGCAACCCCAAAACATATAAGCCCCAAACGTTGGAATATTTGCGTCAGACACCAGTAACGTTCTGACTGATTTCGAATCTACTATGCTATGTCTACGTTGGGCCTCCTGTGTGAGACTGATGACGCCGATCAACACAGAGATCACTGCGGTTGGTAAACCAACGTCATACATAAGCTTTGCGCTTCAGCACAACTTCTTTGTCCTGCAAGGGGGTGATATCCAGCAGAAATCGCATAAACATCATGTAGCAGCTATTTGAGAGGACGCAATTACCGGATAACGGGTGTGTGCGTCCGAGAACGGGCCAAGCACGACGGTAAAAAAGTCTTCACTTTCTTGCGGTTTGTACGGTATACTGTTATTACTTACCAAAACTATTTCATTCGTAGGCACGAACCGCGCTAACTAATGAGGAAGTAGCCCAGTGCATGTAAAAAGAAGTTTAAAGGTTCTTCAAAGTAAACAGCAGAACTTAGTCCGTAGCAGAACGGCAGCCACGCTGTTACGATCGTCACGTATGTTTCTTAACTGCTCATTGGTTATAAACCCCAGCCAAGGCGAATTTCATGGCGATTGTTGCAGTAAGGGTACATCCGTGAAACTGATGTTTATAAATACAGTACTGATCTCCAAGGGTCCACGAAGGTTCAAGCGCGCACGCACGCATCACGATGGGTTCTACGCGTCCACCTGACCGGCAGCAGAAACTCGGGCCACGTCGAGTTAAATCACTTAAGTACGTCTCGCAGAATCGTTTCCAATGTAGAATGCATCATGTCGCCCTAAGTAGACCCTGCCAGCACGAAAACAATCACCAGTAATTACTGTGTTTTGCAGTGTAAGTACTCCTGTTCTTTGTTTTGGCCATGCAAAATATTTGACTTTATATGTGCACACGAGCACTGGTCTTACGCACAGAACTATGAGATTCATATACTGTTGGACTACATTGTGTTTATAGATCCGGTATTCTACTGAGTGCCATATTTCCTGACATTATTCACTCTCTTTGCGTATGTTTTTTTTTTTTTTTTGCTAAGTGACAAGGAGTAACCGGTGGCGCCACGAAGGCGCCCCCCTCGCCCATTAATCATTTCAATAATTAAAGGGGAAGAAAAAATGCTGCCGAGCGCACGTCTGGCACAGAACAGCAACACATTCGCCCAAGCCAGCACTGCAGTGAAATAAGCCCGTTCATAGATGGCGCCACTGCCTGCGCAATACAGCAGCGCCCTTGAAAAAAAGGTCATAGCACTGTGGCGATAAGATTATTCGGTAGATCACTCTGTCGACTTGCCGCGCAGAGATTGAAAGGCGCAGTTCCTTCACAGTGTCTCTCGTTTACGGCGCGCCTTTCGGTGTGAATGCCACGGTTTGGGGGTCGCGCGCCGACGCCACGTGGCCTAGGACTGCGCTTCGGAAGAGTGGATCGCGCCGCGTCCGCCGAAGCTGAGCTCGAGGTGGCGGGTTCGATTCCGTCCGTGACGACACATTCAGATGGGCGCGTAATGCAAATAAATAAATAAATAAATAAATAAATAAATAAACGCTCGTGTAATTAGGTTTGGATGCACGTTTAAAAATTCACGGTGGTTAAAATTAATTCTTAACTAAGGCTTGCTTCATAACTGGATCGTGTTTTTGGAATATAAAAGTACAGAATTTATTTCTTTAAGATGATCACTTGTCTTCGCTCACAGCAATAACAAAAGAAGCTTGGACAAGACTATCAGATTGTGGAAAGTTCCTTTGGATAACATGAAACACGTTCCATATTCTGGAATTTATAAATATCCGCCACGAAAGAAAGCTGCGCAAACACTGATAAGCCGACACCGGCAAGAGGGTTCTTTGCAGGCATTCCGAAGAGCAGGCAGCGCTTATGTGCACGGCAGCAGATTGAACAGCGTAATGCTCAAGAAAGGCAATTAAGGTGCGGGAATGACGACTGCGTGCGTATACGTCTCTGGAAGCCATATTATTTATAGCTCGAATATTATTTTTTTTTACCTGAAAAAAAAAAAGAATTCTGTCTGACAATCGTCGCAGTAACTCGGAAAGGAGGTTAACTTCGTGGCAGCCACCGAAGAAGGCGTGGCACAAGATGAGAAATCAGGCTTTCCATTTTCGAGATGTTCTCAGCGCAAACTCGTTAACCGGCCGACGGCGCCGCTCCACTTGCGGCGACCTCGTTTCCAATGCACGCCTGTTTGATGGCAAAGGAAATTTTTTTTCTCTCTAGTGTTCATCCCTGAACTTGACGAAGCATAAGGGACTCTCTGCGATCACCGAGTTTCAATCTATAGATACGCGGCGTAGCACGAAGAGAAGTTTTTTTTTTCTTATCGGGTAAGGCTATTGGCATGGCAAACCGCTACCCGCGGTTTTTGTATTAACCCGCCTTTGTAACTCGAACAAGGAAAATTGCCAGACTACTCCAGGAAAATACTCGAGATCTGCCCTGCAGCTACCGCCTCTTCCTCACAAGTACGCGAAGTAAACTCGGTAAGAATCCGCGCGGTTTTTCTTTTTATCCAGGGAAAAAGAATAAAATGAAGTGCGTGTATACGTATTCAAAACGTGTGTTCCCGTTTCACGTTCACGCTTATACAGAGGTGAACGGACCGGCGCCAGATTTCCCGCTAGTATCGCTGTATATGTAGGCACAGATAAAATATCTGCCTTATCATAATTTCTTTTTGTTCACACCTGCTTTTTTTTTTCAAGTACAACACTAACGCCTCAGCATCAACATGGCTGCAATAGCACGCGGTAGGTTTAACGAATTATACTGACTATACAATGACCATGTTCGGAAACAGGCATATATCAGTGCAAAACAAAAGAAGGTTAGATCTCTACATGCATGACTACATCCTTCCGCAATTCACCAGTTTCCAGCGAGAGTGCAAACACTTCGGGAAGAGCAAGACCAGCCTAATTGCTTTTACCGAGAGTGTGAGCACCTTCGATAGAATATGCATTCTAAAAGCGAAAAGCGTGCTCTGTCCTTGCTCGCTATTGCGAGACAACGACGTATCGTTTAGCTATTTTAGTATTTATTAGTTTTCATGCAAGTAAACAGCTTAAACTAAAGAGCGTTGACGCGGTATCTATAAGGTAACCGAGAGCGTGTCCCCGCGAGACGGAGCATAGCCATTTTTGAACACGATGAACATTTTTTAAACAATAGCAGGTTTAGCTCGAAAGGAAATCCACAAGCTCTAAAAAAAAATATATCACCTAAACAAAATGGAGAGACGGAGGGGTTGGGGGTGGAGGCTCTTTTAAATACTTCTTATTGATTTTTTTTTCACCGATCTACGCGTTTACAGCTTACAGATATTTCGCGTGCGTTACACTGACTCAGTCGAAGGCTCTTTAAATGTGCGCATGTCACATTTTTTTCTTATTACATTTCCATACATACCCACGAATACTTGGGCACAGGCGCACATGACACCTTGAACTCAGAGGAGGAGAAGGAGGAAAAGGAGTGTTGCTTGCTGCAGGCGGACCTGGCGTTAAAATGCTGCTGGCAAATGCTCCTTGATGAGTTGCTTTCGGGCGGATTATGACGTCGGTCTAGCTGCCTGACGTTAGGGCATGTGCCGAATGCCCTCTGAACAGTGGGTTTGCTCTTCTGTACATTCCCGCCCCCTGTGGTATAGTGCTGCTTTCAATACACGAAGAGATGCACCTACTTTGTAATGTGACTACCTAAACATATAAATCTGATGTTTCTTATTTCATACAAACCGCCTTAAGAGGAAGCTTTAGCTCGGGCCCAACTCCGACGCGGCCTATTCAAATAGATGTAAAACGCAAAAACGTTTTTATGAGATAACCCCTGGACCGATTTTGATGAAATTTGTTGCATTTGAAAGAGAAAGTTAAATTCTAGTGACGGTTGGAAGCGGAATTTCGATTTAGGGCTTGAATTTTCTTAAAACGATTTTCAAATATTTGACCGTTTGAAAAAAATAGAAGCACGAAGTTTACAAATTCATAGCTCTGCTTAAAGAACTGATATCGCGGTTCTGTAAACGGCATCCATTAGATCATTCAAAGCGGACAAATTCAATATGTCATTCTACATCTTACGTGAATTTGTTAGGTTGCTTACAACGGTTTTGCAAAAGTTGTATTTCCCTATGATTAAATTTTTTTATATTCATGTGTAAGATATCAATTTTGTCCGCTTTAGATGTACTATTAGATGCAATTCACAGAATTGTATTATAATTTTTCGTGGTTGAGTTACAGAGTTGTAAACCTGATAGTTTCGTTTTTTGAAAATTTTTGATTTTTGCCAATTTTTAATAAAAAATTGACGAACTAACTCAAAAATTCGAAACCAACAGTCACTAGATATTAAGTTTGTCTTTTAAATGCAACAAACCTCGTCAAATTTGGTGCAGTGGTTGCCGAGAAAAAACGAATTCTCCTTTTACATGTATTTAGATAGGAGCCCTCGAGCTAAAGCTTCCTCTTAATGTTGTAATTATGAAAGTTACGCAAAAAAAAAAATCCTGTTTGGTACATTTCAAGACGCACATTTCTAAATTTATTCAAAAGCCTTGTAAAGCATATGAAAAGGTGTATCAAAGTTACCCTGATGGACGGCCGAATAACGTGTTAGCTCTCATGATAAAATACAAGTATATTTATTCACTGTTTATAGAGCGTAATGTAATGTCACAAATACGAAATCTCAATGTTATTGAAATGAACTATCCATGCTATTTACTCCAGCTGTGTTTGCCAAAAGCTTATTTGGAGGTGTCCAATAGTAATAGCATAGAAATGGCATTCAGGTGACAAGAATTACACCGGCGAATTATATTATATACGTGTCCTAACGCGTGCCTTCTTGAGTACGAAGGATACCTGTCTAATACTTGATCAACGAAATTTATTTTTTCCAGATCGGTGGTAACACAAACGCAAATTAAATCGAAATCAAATCGCAGTGTTCAACGTCCCGAAACGACACACGGGGCTATATATAAGGGACACCTTATACAGGGGGTGCTTTCGAGTAATTTCGATCACCCCGGACTATCACCTGCACCTCAATCTATGCACACGAGCATTTTTCTTTCTTGCTTTTCTTTTTTTTAGTTCCGCCCTAGCACGAAGACGGCCGCGGTGGTCTGGAATCGAGCGCGTACACAAATGAAAGATAACGCCACCAATAGGACAGAATGGAAGACATCGTAACTCTACATGTGGCCACTATGTGTTCGCTATCCTATATCGGGCTCACCAGCCTCGTGTGATGATGCAACACGTGCTTTCGTTGGCTAATGGAAAAACACTGGCCAGATATTTTTTAATCAAGACGACAAAATACAAGTATTCTGCTTGAGGAAAGAAATGCATTAGTCTTCTTATATCACCATCACCATGCTTATATCACCATGCTAAAACGCCTGTATGTATACCGTGCATTGGGGCACTTTAGAGAACCTCAGGTGGTCAAGATTACTACGGAGTCAACCACTGCAGCGTGCCTCATAATCATATCATGGTTCTCACGCGCAAAAATCCAAAAATTCATCTTTTTTAATTTGTTATTCGAAAGTTTCGTATATACGTACTCCTCTAAAGTCTGATTCGGTCTTCTGACAAGTTGGCCCACACGCAGTTTTTGAAACGTCCTTCACACCCCATGATGTATGTGGTCAGGAGCCGTACTTCTAAACCTTAATGAGAAAACTCGACAAGACAAATATATGTGGACTTTATTTACCATCTTATCTAACTTCCCTCTAGATTTTCCCGACATGCGATCATACCTATTATGCTACAATACTTTTCTTCCTCTTGTTACTATTGCGTGAAAAGAACTCGCCATCACCATCATAGGTGTCTAAATCTCTCATTTTTTATTTCCATATTCAATAGAAAGTCAAATTCACCTCACGGCTTTCACTGTCTCAGATGTTAATAAAGTCATCAATGAACGCAATTACCGACCTACCAGCATTTTAGTTATTTAGAGGCCTACACCTATTCTCGCGCAGTCTCTGTCTCCCGGGTAAAATGAAGGCTATTGGCCGTCTGTTGGCCAAACCGGAAGGAATTTTGTTACATACATTAATCACTGCCAAAAATTAAACCCTAGCTTTCGTAGTAGGGTTCTCTTAATATCCCTGCCACATTTCCACCATCCGGGTGACTGATGGGAGACTACACGCAATGTAGCTCTCTTTTGAGGACGCCACGCGTTGACGACTTGAAGTAGTGCTCGCGAATATATATATATATATGTACGTATAGGCAGCCATGTATACTCTCTATTGTGCCTTTCCATCAATTCTTATTCTGCATATGTATTTATGTCATTTGCCTTGAATGAAATGTAGTAGTTTTTAGGTCGTGTTCTGAGCTGTTAACCACCCTTTTATCCGCAGAAACTGCTAGTTATAGGACAATTCGCTATATTTGACACATGTTGCGCTTACGCGAACCGAACTTGGAGACCTATCCTGCTTTGAATTTCCCTCGAAGGCGTGGAATTTATGATCTGGAGCTGGAGAGCTGCGATAAGCTATTTCTTATTTACCAGTAGTCTGTATAGTATGCAGGCCACTTTTAAATGGTTGAGCATTATTTGTTAATCTTTATGCGCATCCCATTAAGAACCCTTTTCACACTGCGCATAAGTGCTGTTCAGGGCAGCTGCATATAGCTGCCGCAGCTTGAAGTGTTCTATTTTGCTTTTCCGCTTGCTGGAGCGGCCAACGAAAGAAGCTGGCAAGATTATGATCGCGAACGGTCACATAGTGCGCAGCTTCGTAGAAAGTGCGTGTAAATGTGCGCCACTGCTCATGCGCTGAAGGCAAGTGTTTCACAATGGTCGCAAACAAATGTTCGACATTAGCAATGTGCGGTTTTCGCTGTATTTGTGGTGAAAAGCGAGTAGGCCATTCCTTTGTGTGTATGTAGAAGGGAAGCAGGGAAACAGAGGTACTAGAAATTTGTTTATCATGACCATAAAAAAAACGAACAGGCTTGGCGTCATCGTCTGTTGACCTTATGTAGTCATAATTATATATATATATATATATATATATATATATATATATATATATATATATATATATATATATATATATGTCTATATGTGTGTGTGTGTTTTGTTTAGGGTGAACAGTGAGAGCGGCAATTTAATAATATTTCCTTTTTTTAATATAATTTCGTTTAATATAATTCTTTTAACTCATAAAGATGTTCATTAGGAATAGAATAATAAAAAACAAGAAAATGTAATAAAAGTATCCTTTGTTGGCAGTTATGAAACGTCGACAACTATATGAATTAGTTACCGCGCAATCTTCCAGTACTGAAGTTACGTATCCACAAAAAGTGTGCCGCAGCTTTTGTATGAAATTCAGCATTTGTGACTTCGATACACAAATAAATGCGGCAAGAGAACTCAAAATCAAGTTTACAGGTTTCCTAACCGGAATGACAGAAAATTAAATCATTATAGAAAGAGATTGCCAAACTGGCGAAGGCGCATTAGCGTTTTTTAGTACATTTTTACTATCATCCTCAACTTTTTTTCATTATATTGCGTGAAATCATTGAAGACAAAGGCTGTGAAGAGGAAGGAGAATACTCACCGAAGAATTTTTCTCCTTTCCGATGTTTCTTGATTTTTGGAGGAGATGCCACGGGCAGTGCGGCACCATCTTTGTGGACGGGCTTCATCATCAACGGCGCACTCTCTTCGCCCGGATTTTGGCCGTCTGCAAGAAAAGAGAGAGACATGTTTTCGTTAATTAGGCGCGTGCCTCCAGTTTCCAACCTTACTATATCCTTCTTCATTTTATTTCTCCCCCTAGTGCCATGTTTTGTAATCATTGCCTTCGCGGAGGTTTCCGCGCATTCTTTTAGGAAAGCGCCGACTGCGAAGTTTCACGCGAACGACGATGAAAATAGTTGCGTCATTTTTCTCTGATGATTCGGGTAATGTGCTGAGGAGTATACGTGAAGTGGCATGTCGTGAATTCGATTCTTGGCCGCAGATGCTGCAATTCGATGGTGGCGGAATGCAAAAGAAATTGACAACCATTCCACTCTGTGAAGATGGAATGGCAGCGAAAGCTTACGAAAGTCAAAACTCTCAAACGAAAAGCAAAGTACTTTCGCTGCCATTCCATCTTCACAGAGTGGAATGGTTGTCACTTTTTGCGTTGCGAGTCTGGCGTCGTTGCTCCTTCGGAGGTGCCCGGGCTCGGAATTGTCGTTTTTATTTAGCATCGCGGGAAATGTTCTTCGTCAGTGGTCGTTTCGCGCCGGCGCCTTTTACATTCTCGTTGCTGTTCCCTCCGGCGCTCCTCGTACGCATGTTGTTCTTCGGGTATACGAACTATACATGTCCGCCCCATCGATAACGCAGCTGTTTTTAGCGCCAATACCTCTCCTGCTTATATACTGCGATAACCTTGGCGTCACGCTATTGTTCACAGCGAGCGTTCTAACCTGCAGGTTCTGCATTTTGACATCTGCGCCGCCTCACTGCACCAGTATGGGTTTGTTAGAAATCGCTAAGTCTGTTTTTGTTGCCGGACGCAGAAAGAAATTACGGAAGGTTAGTCATATACAGCTTTCGCTGTAAAAAATAAAAATATAATGCTCGCCTGCCGTGCCTTGGGAGCACGTTAACCATATATCATCGCTCAATGTAATATTTTTGATACGCTCGCATCGCCCAACTTCTACCAACTCATTTAAGCGTGGGAAACTTTACGGAAAGCGTGTAGTAGTGTTTTTCAACATTCTGGAACAAGTGTTTAGCTATGGGTAGCTCAGAAAAGCAATTGCTTATAAATTACAGTATTAACTAACCGTTTACTTAAGGAACCTCTATAATAAAGGTGAACAACTTTCTCTAATTTTTCTTCTTGTTGAATGGTGCTCTTGCTTTGTGGGGTTAATAGGTGGCCAGAATGAATCCGGATACTTTACGACGTCCCCCATAACCCCGTTGTGCCGTTTCGGAATGTTAAACGCATAATTTAGTTATATTTGAACGAGCAGCTTTGAGTTTTGCAAACAATGCCTGCGCAAATGAGCAGTCACGTTGACACAGGGTAAGAAATGCACGCAACAGCATCGTACCTTGAGCCTGGCGCCTGCTTCTTTCGATACGTAGTGAATTCTCATAGCGCATCACACGGAAGATCGACGTGATTCCGCCGCAGACCGCTTTAAACACAGCTTGATACAGGGGCGTCCTGTAGCGCACTGCATCGCGCCAACCGTTCTACTTCTGCGAGTTCGTTTGCGCTTAGCGAGAACACCGACCGGCTGGGATGGCAGTCATCACGCGGGCGTTCGGAACGAACGGCGCTTCGAAACGCAGTCCGCAGCTGTCACATGGCCTACGTCAGTCGGGAAGCTGACAGAAAAGCTAATATATATATATATATATATATATATATATATATATATATAGAGAGAGAGAGAGAGAGAAAGATAAACTAGTTCAGAGGGTGAAGGGACGGTCCTACATCGAGAGTAGTCGTAGAAATTGGTTCTTGATTTTAAACATAATGCGAAGGATGAAAGTGAGTAAAAAAAAAAAATGCTGACTACACTATAGCTGTCTATAGCTACATCTGCTGAAACCTGAACAGCGGACAGCAGTAGGGGTCGGGTTGATGGGTGAAGGAAGAGACAGGGAAAGATGATAGAAAATTATTTGCATAATGGACAATGAGCTTCAGTAAAAATAAATAAATAAATAAATAAATAAATAAATAAATAAATAAATAAATAAATAAATAAATAAATAAATAAATAAATAAATAAATAAATGTGGTGATGTAAACAAAAAACGCCATAGTTTGCTTGGTTGTCACTTTGCTGAGAGGGAAAGCGCGAAAAATGGTAAGCAATGCTCAATAAGTGCACTATAAGTAGCAGCATGTATAGTTCGCTATCTACCTTAGACTCGCACGCCACAGCCTTTCCATGTTCGTTCCTTTCTCATTTCTCTTCGGCTGGATATGCCCACCCACCTGCCTAAACATCAAACTCGTATATTTTAATTAGTCCCGTGAGTACAGCTTCGCAATGTGGAATTCCTGGCGCCTCTTCCAGCTGTATTAAAGCGAAGCTTTCTTTGCCTCTTTCTTCGACTTTCCCGCTGATGCTGCCCCGCACGCCCCTAATGCCGGCCGCGTCGGGACTTGGTTGAGACGTGGCCATATCACATATACATAAAAGGCATGCGCTGTCGGTGTTTTGTTTCATGATATTTGTTTATGAGGTGTCAATCTCAAAATTCTGAGGCATACCTTTGTAAAGAATGTAAGGCAAGGTGTGAGTCAGGTGTAGGGCCTGCCTGAATGTGGTTCAGAATGATTTCCGCGGAATTTCCGCGACACGGGGACCTTAATGCTATCGCGGTAATGCATGACAGGAGTGTGGCACAAAGAAAAGACGACGCGAGAAGCTCGTGTCAACATTTACGCCGCATCGCATGCGCACAATGCCCTCTGGAGTGCCGTCATTAAGCGTGACCACCCACAAATGCAGTGCAGGAGCTGCCGCTCTTGTCCCTGTGCTCATCCGCAACAGCAACGACAGTAAAGGGAGGAGGTGGGAAGGATGTCAGAGAGAGAAAGAGAGAGAGCGAGAGGGCAGTTCTGTGAGCTACAACTTAGAATGGCGCCGAAGCGCGCACTTAGTGCCGAGGAGACGCAGACTCGCAAAAGCGTCGAGCGGAGCAAGAACAACGAACACGAATGGTGCAGGCAAGGTAACATTTGCCATCACCTCATGGCTGTCGTATGCCGTCAATATATCACCGTCAAATAAAGTCAATGAACGCAAACAGCAGACAAAGCTGCACTTACATCGATTCCCCCAGTGCATGGGATCTGCATACTTCTTTTACATTACGTATTACTTTCACATTTGAAACTTTAGAAATAAATCTTCAATTATGAAAACGAATAAGGAAAGTCATAAAATGTTGCCTTAAGCTTATAAAAATAACCATGCTGTACTACAATTGAACAGGCTGTAAGTCGGAAGGATGATTTACGACAGCGATGAGAAAGCAGTGAGACATACACAAACGCATGCGTAAATGTGCATCCAACTGAACAGGAAGGAAGAAGCAGGAAAAGACGTAAAAACAGGGAGGTTGGCCAGTTCTTAGACAGGCTGGCTACCATGTGCTGTGGAAGCGGGTTAGGGGAATAAAATATAATAGAAAAGAGATGGCATAAACAAAAGGAAAGAAAAGCAAAAAGGAAAGGAGAATACGGCACTGCTTAAAGCTTGTCTCTAAGGCCAGTTCTCCGCAAGAAGCACAACAACGCTTTCAAAGCCTTCTGTGCTGAGGACGGTCCCGGCCAGTGTCCCAGGACCCTTTCCTCCAACAAAGAGCTTTTGTCGAGACTACCTACATTCGACTGAAAGTTTTCCCACGGGTAAAGACATACATGCGACTACACAACACCAACAATCACTCGGCACAGAAGTTGAGTCTGTACGAAAATTCATTTTCTCCATATGCGGAATGAAATGTTTACTGCAGCAATACAAACGGTCATCACCGCAGAAGTTTCTGCACTGGGCCGATGAAATATAAAATAGGGCACACTTTATCAAATTGAGCCGATTATTGCCAAAAGCAATTTAAGTGACGAGCGACGTAGAATGGTTGGGTGTAAGCCCAGCACCAGAAGCTGGACAAAAACAAAAAAGGACTTCGTCAACCGCGGCCTTCTAGTCCAGCATGTCAGGAAATTTGTACTGAATTACTTGATTTAGCAAGGAGTAAGCTAAGTATGCTACTGCGTTGATCACGTTTCATTGAAGTCCGACAGCTAGTGACAACAAATCACAGAAACTAGCCACCCAATTGGAAACAAAGCGCAGCGGCACGTCAACACGTAAAAATTCCTTGGTGTACTTACGTCAACCAATCGGCAAGCTTGGAACTTTCAAACACTCGACACTCGGCGTTGCCTTTTTTTTTGCTGAGGACTTCAAAGCAATCTAACAGGCGAACGACGGCGCACACGCAAGCGCATGACCGCGAAACACACACACACACACACACGGGTCTTCCCACTTCCGGAAGACGACAGCGACAACACCCAGAAGGGGAGCTCGAATAAAACAAACCAAACAATTTAAAGCAGAAAAACGTTGAAGGAACGCAGCACTGAGATGGTAGCAGGTGACAGGCCCGCGCGCGGGGCAAGGCTCTTCAAATTCCACTCTTGGCGTCAGCGTCGTTGGCAGTTACGCAGGAGCAGCTGCGAAGCGTCGGCGTAGCGCCGAACACGTTTCTCGGCGCATGTAACGTTGCGGCGGCATCGTCGTTCCTACCTACCTGCCTGCCGGCCTGCCTGCCTGCCTGCCTTCGCCACACGCCAAGTCTAGTGACCTTGTTTCGCGCGACTGGCTGAAGCCGAAAGGTTAGCTTTGCGCGCTGCGACCCACCCCAGAGGCAAAGGCTCTGAGCGGATTGGTTCTATCTTTTTTTTTATTCCTTAGCCTTTCTCCTCCTTTTTCTTTTCTTTTCCTGCTCCCTTCTTTGCTTTCTTCGGCGAGTGAGCTCAGGTAACGAGAGCGGCTGGGCGACCGGTCTTTCGATGCGGAGGGAGCGATGCCAGAGTGTCGCCAAAAAGACAACGAAAGAATAAGCGAAAAAAAAAAAAGAAGAGAACGAACCACATAGAAAGGAACGAGGCTGAGGGCGAGGTAACTCGTGCACTCGGCTGCCCCGAAAGTGAGTGCTTGGAGAACATGCACAGCTCCAAGCGAAGTGGAACAACGACCGTGTACACAAGGCAGAAAAAAATGAACACCTGAACGAGAAGCCGTACCACTGACGTAATTTCGGCGCCGATTCACGGAACACTTTCGGGCCGTATTCTCTCGACTTAAATGGCGTGATTGATGGCTGAAGTGTCGCCGTAGGGAATATGCTACAGTTTGTCGGGACGCAGTGACTCGCACCGCGGGTAGCTTGAGAGGCGGAATGCCTCCGCTTCCGCGAGCGTCGCCAGAACACCGGTTTTACGAGCGCGAAAGTTGTTTACTTGTTTTTTTCTCTTATGCTCATTTGACTCGCTGCATATCACTCTTAATTATGCATGCAGTCGACCTTCCTATCCAGGAAGAGTGTACGTGCACGTGTAATCCAAGAGTGCGCACCAGACTCCGTTGAAGATTTTCTTTGTCGCGTATACGATTGAAGTCCTATCTACCCATTTAACTGAAGTTTCTACTGAAATTATCAAAGGATAAAAAAAGGAAACTTGATTTGCAAGGCTAAGTATCAGGCCTCTGTTATTTCGCTTTGTTACCTTCCCTAATTTTCAGTTCCGTAAACACAACTTTCTTCTCATGAATTCAAATAAAGTTGGGAGTAACACGCGCTGGAGTTGAGTAGAGACCACCCGCTGAGAAGACGTCAGGGCCCGCGTCACGGCGTCATTTAGTCATGGTGTCGTTCTGCAGGCGACTACATGAAGCTGTCTCTCTCTCTCTCTTGCAGCTTATTATTATTATCGTTTAGCTTGGTTCACTAAAAGACATTTCAGGGACAAAATAAGTCACGAGAATTTTGGCATATTTTCCCACGTTTGCAATGTCGTAAGTTGTAAAGTTAATCCTTTATAAACAGGCCGAATGAGACTCGCGATTAATGCCTGTTCAAAGTGCGGTCAAGAAAGTCAAAGGGTGCTCTCTTTGGGACGAAAAATATAATGTGCTCACTATGTACACAGAAAAAAAAAAGAAAAGAAAAAAAAAGAACGCGTACCTTGCATGCAATAAGCTTACGCGAAGCTTTTGCGTTGCCAAGGTTCTAGTGTGGAACAACGCAGCGGGGACGCGTTAAGTCGTGCAAAAGTGTACTCAAATAAAAAAGAAGGAAGAAGAACGAAATGAAAGAAAGTCAATTTTTTGATCTACAACTTGAACACCTATTCATATGAGATGATTTAACACTGTGTGCTATTGGAGCACCAAGACTATACCCGACATTGGCGCAAGGAGGCGGTTTCAGGAAGCAGAAATGTGTTTAGAAGGCTTCCGAAACAATTGCGTGAAGCGAGGGCTGAGATGGGATCCCATATAACGCTGTATATCGTAGCTGAACATGAACGAAAAGTTACAGCACCACTGCGTGGCCTTCAGTCACGTAGGGTGACGGCAACGGTCACGCAACGGGCGCAGGCGCGCGCCCGCAAACCGCCTCATTCACTCAGGCATCCTCACACATCCTCCCAAGGACGACGGAAGTCGCTGCGCTATAGGCACAACGCAGTAAGCATTTTAACACCCCTAAGGGTGTTAGACTAGCATTTTTGTTACTCCCGCTTAAGCATCGATATATATATAATCGCGAAGTAGCACCTCGTAACAGGGGTTAGTCTGTAAACATCGCTATGGGCTTCTTGGATAATAGGGGCGTAACTATTTGGTTTTCTGCCCCAGTCGGCCATAACAAAGTCATTCGCGCCTACTGGAAAGATCCGAGGCCTAGTAAACTCCTGGCGATAAAAAATGATGGCCGACGTACAATCGCGAACGTCGCCTCTCCAGACACGCGGGATATTTTATCACCTTTATCAGCCAGGCACGCACACGAGCCCGACTTGCTCAGAATTATTCCACAACAATGCTGTCGCGCTTATGGACTTTACCGATCTCGCTTGATGGTCTCGCTTGAGTGCTCGAAGAAGATACACAAATGGGTCAGCATCGTATCGCACTGCTTCGACGCTGTGGGTGCTTGTAAATGCAAAGTGGTAGTTCGCAGCTTTGTGTGATCGACTTCGATATGGAGGTCACAGACCTGTGCTTACAGGAAGTGGTACGCGCACTTCATGCAGCCAGCGTCTTGAACAAAGAATTCTGTTGCACCATACTGTACAGATACCAGTTATATGTATGTGCCTTAGATACATTTTTGAACATTTGGATAACTTAAGGAATGTCCCAACTTCAGAAAGCCAGATTTTATATATGACTTTTGGAGCTTTTTAGAACACGCTGTCAGTATTTTACGCAGTGAAAAATAAAACACTGAACTTTGATGTGTGCATTCGCGTAATAGAATGCTTTTAGTGCGTGTGACGCGGTGGTATATATTCAGTAATTCTTAATCTTCCAATCTGTAGCGGCAGTCTCAACTTTATGAACGCCACCGCCAACAGTATATGCCGTATCCCCCTTACAGCAACGCCAACGAAACCTTCTTTTGAATGTGACTTGATTGCTTAGCTAGCTTGCCTCGCGTTTACCGCCAATGGGATTGCGACCATCGTCCGCAATTCGCTGCTGGTTCAATGGCAGTGTTATCCGTGGTGAAATCCTCGATACAAATAAATCAGGCTTCCAGGCTGTATTTCGAATCTCATGTTCAGACAATGCAACCGTGGTTGCTCCTGCTAGACCCGCCGTGCCATCTTGGTGACTATGGCGTTTTGCTGCTTAGCTCAAGGCCGTGGGTTCTGTCGTGGCGGCCGCATTCTGATGGGGCTGGAAGGCAAAAGCACTCGCATACTTGGATTTATGTACATGGTAATTAAACCCAGGGGGTCAATAATAATGCGGAGTCTCCCACTGTCTCGTCGTCATGTGGCTCATAATCACGTTGAACGTGAAGAAAGGGGGTTAATCGAGGGGTCCCTCGGTTAACCCCCTTTCTTCTCGTTCATTGCAAAACGAGGGTCTCGAATCCGACAACATTTGATGCATTTAAGTAGCACGCGTGGGTTTGTTCAACAGTAGCCTGCACCCAAAAAGATCACGCACTCGTGAAGCCTGTGACAGAAAGGATATTCCACATCCACCGCCAAGGTTTGTGAGTGGCGGCGCTGGCTAACATGCACTCTCAGGGTTAGTTCTAGTGGTAACACATAATTACCCCAGAAAGTGGACGGGAAAACGGCGCCGCGGTAGCTCAATTCGTAGAGCATCGCAAGCGTAATGTGAAGACGCGTGATCGTTCCCCACCTGCGGCAAGTTGTTTATTCATCCACTTTCAATTCCATTAATTTATCATTTCTTTAATTCAATGAGTAAGTACAAGTAATTTCCAGTCTGTTGTCCTTGGTGTCTTTGTTGGCTTCTTATGATATAATCAGATTATGGTTTTCGAAAACAGCTAACAAGAAAATTATATTTTAATGCGTCCTATGGCACAGCCAGATATACAGGGTGTCCCAGCTAACTTTAGCCAGAGTTTAAAAACATGCAGGTGCCACATAGCTGGACGTTGCTTGCCGTCTCTTGGAGATAGTCAGATCCCTTTTTTCACTCCACCTAATTAGACGATTAGTCTCAATTAATTAACCAACATCTCAAATATTTTACATAGATGAAAATCGTCAATGGGAAAATTGTAGAGCGACATGAAAAACTCCCGGTATGGCTTGCTGTTGCTCAATACATGCTAAATAAATGTGTTTTTTCAAGTGTGAAAGAAGCCCGCAAATGCGCGCAAAATTGCCGCGCGACGGGCTACTCGAGGCATTTTGCGTGTATTCGCGGGCTTCTTTCACGCTCGGAAAAAGACTTTTATGTAGCACGTATTGAGCAACAGAAAGCCGTACCGCGAGTTTTTCATGTCGCTCTACAATTTTTCCACTGACGATTTTCATGTAAATAAACTATTTGAGATGCTTGCTAATTAATTGAGACTAATTATCTAATTAGGTAGAGTCAGAAAATTGATCTGAGTATCTCCAAGCGACGGCAAACAACATTACCTTGGTTCTGTCAATCTACATGGTATTTGCGTATTTTTAACCTCTGGCTAAAGTTAGCTGGGACAGCCTGCATATTCTGATGATATAGCCTTAAATAATAGTAATCCTACTGTAACTCTGTATGGTAATTTCAAGTGATCCTTATGTAAACAGTATTACAGTATTACAGTATTGCAGTATTACTCACATATGTCATAGTTATGTTTCGATATGCATATATGCTGTGAAGGACGTATGCTGCCGATGTAAGGGTCTTCAGGGACTCAGTCAAGCTGCCTGGAGCAGCTTTTACCCCTGAAGACCATCCAAAATTTTCTGGTGAAATAAACATTGATTGATTGATTGATTGATTGATTGATTGATTGATTGATTGATTGATTGATTGATTGATTGATTGATAACAAATCAACTTTGCATGATGTTGCATTTGGAAGTCATTTAACATTCAGTGTCAAACGAATATTCAATAATTGCCAAATCTATCAGAGCATCTGAATATGCTGCTTCTGCGCTCAGCTGCACGGCGTATAGGTAATTTTTATTTTACACAGATGTCATTCACGATGCACTATTGCATTATTTTTTAATAACAACTACTGATGGATTGATTGTAAATACGAGCATGCCGTAGCTTCGGGCTTTGCACTCGAGCTTACTCACTCTATTCGTTTTATTTCTGTCTGTTCTTTTTTATTCAAATGGAGACTTCATCTCGTTCTGAGGACGATATCGCAACCAGGTTAGCATTATCTGAAGTGGCACGCGGTACGCCTGCACCTATTCACCTCGAGTCATCTTTCTCTGAGCTTCTCTGCTGACGAAGAGCGTCGCTTGCGACACAGGGACGCTCCTGCCGACGCCGTGTTGCGCCGATCAATTTCCGGTGGGGGTAGGCGTACTTAGAGGTAGACGGCCGCGTTCAAAGGCTTTCTTGTGGGCAAGAAACTTCTTATCGTGTACCATATTCGCACCGGCCAACTTTTACGATTTCATCGTAAAAATGCCTGATTTCTAGAGGTCGCTCACGATTGTCCTACTAACGCCATTAATTTTAAGCTTTCTTTTTATTTGTGGTCTATTTAGTGCTACACTGATTTCAACTGAATGCAAATAGAGCCTTCAAGTAATTTTTTAAAGCCTGACTTTTGGCACCTGCTCCATTATTCGGACCTACTGGCCGTAGTGCCGCCAGTTAAGCGGCCGGGGAAATCTTGCCTACCATTACACGAACATTTGACTAATAACTACAATGAACATTTATGTTTTTCTGTGATGCAGATACTTTTTTTTTTTGCTGTGAATATAGAGCAGCGTTCGGTTTTACAGCGTTTCAAGAGAATAAAGTCTGCTAATGTATTTTTAATATGCAGTGTACGTCTCGCGTAAAAAAAACAATTTCTAGTACTTTCCCCCAAATTTTACTTGTTTTAAGGTCGGTAGGTCTGCGTGTTCATATGGCGGCATTGAATCAACTTGGAAACATGGAGTAATTAAGTGGACATGCATAGCGCAGGTTTCAATGTCCACTAACAATGACACACACACAAAAAAAGAATGTGAACACGCAGATGTGATTATATGCCGAATTTTCTGCGCGCTCATACCCTTGCAGTAAGAGAATTTCAGCTGGGGCAACATATTGTCGTGGATAAGTTCTCCTGCGCTGCTATTATTTCGTGCATTCATTTTTTTTTTTTTATCTGGCCGTTTTAGCTCGTATTGGCGAGTGATCTGCTATATTTCGATGCGTGTAGAGAGCCCCACTCGACGGAACCATGACAGAAGATTGTAGGGATCTTTGGGAAACTTTTCAATTTAGAAATTAGCTTGAAAATTGGCTATCAGAGAGGACACAAAGCTGTAAATTTTATTGCTCAGAAAATGGTATAATGCAACTTTTCACACTTTGAGTCAGTATCTATGAACGAGCACAAACCAACTTCGAGAAAAGTTGCCTGTGTATCGACGAGTCCGCTATGTAAATTATTTCTTGAAAGGATCAAATAAATTACGCGAAAGAAAGTTCAACCACCGAAGAACCTAAGTGGTTTATTTCTGTTTTTCCAATGTGAGCAGGAAAAAGCATTGTTGTCGGAAAGTCTGTAGCATTCTTCCGACGTAATAAGCATGTCGTAAAAAGCTGTTTTTCTAAGTCCCAATATTGACCATTAAGAGAGTTCAATCATGCAAAAGACTTTGCTCTCATTTCTCTTTTAATCTTAGGTTCGTGATGCTTGCATGCTCTAGCTCAGTCTTACACTTTTGGCCCCCTTCACGTCGTCGTCCGGAGTCAACGCCTTCCGAGTGTGGACATTTCACTCCAAATACTTAAAAATTTAGCTATCACACTTGTTCACCTGATGCGTGGTTCCACCATTACTGTTGGAAAGATCAGCAGAGCCGAATTTGGGAAGCTTTTCGTTAGTATAAGTGTTGTTTGCCGTGCAATTGGAACGCCGTCTTAAGTAATGGCATATTTCCAGCATGTCGTCTGGCTGATGTTTGCTCATTTCTGAGTATGTGTCGGTCGGTATTTCGCAGTTAAGCAGCTGACTTGAACAACAGCGAGCCTCACAGTTCTAAGTAGCTGCATGGCTATCTTATCTCCTCGCGAACTGTTGTTTATGTACTCGCCGTGGTTGCTCAGTGGCTATAGTGTTGGGCTGCTGAGCGCGAGGTCGCGGGATAGAATCCCGGCCACAATGGCCGCATTTCGATTGGGGCAAAATGCTATCTATGCAAAATGCTAAAAAGGTTTAGGCTAACGTTAAAGAACCCCAAATGGTCCAAATTTCCGCAGTTCCCCACTACAGCGTGTCTCATAAACAGGTCGGGGTTCTGGCACGTAAAAACTGATAACTAATATATATGACGTTGTTCATGTGTTTGTGCAAGATGTTCCATATATTAAAGAAAACATGCCGTCAGTAATGTAACGAAGAGCATAGGTCTTTCAGTCGCATACACAACAAAAATATTTTTTTTTTTTTTGCGGAGGATAGACAGAGTTGAGACAATATTTTGCCAATTTTATTAAACATCACCTTCACAATGAACCTGCACCAGTTACAGCTGCAACTCTTAAAGAGTGTTAGCGAGCGATGACGCCTTCCTTTAGGAAAATGCAGCCTCTACCTGTGTCATCATTAACGCTCCTAGCGACAATTACATACCATTCGTCGCTAGCTAATTAAAAATTGTCGCTTTGATGGAGCAAGAAAAAACAAAACAAGAACGCTACGAACGAGCTCCCGTAAATTAGCTGCAAGCGACCCTTCATTTGTAAGTCCCATGCATTATTCTATAGAACGAGCATTCTAGAGGCGCAGTGTTCAATGCATAATCGTGTACAA
Source organism: Dermacentor andersoni (assembly GCF_023375885.2). Taxonomy (NCBI): domain Eukaryota; kingdom Metazoa; phylum Arthropoda; class Arachnida; order Ixodida; family Ixodidae; genus Dermacentor; species Dermacentor andersoni. Next base: position 67,306,334 of record NC_092817.1, on the reverse strand, counting down.
GCAATCGTATGACCACATAATATACGCGATCAACGAGCGAAGGAACAAAAAAAGTTTGCGCTCTTCTAAGTGGAGAGAGCGGGCGACGACCAACTTCGCACAAAAGGGCCAGCTGCGCCAAGCGGCCTCAAAAGAGAAGCGAAAAGTGGGCGTGACTGAAGCGGCAAACATGTGGAAAGGCGACGCCGACTTTTCTTCTAGTGTCACGCGAAGGGAGCTTCACGTTCGCAAATACAGGGCCAGTTAAGACGCCCGTGAAAATGTATGCTCGGATATTCGTATTCACTTGCCATAGCCTTTTGCTCTTTTCGTTCATCCTTCATCCGTGGATCTGCAAACCAGCGGATTTGTTCCAAGAACCGTATCCAGGAGCGCCTAGCAGTACATCGAGGTCGCACAGTAACGCGCTTGTGGCACGCTTTGCCGAGAAGGAAATCGACAAAGTGGTTCACCACGAACGGGTGTTTCAGCAGAAGCGGTATAGTTTTCAGGGCCGACACGAGGACAGGATGTGCATAAAACGTATAAACATAGCATCAACGTAGAGAGCGGTGAGAGAGCGCAGAAGAGCAAGAGACTCGAAATGCAGAGCGATATACATGTGTAGTTCGATAGCGAACAGAACGCTACTGCATATCCGAAGTCAATGTCGTACGTGATTCGTTTCAAATTACAACGGACGTACTGTTATACTACACACTGAGCTACCTGCAGTTTTTGTCATCACGGGAATGCAATCTGCCAGACCACTCACCGCTGTGGTAGTGCTATGTCGCAGGTGTTAGCGGATGATGACTTGGAAGCGCTAGCTGGGGGAGTGGGGACCCGCGTCGAAGCACCTCCGACTGACCGAACGCCGCTGCCCTCCGCGACTGACTCGGCAATGGGCTCGGCCGAACGAGCGGAACAAGCAAGCCCGGCGTCGAAGCTCCCTGTCGGCGTGGGGAAGAGTTGCCTCCCGAGACACCCCGAGGCGGAGAGGGTGTGAAGGGCAGTGCGCCGATGAGAAGACGCGCGTCAGCTGCCTTGACCGCCGAGGCGTCCCACTGCCGAAGGCGTGCCCGAGTGCGCGCGCTGGCTTCGTTCGACGCGTCGCCGATCGCAACTGACGACGCGCTTTCCCCGTGGGGCGCGCGGAACCACGCGCTCATCTCTTCGCGCGCCAAGCGAAGCGAGAAAGGAGGGCGGCCGAGCGCAGCTCGCGACGCGAGGCGAAAGCGTGCGAGCGCGCGCGTGCGAGCTCGCATCCCGCATCTCCCACGCGGATTAGACAAATAGAGTGGTGCTCGGCATCGCCTCCGGCCGATGGCCACAACAAAAACGATCCCCCGGCGGCACAAGAATGAAAACGAAGCGGCTCGTTCCTTACCCTTTGGTCAATCTGAGATGACAGTGGTTGCCGGAGGAGTGTGTTGCGGTCCGGCAGAGATTGTTCCGACTCGCGTGACAAGCCTTTCGGCAGCCGGAGTCGCGCTTGCGCTGGAAGCGCTGACGTCGGAACCAAAACAACGGCGCCGCCCGCCGTCACCGCCAGACTTGATGAATGGCGAGGCATGCCGCCGCTGAGACTCGCCATAACGATATAGCACCGCGAACATTTTCCTATAGATTTGCGCTACATTTACCGAGAGACCGAGACTCGGGAACAGGCGGAGGGAAGCGAAAATGTTTACGATGAAGCGTTTCCTTTTTTTTTCCTTCGTTTTTTCTTTCTACGTAATTGGGTACTTCCCCTGAGCTCCAGCCGTAAGTACACAGCGTGGGATCTCGCCTAACGTGCAGGCCGTACTGTATGTAGGTGACACCAGCTGTGTGAAACGAGACACAAAATTGGCTCTTCTTATTGGATAGGGGGTACACTGACGTCATTCAGTAACGCGAGCCCAGTTGAACCAGTGATCTTGCGAGACACCGTAACAGAACGTCGCACGGAGGTGTCATTCATTTTTTCAGCAGAACGAGAAGAAAGTGTCAGGTGCGCGCGGTGACATGAGTGCTCGTAATTCTTGCAACTTGAAACTTGGCCGTGTATCTTTTCCTGAACTACAGAGTCTTCGTTACGAAAGGGGCTAAACGTAAATAAAAAGAAAGAAGGTAAGGGGGCGACCTCCTGTAAGCGCCTGCCTCCGCACTCAAAAATGAGGCCGAGGTGGCGGCGTTTCCTGTGATAAGTGTCAGCATACAACACTAGGCGCCCACAAGAAGTTGACTTATGCGATTACATGCGCGTGTGGGGTGTCTCATCCCCATGACGGCATTGTGTTCAAGAGAACTTTATGGGGAGCAGGTAGTCGCTGATAAGGCTTCGACGGTACAATATGTCTTTTCTTCGCGTGGCAGCTGTGGAAATATGGCCCCTCTTTTTAGATTGGAAGGTATGAAGAAATCGCACGCAAGTACTTAGATGGTGTAACTTATCAGCACCTCTGAAGATTTCTTTTTTTTTTCCTTCCTCATTTCTTTCATGTAGAACATCCGTGCGGAATTGATTGAATACCTTTGAAATTACGCATTTTCTAAACGCCTCACTGCCGCATTCGTGATGAGTACTACAAATTCTACAAATTCCTGCAGGCTTAAATTGGACTCGCGTATCGCTAACACACCCGTCCGGAGTAACACTAGCATCAAAAATGCTTCGCCGGCTGTTCTCAGACGCAGGGACATAACAAGAGACTCAATTATAATATTGCATTCGTTTACTGAAGTTGATAAGTAGGCATTTCTTTCTTTATGATTTGTGGGAACTTCCTCCGTGTTCAGCGACATCGCCGCTACTGGCGAAAGCAGAGGAGGACGAGAACCGCGCGAGCAGTGGTGCGAGCCGTGGGCTGTACGCTGCTGGTCAGGATTAAGGCCTGCTGGCTAGGACTGCACGTGTGCCCCGACACCCACAGATTAATTCAGTGCCGAATCTTTATTTCACAGCACTAACACCCAGTATATTCATAAATGCTTACTTTGGGTAGTTTTTTTTTTCATAAGTATTTCATCTGAGAAGCCTAAAGCACATATATGACATCAGAAAGTTAATCTCGTTAAATGCTTGCTCGCTAAATGTATACAAACATACCTCTTTACCTCTGCGGATCGGAGCCTTCCGGATAATTGTATAGTTTATAAGATATTTCTGAGGTGCCGGTTAAAAGGATGAGATTTCTTTAGAAGCCCTCACGAGTTCCCAAATTTGCGGGATTTATATGCCCTTCACTACGCTGGCTGGCATCGTAACAATACTCAACAAGACCATGGTACATTCTTGCGGCTTTGTGGAATCACAATCATATTTTTAGGGAAGATGTTAGTGTGGCTAGCCTCATTCAGTGCAAAGATAGATTTGCAAAGTCACAAAGCCGTGTCATGCGACTAGTAGGACGTTTAGGCAGATCCCTGCAATGTCCATTATTACCATGATGGATCAACTGCTATATACTTTCAGTTCCCGCAGTCACCAGCTCCCAAATTTCCGGTTGTCATTTTCGTAGGAAACTCTATGTTCGTTTGCGTACTTTTCCGTCCGTTGGCGTCACATTCTGCAACGATATCGCTGCCGCGCGCTACCTCAGATTTTCCGACTTTGGCGAGTCACATGACCTTTTTTCGGGGCCTAAAGAATGTGCCTATTTGTACATAACGCTCGGAAGTTAATGTTTCCAAATACATAAAGAAATATTCAACGTGCACTTGAATGAGTGATGGTATAAACTATATATGTGCCAAGTTTAAGCTTCACATCCTTATCCAACTTCAGCGTCATTTTGGTCCTTTATCACGACTCTCCTAATCGCAGCCCGTCCTCGATATTATCGAGTCAGATTCTTCTTCCCCGTGCGCTCTCCGTTGCTACTTGTTTTCAACTGGACAGTTATTTCATGGCACGTTTCGCCTTCGACGTACTTCCTATTGGTAAGGGTAGAAGCTCGGGCAAGTTGGTAATTCACGAATAAACCAGCACAGCGCGGGATCGACTGACACTGAAAGCGCCAGAGGGAGTCACGAAATTTCAGCGTGGTCTGCCTCTCTCTTTCTGTGTCATTATCTTTCGTGCCGTGCTCGTTTACCTTTTCCTAAAGCTTCGAAAGTTTTCGCCCACCCTATTCTTCAAAGTACATCCTCATTTCGAACGAAATTTCACTTTAGTACACTATCTCGGCCAGAGTTAGCTTTTTAGAACCTTCATGTGACTGACACTATCAAGAAGCGATACTTATATAATTTCCGAGAACACAGATTATTGAAACTTGTAGCATGATCCACACATGACCGTATCAACCCCCCATTCGACTTAATTTCCAGCATGTCATGACTGTTGACCATTCGGACAGTTGGGTGGATATACTCAATGCACTTTCGGCATTTTCGCTTACATTTCCCAGCCGCTATGGCCTCGTTGTGTGAGTAGGTTGGCTGCGCTCATCGAGAATGCGAACGTTTGCAGAAAGATATGACGTTCTGCTCGAAATGGTGTGTGAAAAAGAATGAAAGAATGGCAGTTGTCCACCGCAGTCTGCGAATACGTCCCCGGTGGAAGCCTCACTTTCCCGGCTCTCACGACGAACCCTATAGCTAAAGACCGGTTCCCTCAATACGTAGCTTTAGAATATAGGGGTACCCAAGCCTACTATGCGCCTGGCGAATAGCGCCTCTCCACTGTGCGTACGCTGAACGGAAACCACTACCTGGGGTTTGGGTTTGCGCTAGCCCTTAAAAAACAATTCCAAATATAGCATGGGTGCCCTTAAAGCGGCCATGACGAGCCATTCGAGCTTGAATTATGTATTGCATGTTAAATCGTACGCGTCCGATAGCAAGCTGGAAAAACTTGCACTCATTCGGTGCGCTAGAAAATGTGCATTTGATTTTTTTCTTTTTTTACATCACAGTTGAACCGCCTGGCAACAATAACATGCGACGAAATGAAATCGCATCCCCGGAAACGGCTCCCTCGGAGTAACGGAAGTCGAGTTCAAAGACAATGCGTTTGAGTACTGCAAGCACCGGAAGCGATTGCAGGAGCTAGAAATATGTCATGGCCTCCATGCGTCGTTTTGTTTTGACATATGCGTCTCGGTGGTCTGCTGCTACTTTTTGTCGTGCGAGTGAAGGAACCGCGGACACAATTCAATGGCGACGCCTCTGCTGCACCATTGAGTGCCAGAACGAGTAGCCCTCCATTTCCTCACGTCACACAGTGAGAAAATGGCGATCGCTGTCGATGGGAGGCAGTGATTTAGCATTCAAATTTTCACTTAAAATGAGCAATGAAAGCGCAGTTTCTTTGTGTAGATAACCATATTGAGCTCTCTACAATGATAAACTGATAATAGTCAAACGACCGTCTCGTGGTCCTTTCAAACATTGCTACAGCAAACATGGCGGCACCTATTGAATCGACGTGGTACCAAATGTGACACCGAGCAACTCGTAATGTTCATAGAGAGAGAGAGAGAGAAAAAGAGAAAGAGAGAGAGAGAGAGAGAAGAGGAAATGCAGGGAAGTTATTCAGACGCACGTCCGGTTTGCTACCCTGCACTCGGGGAAGGTGAATATGGGGGAAAAGCGAGAAAGAGAGGAGAGAGAGCATAGTTTCACGCACATTTGAAGGTTCGCACTCAGTCTACACACGGTCGTCAAGATCTGCGACTTGAGGTACTGCAACAACGCTTTCGTGGCTTTCTGCGCCATTAGCGCGTACGGCCATGTTACAAAGATCTTCATTTCCGAATATGGTCTAGAGTGCAGTCGGTTTAATGCTGTCCGGAGAGCTTCATGCTCGGCACCATACTGAGGACAGAGACCTATAGGATGTGTTCAATCGTATCTTTAATTCCACAAGAGTCGCACATGGGCGTATTCTCCATTTCAATGCGGGACGACTAGGCCTTCGTAAATTCCACCCCGAGCCAGAGGTGGCACAATACTGTCGCCTCAAAGCGGGAGACATTTAATGGCACTTGTAGCTTTAGGGATGGATCAAGTCTATGAAGATGACACTTCGGGAGGTTGGGAGAAGACGAGTATTTGTGTGTCATAGTGTTAGCCACGATATGAAGCTTTCTCGCAGCGCCGGTCGTAGATTGTAACTGCTCGGGCTTCCAGATGGGCAGACCGGGCGGGTTCGTCAGTGAGGTCATTATCAGCAATGCCGGTATGTCCAGGTAGCCACTGGAATATAATTTCGTGCACTTTAACGATAGCTTGATGGTGGTCTTCTCTTATATCATATGTAAGCTGCTCATAAGTTCTATGATATAGGGCAAAATGCAGACTTTGAAGAGCTTGCTCCCATAGAGTCGCAAAAGGTGACCCATTTCTGAGGTGCCTCTTGCAGGAGCCATTTGACAGCAGCACGCAGGGCAGCCAGCTGTGCCGCCGTTGATTTCGTCATGTGTGACAGTTTGAATTTCATTGTAGTTCATAAGGAACAAACGATGATGCATAGGCTATAACTTTATCGCATCTAACGCAAATGGCAAATATTGTACGATATACCAGCGCTGTTTCCGATTTTGGTTGTCGATGCGAGAGCTCGTAGGTCTGAAGTGGGAACATTTTGGCTGGCGTACTCTATTCTGTTTCTCCTTTTTCTTTTTTTGGCTGCAAATCTTTCAATAACAAATTATTTATTTAAACTTCGCCTCATAGCCCATTATAACTCTACAGCTACAGTTTTAGCGACAGTTTAAACTACAGCCCTTTCCCCAGTGTAGGGTAGCCAACCGGGCTCAGTCCTGGTTAACCTCCCTACCTTTCATTTATCATTTGCTCTCTCTCTTTTAAACTACAGCTTCAAACATGTAGGTTAATATATACTGTAATACTTCATGATTTTCTTACTCAGTTACACCTTCTAGGGTTTCCTTCTGAATATCTGCTGGCGCTGTCAGGGCGTGACGCTAGCGCAAGCCGTGAACCCTATAATTACAGGCGTCCGCGCTGGGTGCCTGGGAGAGCAAGCCAGTGACTGATTGCCGCACCGTAAGCTTGGGAAAAAGGCTTCGAAAACTCGTCTTTAACGCTTCCTCTCAGTTTCGTAATCATCAGCCTATTTATGTTGTCTGCCCTGCGCTTTACATGTGTTGTAGAGCTCAATTTTTTCTCTTATATTGTCAACTAGAATAACGGCTACCCCCATTTTTTCCCTTATCCACACCGCTGCTTTCATATCTCCTAACGTTACGCCTAACATTTGTTTCTTCCCTCACTCGTTGTGCAGTCTTGAACTTCTTCTAGAGCTTCTTTGTTAACGTCTAAGTTTCTGCACCAAATGTAGAATGCAATGATTGTATACTTTTTATTTTCGGAGATAGCGGTTAGCTGCCGGTAGTGTTGGCAATGCCTGTCGTATATGCTCCAACCCATTTTTATTCTTCCTTAAGTTTACTTATTAAGACCAGGGACCCTTGTAAGTAATTTGCTAAGACAACGTGCTCTTTCACAGATTGTAGTGGCCGACTGCCACTCGTGAATTATCATTTCCTTGGCCGGCTATTGGACATTAAGTTTATTTTCTGCATAATAATATTCAGCCCCATTTTTACACTTCGTCGGCTACTACTTACGGCTTACTTCCAAGCATCTGTGAAGCAATGTCACGTCAAACTATCCAGAACTCCCCTTCGTTTAAAATCTCCCACCCGTGGCTGAGTGCAGTATTGTTCCATGCACAAAATTTCTGCCCTTCGACTTTTTTGAAGGGTATGAATTCTACTGCAATTTGAGCCAAAGAAGATCTACGCATGATCAGGGGAAGCTGCGAAACGTTTAAGGGAATGATAGAATCGCTCTATAGTCATTGGGCTATCGTGAAATGTTCAATTTTTATAAATCAGCTTTTATAACGCAGCTGCTGTGGATAGGACAAGCCCCACTTCCCTTCAGCGGCACCGTACTACAGCAAGAATTCACTGTCAGGGGTATCCAATAAAGCACGGCTTGCATCTCTCGAATACTCTATGTCTGTAATTTTCATAAACTGATCGGTTTATTTTCTGCTACCCTTAAATACGTTGCGCTTCCTTTGGCAACTATTGTAACGCGACAGTGTTAAGGGCCCCGCGTCGAAGAAAATCCAGCGCTGGACGTCGCGTCGGCAAAAGTAATTTCCAACCAAATTCTGAACCACGCATAGCCAACCACTCTTCTACCACTTAAGTTACTCATACCTTGTCTTTCATTCTTTACAAAGTTATGTCTCGGAATTTTGAGAACGGCAGCCCACAGCCAAATGTAATGAAAAAAGAAAGAACACCGACAGCGCATATCTTTTATGTTAGCACTTCTCAGACTGAAATATTAAAAGCGCGAAACAGTAACAGAAGATCAACCCACGCAAGAGCCGCGTTTCTACCAAAAAGCTTGCCTTCGTGCATAGCGTTCGCCGCCAGCGCTTCCCGGTAAACGTTACGGTTACATAAGCTGCAGTTGCCGGGAAGCATAGTCAGGGTATTTGAATGCTATCGCGCTCCACTCTTAAAGGCAAAGCCTAAGCATCCTCCAAATATTGTCTACGCTGCAATAAACCGCGGCTTGTTTGTTGAATGAATCACATCGCCTAAAGAACTCCACTTTAACGCGATAGTATTAAGGCTCCCGTTCAGTGGAAAAGGCGGCGGCGTCCACGGCGTGTCCAGAAACCCATGTCACAGTCACGTGATGGCTCACAATTATCTACGTTTCTAAAGTAAACAAGTTTAGCTTCAAAGAAAAAATGTACACACTCCAGGATTCTAACTGGGTCCGCCGGGTTGGGTGTCGGACTCGCTAGTCGGACACGCTACCGCTCCGCCACACAGGCAAGCTCGCAAGGTGCGAATATAAGCGGGTTTATATGTATGCCGTGCGGTATTTCAAATGAAGCAGTATTTGACGATTGTTAGCTTGGAGTGTCGGCATGGTCTCGGCATGTTGTCGCCATATAAAAAACAAAAACAACAACAGCGATCTGCTGTTCCCCAACGTAAAGCTCTATTCGACGGCTGTTGAATGCCACCATGCAGCTGCTGCCGCCCCCCCTCCCCCCACGCGCACTAATTACACCGGTGTCCAACAGATGGTGCGCGAGCTCATGCAAGCTTGGTTCCTCATTTCTGTCTTCAGCGTCCAGCGTACTGCAGTCAGTTCTGCAATGGATAATGTACCCGGTTCGTCTTTGGCGTCGTGTGCTGGGCCGTCGTCTGTACCTCATGTTGGGCCGTCTTCTGAACCGTGCGCTGGCCCACCTGTACCACCGCTTCGGCGTCCAGGGAGACCGCGGAAGACAGGTGCGGAGAAAGCCCATACCAATGCTGATCGCACAGAACGCCAGCGTTGTAGGCGACGCGCAGACGCCGAATTGCGTGCGCGGGAAGCTGCGGCGAAACGCCAGAAGCGAAGCGTCGTATCGCAAATCACGTATTTGAATCGCGACCGACAGGAGCTCGGTAGCGCACGCCAGGCGCGTCTGGCGCGTCAAGCGGAGGCGACCGAGGCGTCAAGAAGATCCTGCACTGCGAGAGCGAGAGGCGGAGGTTAAGCCAAGCCAATACATTCCTCACGACAAGGCGGGCCTCAAACACATTCCATTGTGTGCAGTGCACTGCGTACTAATAAATGTGTGTGCATATACAAACAGCGCTATGTGCGTAAACTGCACAGTGCAACAGTTCGCTCGCAACAATGCAACAAAACAGAACCTGGCTGTGAAAAACGTTATAAACGAATGAATGAGAACAAACAACAGTGACTGTGTAAGAATAAAAACCACTGAAGCGAACAATTAAGCTATTGCGTCATACCCTCAAAGGCGCAGCTTAAGTGGCCCCCTATCTTTTCCATCTCAATCTGAACTAGAGTACCACCTATTCGCATTTGTTTTATCTATATTGCTGACATCTGTAGTTCTGGAATAATTCTATCATCTTCTGCTCTATTGTAGGTGCGGGTGCATGTTCAGTGACCCCATTTGCCTTCCCCACGTGCAGAGCAGCAGGCTAGGTGCACTAGCTGAGGCCGACCTCTGTGCCTTTTCGTCAATAACATATCTCTTCCATTTGGCTGACTGGTGTCGATAACCGTCGATAAGTGGCACACTAAAGAAGTAACTTGCACAGCATCTACAAAGGCTGTGCCGGTGGTTGTACGCCAGCAAGGCCCGCTGTAAATGTTGTATCGTTTCGTTGTTAGAAGGCAAGCGTACTTCTGCATTTAGCTTTCCTGCAACTCCTGCATTTAGCTTTCTTTGTTTATCTTATAAACAAATATTCTAGCTGCTCCACCTATTAGTGCCAGCAGTGCTTAAAGTCAGGGGCGGACCCCCTCCAATTTTTAAGGAGGGGCTCTCCTTCCCCCTCCCCCCTCCCCACAGGTCAATTGTAGCACTGAGGCACCTATTCGACAAGTGCTGGAGGTGACCTTATAACCTTGCCTTGTGCGAGGCAATTCTAACTTCCTAATTTTTCAAATATTGTTTCAACCGTGATTACTAGGTTGATGTGGCATGAGCAAACACAGGAAAGCAGGTATTGTTGTGCTGCTCTGTGCATGTTCTCGAGGCACTGCACATGACTGTCACCAGTTTTGTTCGACTAGATTGTTTTTTTTTTAATTATGGGTTTTTACGTGCCAAAACCACTTTCTGATTATGAGGCACGCCGTAGTGGGGGACTCCGGAAATTTCGACCACCTGGGGTTCCTTAACGTGCACCTAAATCTAAACACACGGGTGTTTTCGCATTTCACCCCCATCGAAATGCGGCCGCCGTGGCCGGGATTCGATCCCGCGACCTCGTGCTCAGCAGCCCAACACCATAGCCACTGAGCAACCACGGCGGGTGACTAGATTGTTGTAAGAGCACAGTGTTTCCTGAGCCACCTGAACGTGAAGATAACTGCTCGTGAATTAGTGAAGGTTCCCCTTAGTTTCCTTAGGATACGAGCTATCTTCATACATTTAGTTGGGCGTAATGAGTGCTCTGTTATACCAAAGACGTATGAATTTTGTCCACTTTTATGGGTAAGTAGATGAGAAACCATAAAAATATATTGTTGCACTGCCTCAGGCTTTCAATGCAGTAAGCCAACTAAAGATCTGTGTTGCAGTTAGACTTACTTGCTCTGAGTTCACATATCTTTAAGCCTTTACCTGCCGAGGTATTAAAAAAAAGACGTTTCCAAATTGCTGATATTATATAAGTGCTGGATCAAATTGGTCCATGAAATAAGTACCCGAAATACGCGCATAATAATATATTTATTTGCAGAACACACATAAACATTTGCTCCATTCTACAAAAAGCTCGCTTCACTACACTGCTTGAAATTCGCCTTTTCAGCGCGAATAACGCAAACAAAAAGTGAAAGCCCCAGACAAACCTTCTGCGGCCTCTGAGATCTGTGGCGAAACCGAGTGTAATGTAGAACCATATTTGGTCATGTAGGAAGGCCCTAGTGCGACACACATCAAACCCAATATCACAAGGAGCGTCATTCCACAGCCTTCACAGCGCGTATGCGCTTCCTTCTTTTTTTACTTTTATATATTACAGTAATGTATACTTATATATACTATTTATACACTTTCTTATACTATAAGACAAGGTCTATTTTTTAGCTGCATCAAATTTATTTTTTTTTTAATTTACTGTGGCAGATAGCACTATACTAACCGTTGGTCTAAATTTCTCAATGAGGCGGCCAATGAGGGGGGTTGCAGAGCCTCCACCCCTCATAGTGTCATTGCTTAAGTTCTGACACCCACATCATTTGAGGTGTCTTTTGAGTTGCCTCTACCGTTTCACCTATGCTTACTGCATAATTTTTGGCGTAGACGTGCACGGCTATTGATACTTTCGCTTTATTTCTGCAATTCCTGACAGTACAAGGACAAGCGCATTAGAAGCATCAACGGCGGCTACCTCCGTATTTTCTCACTTCAACATATATTTTTTTTAAAATTTCCACTGTACACACCGTGCGCAGACACAACATATTTATTTATTTATTTATTTATTTGCTTATTTATTTATTTATTTATTTATTTATTTATTTATTTATTTATTTATTTATACACACTGTCAATCCCAATAGGGATTATAACAGGAGGGCAAAAAAGAGAGGGATTTTAGTGCAAAGCAAAAGAAAGTATTATACAGCAAAATATCGCGCAATTGATGGCTGTAAGGCATAGAACAAAATCTACAAAAGTAAATTGTCCAGCCAAAATGGCATTGGCACTTGGCCTATATGAGAAAAAAGGCGAAAACATAACACTGTTTCAAAATTGCGAGGCTAGCAAATCGCTTTCAATTAGTTTTGAGAAACCAGCTAAAGATGTGCTCGTGGCAATGGAGGTGGTCAGGTTAATTCATTCTCTGATCGCCAGGGGGGAAAACGAGAATTTGAGGGCATTTGTATGGAATTTGTAAGACGCAGGGGTATGGCAATGTTTCTGGCGGGTAGTTCTTGGTGTGGATTGCTTAATATAACGGGACATGTCCATATGTATGTGGTTGTGTAATAGTTGGTACATTACCTTTAAGCGCGCCAATTTCGCCCGATTTCTAATGGTTAGTGATACAGCTTCCTTAAGCAGTCCTGTGGGCGAATCTGTTCGGTTAAGTTTGTTAAAATATATATACAGGATAAAGTTTATTATATTTTCTAAAGAGGAGGAGGTAGCCAGCTAAGAATTATTTCTAATGGTATGGATAGCCTATGCCTAGAGAATAAATGCGTTGCTGTATCTGCAACTCGTTTCAAATTGCTTTGCGTGTTGTATTTTTTTTTTTTTTTTTGACGCTGCGAAAATTCCCCGATGATTGCGATACTATATAACGCGAAATTTCACCGCAGCTCTATACACGTTTTCATTTCGCGTGTGAACATTTTGTATTATGATTATATAGGTACACGGTTAATATTAGGAACAGAACGCTGCGAGTAGCGAGGCTGGCGCGGACAAACTTTCTCGTGCGGCTCATTGAAAACGCAGCGAAGTGTGCAGCGACTGCCTCGCTAGTCGGGAGATCGCGAGAAGCCGTGCGTTGGTGACGTGTGGGAGCGATTCACAACCGCCGCAGACGGACATCCACGCATGCAGCGATTTGTTTCCATACATGGTATCGGTGGACGCGTTTGCCACATGCCTTATCCGTGGCGTCATCGGTGAACCGATCACGGCGTACTATTCTGGCGCCATCCCGCAGCGGTCGTCGTCGCAGAGGCCATCTTGCGCGGCACTACACTTGTCTTCTCACGCTCTTGCTATACCCTCCTCCTCCGCTATCCTCCTCGCGCTCTTTTCGCTATCACCGTCTTTCATTCCCCGCTGCAATCCACGTTCACTCTTTCATGGTTCACTGTGCTCGCTCGCTCGGTTACGCCGAGGACGCCGAGGGTTGCCGACGCTCAACGCAGAGACGGATGCCTAAGGGCTGCGCTCTTAAAAAGCCTGCGGACTTCCGTGACCCCTTCGGCAGAGTCTTTTGTCAAGGGTGTGTCAAATGCACGTGAATGATATGTGTGTCAGTAATGCTTCTCATTCCAGTAAGCAATGCTGACGACTCATAAAAAAGAAAACTCTTGTCATAATATATATGTCATAAATATATATAATTCACTCAGTAACGGAAATGAGGCCAAGTCGGGTTCACTCGAAATCAGAATCAAAAGCTGTCATGCGCAGCAGCGCTTATCCTCGGACTCATAGAAAAAAAAAGAGAGGTTGCAGTTTCGCCAGAAAAAGAGGTAATATTAGTGATAGAGAAGTATAAGATAGTTACACAAAGGAAGATTACACCACCGAGAGACGCCAGATCCATGGTGATGCGAGAGGACTCGAGCTGTCATTTCAGTAAATATTCTTCGAGGTCACACGAAATCTGCTTCTGTTTCCACTCGGACCCTCCTGTGCGACCACGCCGGCGTTTCAGGACGTACGAGTAACATCGGCACCGCTACTACTGGCATGGGACGTACACCTTCGTTCGGAACTTCGTCCGCTCTTACCGTGAATGTCAGCGTACCAAATCTTCGCCGCACCTCTCAGCCGGTGAACTCCAAACCCTGCCATGGCCATCTGAATCCCTTTTTTTATGTCAGTGTCGATCTATATTGGCCACTTCCCTTGAATATATCCGGCAACCGGTGCAGTATAGTTGCCGTCGACCACTTAACACGCTATGCAGAGACTGCTGCCCTCCCAGCTGCTACAGCGCAGGAAATCACTACCTTTATAGTACTGCAACATATTGTACTTCGTCATGTAGAATTTCAAGACCTCCTAAGCGACCGAGGCTGTGCTTTCGTGCCTAGAGTCGTTTAAAAAGGGCTTGCTAAATCCGATATTGTTCATCGCACATGCACCGTCTATCGCCGCATACCACTGGCACCGCGGAATGCTTTAATCGCGCCTTTGGTTACATGGTCGCTATTTACATCGCATCCGACCACTTTGGGACTTGTTCTTCCATTCTTCACCTACGCCTACAATACCGCAACGCAGGCGACTACCGGTTCCTTCGCTTTCTATTTTCTGTACGGCCGTGATCCATCTCATACAATTGATGTCATTGAGCCCTACTACCCAGACCCACCAAAATGCCTGCCAGTCTTGAATACTGCCACACAAGCAGAAGAATGTCGTCAGTTGATCCACCGCTTCACTTCGGACGACCAGAACCGCCAAAAATCAAAACACAGTACCGGCAACTCGAATCCAACTTTTCTCCTGGGAACTCTCGTTCAGCTGTCCGTTCCGAACCGCACACAAGGGCTCGCTTCAAAACTTCATTTAAATACGATAGACCACACCACGTTCTGGAGCGAACTTCTTCCGTCAACTACTTTATAGGATCAGTTACACAGCCGTCGAACACTGCGTCGTAACCGCGAAGTCATCCATGTGCAGCGGCTTAAGCCGCATCATGATTCTGCGGTCGCATATTCAAAGCATATTCAGGCTAAGTCACAGGATGGCTCTTTATTCCGATTAGGTCATTGTAATGAAGAAAAACGCCTGGACGTAGGCAGCAGCATTGCTAACAAAAGTGACGCTCGAGCTTCCAGACTGTTCTCGGCGAACCGCTCTATCCGTCATCGTCCCTTAGTCTTATAAACGTCCCTTATTTTATGTATATGAGCGTCTGTAAGTGTGCGTGCGCTACACTGGACGCCGCCCTATGATGCCCCACTCTCCACTGAAGGGAGACTTTAAGCCCTGAGTGAGAATGTGGCCACATAAATGCTACGCACCGTAACTGCTAAACGGTGTGTCAATTAAAGCTTAAGCAGGAGTTTATTAAGGCCAAAGCCTTAAGTGGCTCGTTGCAATGGCTCATACCCGAAAGAAGCGGTGCCTAGTCGAGCGGTCCAAAAAATATCATCATCAGCAATGGCTCATGGTATGATCACCGGCGATGGCTCCCACAAAAAAATTGCATAATCTGGTATGGCTCACACCCCTGTAAGCAACCAAAGATGCAATGGCTGAATATGAATGAAGACACGAAAGAAAAAAAAAGAATGAAGGAAGGAAAGAAAAAACGAACGAAAGAACAAGCGAAGAAGGAAAGAACCTTTAGGTAGTGCATTAGGTACTTGAATGTGTCGTTGAGGAGATCGACCTACAGCACAATACGTTTACTTCACCGTGCAGGTCGTTATTTCTTGCAAGAAGTCTGAACCCCGCCGTTCGGATAACCTAATACATTACCACGTGTGCAGCAGGATTTCGCCTTCACGTGTTACAGGAGTGTAACATGCTGCCCATTTTTTAAAACTATTTATTGCACTGTATGAAATGACTCTCCAACCACAATGCACGAGACAGAATGACCAATTGAACGCAGTGCCGACGTACGGATATGTATGTGTTAAACCATTTCCAAAATCGAGTAATTCACAGCCATCGCAGAAAAAGGTCGTAGGTCCATAGCGAAAATCGATCGACATGAAATTTCGCTTCGCTCAGTTGACGTGTTGAAGTACCTATTGTTGGCTACGGACTCTGCGTTATCCATCCGAACTATTTTGTTCACAGAAGTGTTCAAATGCGAAATTGTTTTCAGTGATCCAGCACCTTTGCGCACTGTTCGTTTATCTTTTTGTAGGCGTAAGTAGGTTTGAAGTTTTGTTTAGCCTTACAACCCCAGGGAAACAACAAATGGCGCTGTTCCTAGCTCACGCAGGGAGAGTACAGGCGTACTATTTCAGAACGTCTTTTTCTTTTTCCAGCAGATAAAGCCATCGGTATACAATCAGCATCTATATTTTCCTACACACAAGGTCATGTAAGAAAAGGTAATCTGCGGGACCATTTAGGTCTATTCCATTGTAATTTTTTGGGTTAACTTGTGTCTGACGTGTTGCAGACGAAAATTTGTTGCTTGTGGGTAATCAGGTAAGCCCCACCTGTGGTGGGTCTCAGTACCTATAGTTCGCCACTGGGTGTGTCCGAGGAATCAGTGCCAATATTGTCGCGAAACTGTGGCCACGCATGTCTTAAAGAAATCAGTAAGTCAAAAAACCCTGTTGGCTTTAAGGGAAATCTTATCGCACGTACACTCTTTGAAGAAAAAAGGTAGTGAAAGGTTGGTAACCACGGCAGTTACTACTTCCGACGGACTTTGAATAACTTTTTACTACCTATTTAGTAGCATAAGTGCTTCATGTAGGTGAATGGCGGATAAGTTAGTAAAGTCTACTACCTCATTTATTACGCAATGTGACGGTTTTATGCAAAATGTAGATAAGGTATAGTTTCTGTCACTATGTTCGATCAACATTTATATGCTACGTACGTCGCCGCGCACATGTGTGCAGACATACAAACGCTCACCAACTCGCCCAGTTTGCCATTTTAATGTGCAGAGAAATCGCTATAGAAGTTTAAGTACATAACTTTGATTATTTATCCGAATACATAGATGCTCACCGATACTAGATGTAATCCCCGAAGCTAAAGCTATAAATATTCCAATAATCGTTAATGATGTGCATATCGTGTATAGTAACTTAGTTGGTAATCTGTTCTGTATGTGTGTTGTTATTTATTTAACGTTCCTTCATGGTTCATGGGTACCCAAAGTTGTACTATAATGTATCTGGTAAGCTTGACTATTACGCACAATGTAAATGGCGCATTGCTTCATTTCTGAAGCGTTGTTACGAGGAACGGTGTTGAATCAACAAATATACATAGCAGGAGCCAGGCGCTGTAGCATCGCTGACATGGGTTCACAGTATATTTTCAAACGTCGGAGGGGGACAGTGTGCTCCAGTCTTGCACGTAAACACGGGAAGGCGCTCTCACAATATGTTCAGTGCAAGGAGCCACGTTGACAAAGCACGGCGCCTTCAAACGAGAGGTCCCGGCCTCAATACAAACTCGGACGTTGCTTCAGCGCCTCTCCTACAGATATCGGTGGAGCAGTCAGCAAACACGCACACTCAAGCGCAGACAGATTTCGAAAGACGCCTCGTCGCTCTTTCTGCCACCTAAACGCTATGGTTGCTGAGGATTGCCTGGTTCTGTGATAAACTCCGCGTTAGTGGTTGAGCACGGACACACTTCTAACACCATTGGCACAGCTCTCTTTAAAGAGCACGCAAGTAGTAGCCTGAAACTAGTTGAACATGTTCTCAAGTGGTGCTTGTGTTTTCGTGGCGGTGAAAGGTTAGTTATTAGTAGCAGAAGATGAAGGTCAAATTTGTCTTGAAGGTAACGTCCATACAGCGGCGCAGGTGACGTCAACGCGAAATGGATAGTTGAACTGCAGTTTTACTCATCTTTGGCTATTTTGGAGTGGGAGAAGTCCTCGAAGGATGCCACTTTGAGTAATGGCGTGTTTAAAAATACAGTATTCAAATTATTTAGATATTTATTTATTCAAAGGCAGTGAACTACTCGGAGAAGACGCTGCCGAAATGTATGACTCATTGGGAACTACCGCGGGGATATTAAGATAGCGTCGCCGGTCGTATATGTTTTTGTCCTTGCCCTGTTTGTTGCCATTGCTCTATTGGCAATGAAACTGGTCCATTTGTTGCTCAAAAGTGTAATATCCAAATACTGATTAACTTTTTCTATTTAAAAATAACATTTAGAAGCTAATACTCGCCAGGAAAGCTTGCCTAGTTACGAGAAAGTGGCTTTTCTGACTTTTCCTATATCCACACGTAAGTATGTGACTCTCGTTATACGAGAAGCTCGCACGAATTGTACATAGAAAGCTTCATAGTTCTAAAGGGAAGTCACGATGTACAGTATAACACTGAGAAAATCGCCTCTCTAACTCAATTACTGGAAGTCACATCTAGAACCTCAGTTAATAAAGGCACAAGAAAAAAAAATACGAGGGCGAATCAATAAGTCGTTGCCCCTATCTTTTTTTACATGCAGGTAATTACAAATATACGTACCTTCCACTATTTTGCCACGTAGTCCCCACATCGGTTCAGACATTTGTCCCATCGCAGCACTAAATTTGAGATGCCCCTGTGATAGAATTCGTCCGGCTGACTGTGGAAGCACCGTCAGACTGCTGTCTTGGCTTCATAGTTGCACGTGAACCACTGTCCTGCCAGGACCTTCTTCGGCGGACCCGAAATGTGGAAATCACTAGGGGTAATATCCGGACTGCGTGTTGGATGGTGCATAAATTCCCAGCGTAGTGACGGGAGCTTGTCGGCGGTTCTGATTGCGACACACGCGGCCTCCCCGAACGCTCATTGTCATGCAAGTATTCGCGGCCTTTTACGAACTGACAACACCACCACCTCACACTTCTCAAAGCGAGACACCTTTCTCCATACGCGTGGCTGCATTCCCCTGTGGATTTCGACGGGTGCTCGTCCCTTTCTCCATAGAAAACGAATCGCACTTTGTGGCTCGTACGCTGTAGACGCGTGAAGTACAACCGCCATCTTCAACAACTGACTGCAGCGCCGTGCCGCGGAGCTACCGGCAAATAAGTTCGGGATGGTCCATGAGAGGTCCACCGCTGCGAATATATATGTTGACTTTGCATTTACAGCAGTAACTTGGCTAAAGAAATTAGGGGCAACGACTTTCTCATCCGCCCTTGTAGCAACATCACACGACTCGCGTTGATTGAGGTGCGACCATAACACTTGGTTTAACCTAGCTTGAGGGAAAGCAGCTGTTTTCATGTGTCCGTCATCGCGGCTGCTATTCCATCCTTGTAATTAATTTTACGCATTTATAGAGCTGTCCGTAGTAGAGCTCCACTGAATGACAATGAGGCGAAACTTCAAGAAAGGTACTATTTGAGCTTCTTATCTACTACGCGGATTTATCATTTGAGAAAGTGTTCTGTGAAATTTTTACTAAGTTCTCCAGATTCTACGTGGCAGGCACACTTTCGGGCGCCTGCCACAAAATACAGCGTGATCGAACGATATACGTGTTTGTTGTAGCTTCGGTATGCTGTTCCCATTTTACTGCACTGAAATGTATCCATCACCATTTTTGACGTGATGTTCGAACGCTGCCGTGTAAAGTACACTGTACATGGTAGCGCCGGAACGTTAAGTCAAATACATTACACGACACGTTTAGACGCTGCCGTATCACGTGTGCATTACATGGCTGCGCCTGAACGTTTCATCAAGTACTTTACACGGCGGCATCCGAACGTTATGTCGAAAATCGTGATTGTGTAGCGTATACATTCGAATTCACTAAAATCGGGACAGCAGCCGTAGGCGTAACAGATACGTATCGCTCGGTCACCCTATATTTGTGCAAAATATTATACACACTTCCAAAGAAATGCAGCTCCAGCAAGTATCACAGAACAGAACGTACGGCGCCAATATCCGGCCAGTACTGAAGAGCTCAGACGGATAGATTTGTACCCCTCAACTATTCGCAAGTATTAGAGAGGTAACGGGGTAAAGTAGTTTCAAAAGAAAAAAGCGCACCACTTCAAACATGCGCCAGTACTCTTGAGCGTGCATTTCAAGAAGTTACAGCCTTACTGTTAAAGCAACCTACATTTGCACTTTCATTTTTTGTAGTATATGCAGTCTCGTCTACAGAGCTTACAGGATGTAACAGGTGCGGCGTTTCTTGTCCTGAAACGCGTCTTTAGTGAATATGAGATGCAAACCCAATTACATATCGTGACGTGTACAGATATCATATCCGAGGGTAACTGCTCATTGCACGATTCCCTACGTTTATGCTAAATCAACCAGAAACAGAAATAATAAGAATGAGTAACAACAGGTTTACTGTGATCCTTTCAATTGAACACTTTCGTTTAGCCTCCATGATATGTCGGTGGCCATGGCGTTGCGCTGCTAAGCGTCAGGTCGCGTGTTCGATCCCAGCCGCGGCGGCAGCATTCCGACGGGCGCAGAATACATGAATGGTCATGTACTGTGAATTGGTGCACGTTATAGAACCACAGTTGGTCATAATTAATCCGGAACCCCCCGCCGCCTCACCCCCAACTAAAGAGTGGCTCATAGCCACATTGCTTTTTGGCGCCTAAAACCCTACCATTAATTAAACATGTTCGGTATTTGACTGCTCAAAGCTTATTTATCCCCCCTCAACATGACCTGGTGGCATCCTGCTGAACTGTCGACAAGACTATGACCTTCGAAAAATAAAATGCGCTGCTTGAAACCACAAAGTAATTTATGTCCGGAAACAACAACAACATTATAAAAGTGGTATTTACTTCAACGGATAACTTTTATAGAAGGTGTGCAAACGTTGTCAATCTAAATTAAGCTGCAGCAGCACCCTCCTGTGGTGGCTCATAATTAGATCGCAGCTTTGGCACGTAAAACCCTAAGAATAGCGATGCAGAATACAATAAGGCATGGTGCTCAAACTCGTTTCGTCAGATTAGGACAAGAAACGCGGACGAAAATCATACTTTGCTGTGCTTGCTGCATGGCGGATGGCCCAAGGGTTGCCCGACGGACGGTGCTGGCACTACAAAACACGTAAGAGAACTGCGAGTGGAGCAAGAAAGCGCAGCGTGGTTTGCGCCCTTCAACGACTTTCAACAACATCGCATTCGCCGACCTCTCATAGATAAAGGTAAGCCAAGTACCGCCCGGGCCTGATTAAGCGTTACGTGCCAATATCAGCGCATTTGCCCGATAAGTGCGTGAGGAAGCACATAACAAAAGTGTACCATGGGGCTAGTGCAGCCACGTGCGCCTGCGGCCATCTCGGACCACTTCAGCCCGCGGACGATGCGCACGTAATTGTCGACTTGTGCCCGGAAATTCATATTTTTTTTTTTAAATTTACCGACTAGTTTTGCCATTACTTAAAAAGGGCGGCTGTTTTGGGGTTGTCAGGCGCGGGCTGAAGTTTTGTTTCGGTAGACTTTGTTTGAGGGGCACTTAAATGAGACACTAAATCCATTCAAACTGGTTCATTATTGTTATAAAATAATTCTGTTTACGTTAATTTTGCGATATGAGGGTGTATATAAGAACAGAGAATGAAGTACAAACTTCACCTTAGTGAATTTCGCACCGTAACCTCAGCGCCTCTGTATCTGAGTGTCACGTCATCACAAGCCATCGCAGCAGAGGGCGACGAGGGCACTGTTGCAGTTCTTAAGGGCAACAGAATTGGACAAGTGGCTTTAGCCTGAACACATGTTTATAGTGCTGCAAGTGTTACTGTGATGTGCGGTGACAGTATGCCGTGACAGTGACCGACTGTGATTGTGTGTCTATGCTCCTTTCTTTGTTTATCTCTACTTTGTTATCACTTTACCTCCCCCTCCCCTATTTCCCCAGCGTAGGGTAGCAAACCGGATCTTCCCTTCTGGTTAACCTCCCTGCCTTTCCCCTTTCCTCTGTCTCTCTCTCTTGCTAAAAGTATCTTTTCGTATTTGGAAAACTGTGACCATGCAAGAGTTGTACAAACTTGCTAACTTTCAGTAATTTGGCTCGTTTAGAATACATGGATGTCATTTACCGAGAGAAACTTAATTAGTGGCGCGCGGACGTAATCAAAATCAATGACGTCACAACAGCTGGCTGGTGCGCAAATTTCAAGGCGGCGTCGCCATCCCTATGTCATTTTGTGTCTTCTGTGGTTCGTTTTTCTATTCTAGAAAGGTAATTTACTACTACAGCTCAACTTAATTTTCACTTTCTTGTCTTTCGGTAAACTCAGAGAGAGCAGTCGACAGACAACATTTTTGCGCTAACAGTGCCTTATGCTACGACTGTCTTTCTTGTTAATCCGCACGGTATGCACTTGACTGACCCTTTGAATCCCACGACTGGGTATAAACCTATAGTTTATTGTGCTTTCTGTTAACGGACACTATGCTGTGCTGAAAACGTCAGCTTATTTTAAGAACGGCTAGGGAAACATTTCATGAGCCATTCCACTCTGTGAAGGGATCAACTGCGTAGCTGTTTAGCGCACGACACAGAGGAGACATAGAATTCGGAACAAAGGTATGAACATATTTATTGTCCTCATCTGTGGCCATCGTGATGATATAGGTATGCGCACACATTTGCGTACCCCTCTGTTATTAAATGTGTCCGTCGCGTAAGACAATCAATGGCTCATGGCCCCTTAAGCAATGGCTCATACCTCCGTAAACGCGGCTTCCCCATTACGACGACGGTCGTTAACGAACTATAGTCTGTCGCAGACGTTGCAGGTGACGGTCAAGGAAGTCTCTTTGGAACCTCGCGTTCGCACCCTTGAATTCATCCACGTTGACCCCTCGACGCCGAAGGCGCTTCGCGCCATTCTCTGACTAACGGTATGCTTCGTCGGTTCTCGCTAGTCGCTTACGTGCCGTCTCGCGGGCACGCTCGTCGGCCGCCGCATTAGTGTCCGCACGCCGCCGACGATCAAACTCGCTTCGCTGTTCCCTCCGCCGCTCTTCATACGCGCGCTGTTCTGCAGTCCTGACGACGCGCGGCCGAACCATTGCACCGGTAGAACAAAACTGAGATCAGTTACGTCGTTCACTTCTATACAGCCATTAGGTCAGCCGCACTTGGAAGAGCTATTGGTGATGATGATAGTTTTTTGCACAACGTAGGCAGCTGTGGAAGAAGATGACAACGACGAACGCGAGAGCAGTGACACACGGTTGCGCCGACGGGCGCCAACGATGAAGACGACGACGCTCGAGCCATTGCTGAAGATCGTAATTTCTGCTCACATATGCCACGAAGCCCCGGATCTGAGCCATATCTCCCTGCAAAACACTTAAGTTGAACTTCTAAATTTACCTTTCCTTCTTCGTCGGTGTTTATTTGACTCTAAAATACAACTTACCACCAGTATAAATGACGGCGGAACCTGCTCGAATGTCGCACCCAAATTCATGCCTATGGAATGACCACGTCTTGTGACTTCCGCGCTGAATGCCTTACTTAAGAACATCCGCGCTGAAGGCCTTACTCGCGCTATTAAGGTTCTTGCGGTCTACGGGGCTTCACGACAGACTCTAAGAATGACGCCCCCTATACCGCTCTGTAGTGTACGCGCTTTGTTCGTGCTTGTCTCCCTTTCTTTCTATCTCCCCCTTCCACTCTGTTCCTCTTTTTATCCATCTTAACCCTTCCCCCTGCGCAGGGTAGCCAACCGGAACTACCTCTGGTTAACCTCCCTGCCTTTCTCTGCATTATTCTCTCTCTCTCTCTCTCTCTCCTGTGACTTCGCAAGTCTCGCGGAACTTTCGTGGAACTGGGCTATTTTGGTGCATAGAAAGAGGCTGCGTAACTTGTCACGATCAGTTTTTTTTTTTTTATTTTCGGATGCAGCGCTGTTATTGGTTTACTGAATGATGAATGCTTAGCGGTCAGCATGTGGGGGGCATTTGGCAAACGTCGCTATTGACAAATCCCACCACATTGCTTTTCTTATAGGCAGTCAGGGAGGGTTAAAGGCCACGTTAAAGGTGTGGTCGGCGTATACCGTTTACCTTCTGCTAGACTTGCAGGATGCCCATACGACCGGGGCTTACTGCTAGGGCGCATGTCTTTTAAAAACGTTGAGAACAAACGCATTGACCACTGTAGATGCGTATGGAGTGAGTATGTTAATATAGCGGAACCTAAGAGCGTCAGATAGTACGGGCTTTCTAAAAAAATATGAGCAACTGCGTGCCTAACCAAACATGTAGTCCTGTAGTTTACTGGGGCCCTATATATGTTTCGTAGCTCTAAAGCCCCTAAGAGTGGCAGGTACAGCGTCTCGCACCCTCACGACTTTCGCTGTGCTATAGGTGGGCTTAAGAAGCCCTGCAGTAGCATGCGGCAGCAATGGCTTTCAAACTTTTGACAATTACTTTTGTACGTAACAGAGCCTTCAGTCAAATTAGTCAGGCGATTTCATAACCTTTGACGTCGCTTGGAGCTATTTCAAAAATATGACGACAGTGGCGCCACGCTTCTCTCGCATTTATGCTTTCTTTTTCGGCATGCCGAACCTCTGTTTTTGTTAGAACGATATAGGTATTGATCGTAAGGGATGGGTAGGAGGCGTCATCTAACGAATAACCGCACACTTTGTCCTAATGGCCTTTTAAAGTAACCTTAACGCATTATTACATGCGGTGACACCATTTCAGTGGAATAACACAGCGCCAAACGCGTCCAGGCGACTTGCTCTTACCAAACCGATTGTAAGTATCGTGTGCTAACCGTGTAGTGGCACTTGAAAATCTAGGACGATAGCTGTTATTCGGTAAAAGGTTACGAAGTTGCGCCCGACAAAAAAAAGATATTTAAGAAAATCTAGCGAGTAAAAGATCCGGATACGGTCACCGATACGGCTGTACGAGCAGTCTTTTGCAAGACACGTTGAAACAGCGCAGTTTCTGGCAGTCTTTCTCACGGGAAAATTGCGTGGAGACACTTTCCCCTAATTGGTATTTGACTTTCTGAAAGAGCATTCTTGAAAAACACGCAGTAAAGACAGAACATTCTTCTAGCGTTACGCTAGTGCGCATCCTAGGAAATGGATTTGTAACAAAGCGCTTGTTCTGTGCTCTCCGTCCCTTATTGCACAATTCTGAATTATTCAAAGAGAAACGGCAGCTAGCACGGCAAACCTAAGGTACTAGGACTTAATTAGAAAAAAGTTTTTCGCTAATCAACACGATCTTTAAAATAAGCAGCAAGCCATCCCTTACAAATTTTTTATATAAAGTCTATAGACAGTCTATAGACGTCGATAGATTGTCTATAGGCTTTCTATAAAAAAAATTTGTAAGGGATGTTACGGCAGTCATTAACAAGACATGCAACTGCTCGTCAGCGATGTCCATACGCCGGTTAAAATATCTGCCTTTCATTAAAGGGTTCTCTCTCCCTCTCTCTTTCCTGCTTGACGGGAAATAAAATATTAAGACAACATAATGACCGAGCAATGTATGCATAGACAATAAAATATCAAGTATCGATTTAAATAAAACTAACGTCATTTTATTTAGGCCGGAAACAAAACCGCTCGCTCTAACACTGATCTCTCATTTTAGACGACAGTAAAGTTGAGATTGTGCCAGCTTTAAAAATTCAAGCCGCTGTTCTTACTGAATGACTCAGTTGGAATGCGCATGCCGATAATATATGATTCACAACAAATAGAATATCTAGTCTATATAGTAAATCGCCATAAATACCTGCTTCCTCAAGATCCTGTTATGCAACGCTTGTACACAAACAAATATTTTGTACTGTTTTACTATACGGGACAACACAAGCAATAAAAATGAACTAAAAGTGCTTGTTGCTCAAAAACGAGCGAGTATATTCATGGATGTACCATGGTACAAACACACTCAAGATTTCAGTATTTTTCATATCCTCAAAGTCACAGCGCTATATCCCTACAAGCGACCTTTCTTTAGATGTACAAATGCAGTATTTCTTTTTCTTTTTTATTTGATTTTCATTTATTCAATACTGCCGGCAACCGTTTTGCCGCCATGCCGGAGTGGTTACAGTGCAGTATAGATTAGATTTGTAACAAATCATTGGCGTGTTACGATGACAAAGGAACCATGGAATACACAAAGGCGTAGAAGGTGTTTTTAGGTGTAGAAGTGTGTTCTTTTTTTCTTATTTAGGCGTTGTAGCGCAGTTCTAGGTAGTGAAGACCTATCTACACATCTGTTCACATGTGTTCACACATCTGTTCACATCTAAACCGTACCATACCTGCTAATGTCCGGTGCTGTTCGATTGTGTCAACCTTTTTTCGCACCTCATGTCTCAAACAACCGCCATCGTACGTATTGCCAGGTATAATATTCGTAATCATCATCAGCAGCAGCAGCAGCTGGGAGTCCTAGAGTTATCCGGGAGTCCTCTATAGAAGAGAACGTGGTCGTTAGCACCCTCACAAGTTCTTCTAATCTCACTAAGGCCAATGATATCCCAAACAATGCCTCAAGGAATCCTGCTAAGCTAGCTTCACGCGAGAGGGCTCGGGTGTTATACGTTGTGAGGGTTAGTTTCCATTGGTGGCCTGTCCGGGTCCAGAGATTCTCAACACCCTTTGCTGCGTTACAGGTCTGAACGCCGTGTCTGCTGCTGGGGTCTGAAGGCCACTGGTTGATTGAATTAGTGATCTGTGAGAAAATGGCCGAATACTGACTCAGGGAGGCCAATTCCTGTTCTGATGAGGGAGTGTCTTTTGCTGAAGCTTATTGCGTCTTCCTAATTTGGTTGTACCTGGATTAGTATAGCCCCACTGGCTCCCGGTATCTTTTGCCGGTGTCAGACGCCACTCCAAGCCTGGAGATGTAGTGTACTGGAGCAGGTGAATTCGAGCTTACCACCTTCAGATTTAAAAGAAAGAAGGACCAAGGATTCGAACTTCTAACTTTAGTAACCGAGCAACCGAGATAGCTCAGTCAGATAATACTGTAAGCAGTGAGGCCACCTTATCTCGGAGAACTCTGGCCCAGGAGATCTATGCATGTCTAAAATCTCTCTCGATTTATACGCGATAGAGGGATGGCACAATATAGCATTATCTCAATGGTTCTAACATCGTGGTTCCGGAATCTCACGTAAGCTTCATAATTACAATAATACTTCTGTTGAACAGATCTCAAAGGGGA